>NC_057714.1:100841252-100924690 GCF_004010195.1 Chiloscyllium plagiosum | reverse complement strand
GGGGGGAAATTGCGGTCTTTGAAGAAGGAGGCCTCTGGGTTGTACGATATTGGAACTGGTCCTCCTGGGAGCAGATGCGGCGGAGACGAAGGAATTGGGAATATGGGATGGTGTTTTTACAGGGGGCAGGGTGGGAGGAGGTGTAGTCTAGGTAGCTGTGGGAGTCGGTCGGTTTATAGTAAATGTCCGTGTTGATTCGGTCGCCCGAGATAGAAATGGAAAGGTCTAGGAAGGGGAGGGAGGAGTCTGAGACGGTCCAGGTGAAATGAGTTGCACTTGGAGTCTGAATCCGCATTGTACAGGTAATATGAGCCTCTCTCTCCCAGCCTCTCCATTCATCTGCCAGCTCACTCCACATGCTGCAGGTAGTGAGAATCACTGCAGAAAGCATGATGCAGGGACAACCAGCCAGACAATCCTGGGCTGCAACCCAAGAGCAAAGTGATCACAGCGTCAACAACATACGATGGAGCAGAATGCAAAGGAAAAGCTCATCTCGTATTCGACCTCACAAAGTGTTGGCTGACAGTCAAGTGCTCACAGCTTGTGCCAGCGATGTGGCTGCTTGGCAGAAAGTAAGTTGGAAAGAACGGAGAAATGGTATGCCATCAGCTTCCAGCCATGCCCTTTCACTGAAAACCTGGAACGTTTGCAATGAGAGCTAAAGCCTCAAACAATGCCATGCAACTTAAACCTTGAAACCTGTTGTTTACTGCTTTGCTTGGAGTTACTTGTAATGTGTGTGAACTGAAATATTGAGACTGTTTGAAAGAGCAGTTAAAGTTTGCATTGTCCTCAAAATAGCTAGTTTGTTACTGGAACATTGTCTGGCTTATCTTCCAGCCAGCTTTCTTTTCCAATTGCAATTACACTTGGATTATAAGATGGTATCATTCATTATAATTGTCCAGTCTAAATGATAACATGTACAAAGACAGTGCTTTAAGTCCATGACGTGTGTCGTTTGCCATAGGTGATGCATCAGAACAGTGGTCGTGATTGATGTCATGGCTATGCACAAAAAGAAAACAGCTAATTTACTGGGACTAATACAAAGTCATGAATTTAAAATTGTGAGGGCAAGGATATGAAATTAGGAGGATTAAAAAGGGAGTCACTCAGTGAAAGCAAGTGAGAGCAGGAAAGGGAATATGTAAATGGGTCCCACAGAAGCTTAGGCACTCTGAGAATCCTGGCATTGGGCCAGCTTGTTAAAACAGTACTTCTCAGATAGATGCTATCGTCTTAAATAATTTACAGTCTGGAAGGGACTGTTTTCACAAAATTCTTGGAAGGAGAAGTCACACATCAAATCAGGTACCAACATTGTAAACAGCTCATTTTAAAATTTGTTATTGCGGATGCTTGAATCACTGATATAATGAGAACCGAAATACAGATCATTATTGAATCACACTGTAGCACTTTACCTCATAGATGTGGTAGAGGTTTGAACCCTCATCTGGCCAATAGTGGTAGCATTGCTTGACTCCATTCTCTGTTAAGGGCGTCAGCATGACGATAACAACACAGCCATTCTCCCAAACCATCTGATGGGGAATATCAGAGACTGCAGTCACCATGTATGCATTAATTATTCTGCATTTATTATCACTGAGTCACGATGAGAAGTCATTCACACCAGGAAAATGTGAACAACTACTTAATTCACGTTTCACTTGCTGCTCGCCAACCTACAGTAAATATTCATACTGCAGCCTCCGTAGAAGTTTATTTTTGTCTCTAGTGTCCATATCTGGGTTGGAAATGACCAGGTCTTTCAAACTCAGTGCCTAGTTTCCTCAGTGTCCTCGTGTAGTGCTGGAATAATGTAATCATGCTAGATAACCCATTACCTATCATGTATGAGTTAGTTGCAGCAAACGATCTATAGATGGGTGTGGCTTATTATGACATTTGAATGGATTGCCATTAAAAATGACACTTTTTATGAAGGTTTCCACTAAACCTTAAAACAAAAAATAATTTCCAACTGTCATGCTATAATGTCAAATGCATGCTCTCATTATCTTGTCCTTTCTATTGGACTGGTACAGAGATCAGTGAAACCCTTAACAAAATGTGAAGAAATTTTTTTTATTGAAGTTATAAAAACATGATGATCAAGACTATCAAACAATCCTTCAATGACATACTCTGTATTCTGATGTCAATGCAAGCCACCCATGCACTTTGTGGAGAACCTGGCAGGGAAATTCACTAGTCCCATTAAAAATTAAAACTCAGTGCATGTGAAAAGCAATTAGAAAAGGTTTAGGGACAAGAGCATCAATAGACATTTCTAAAGTACACAGAGTTCATCTGAGCTCGGACAGTCTAAATGCTAAGTAATGAATGATTTGTATGTACCCTTTTTTTTATCAAGTTATTCTTAATTAGGTAAGAAGTCACAACCAAAGTCACTAATTAGATCAAGCAGGGTTCAGCACGTGAGCGAACAATTGAACCAAATAATTCAGGAGGGAGTGGAGGCAGCTTGGAAGGAAGTGAGAGAGGAGGGGCCGAGAGGGAAACGGAAGGGAAACGATTGAAGGCAAAGAGAAGGGGAAAATGGTAGGATAGATGGAATGGGGGAACAGGATGAGGGAGATGGGAATCTGAAAGGGAAGAGGAAGAGGGAAAAGCGGAAGGAGGAAGATGAGGGAAAGGGATACGGAAGGCCCAAAAGTGCTGAGTCAGGAGACTGTGAAGAAACCAGATCAGTAAAACAGGAAGCCAGGATCAAGATTTTTATTTATTCACGGGATGTTGGCATCGCTGGCTACATTAGAATTTATTGACTATCATTAATTGTTCAGAGGGCACTTAAGAGTGTACCCCATTGCTGCGAGTTTAGATTCATATGTAGGCCAAACCAGATAAAACTGGCAGATTTCCTTTCCTAAAGTGAAGTAGATGGGTTTTTATAACAATTGACAGTGTTTACATGGTCATATTGAGTTCATTTCTCATTCCAGGTTCTTACTACATTCAAACTTCAGCACCTGCTACTGTGGGATTTGAACTCAAACCCCTGGAGAGCCCCAGGGTGTTTTGGAGTATTAACCCAGTGACATTACTATCATACCACAATTTCCCCGAGGTCTTTGTAGGGAAAGGGGGAACAATTTTGACCAGCAAGCTCAGAATCCTTGCTCAGTAGTGGGGGGTTGGGGAGCAGAGTGTTCCCCATTGAAGGCAGAGTCACTGAAATAATTACCTTCCCTGTTGTTAATTGTTAGAAAAGGGAGAATTAGTAGGGGATGTAGTAGGTAGGAAGTACCACTGTGAAGGAGATTTTAGGGAATTATTTGAAAATACTTCTGTGCAAAATTGGAATAGACACTTTAAATAGCAGGTCAAAAGAGAATGAGTTGCAGGAGATCCGTTAGATTTTGTTAGGACACAGCTACCAGGGAGGGATCTTGTGGCACAGTGGTACTGACCCTACCCCTGAGCCAGGAGACTGGGATTTAAGTCTCATCTCCAGAGGTGTGTAATGAAGAAGGGTCATTGGACTCAAAATCATAGAATACCTACAATATGGAAGGAGGTCACGTTGCCCATTGAGTCCACACTGACCTTCTGAAGAGCATTCCACTCAGGCCCACCCTCCTTCCCAATCCCCGCATGTTCCACGGATAATCCATCTAACTTGCACATCCCAGGACAGAATGTGCAATTTCCTATGGCCAATCCACCTAACCTACACATCGTTGGACTGTGGGAAGAAACTGGAGCACTTGGAGGAAACCCGTGTAGACACGGGGAGAATGTGCAAACTCCGCACAGACAGTCGCCCAAGGCTGGAATCAAAGCTGGGTCCCTGGTGCTAACTACTGAGAAATTCGTGCTATCCATAAGTGTTAACTGTTTTCACTCCACAGCACTTTTTGGTTTTGTGTGTGTAATAACATACCAGGACAGGTCGATTAGAAAATATCTCTTAAAACTATTAGGCTCCAAGCTCGTCATAAACCTTTCCATTTAACCACCTTGCTTTCCTTCATTAAAGTGTTCCCTAAAACCTAACACTTTGTCTACACATTTGGTCACCTGCCCTGATATACGTGACTTTCATTGAAATCTTATATACATTATTGTTATGTGTTTACATCTGCAGGATTAAATCAATGGGTGGGAGTTACAATTGATCACACTGTATATCTCACATAGGGCAGTAGTGAGATCACATCTGGAGTACTGTATTTTAGTCTCTTGACTTAAGAAAAGATACATTTTCAAAAGAAGGATCAGAGAAGATTCCCTTGACTAATTCCTGAGATGATGAGGTTATCCTAAGACAAGGCTGACCTGTATGCATTGGAATTGAGAAGAGTGAGGGGGGAATCTTACTGAAACGTTTGTGATTCTGGAGGGACTTGGCAAGGGGGTTACGGAATGTTTTCCATTGTGGGAAACATGAACAAAGGGACACCACTTTAAAAAAAAGGTTCCCATTTATGAAGAAGATTCTTTTTCTCCCAGAAGGTTAATAGTCCCCATTGAATGGAGGGTGGAACATTGAGTCCTCTCAAGATTAATTTAGGTAGATTCATGATTGACAAGGGAGGGGCCAAATTATTTACTCCTGTTCCTAATTTGTATGTTCATATGATCCTCAGGAATACAAGGTGCTTTTGTTTTGTTATTGATGGTGAAGATAATGGATTTTCTGCTACCATTGGCTGCTTTGCATTTGCCTGGAGGAGCTGCATTTTATTTAAAGTCTGTATGAAGTTTCCTCTTTCATTCAGTTAATTTGCTACATTAGGCAAATGATTGAATTACACAAAGTGCAAATTCCATTCTAATTATTGAGATCTACATACAAAGTACCCATGGCAGGGATGATGGAGTTCATGGTCAGTGCAGTGCACTGATGTGTTAAATCAGAACACACCAACTTTATTCAATGAGTTGCATAAACCGATGCTCCCAGCTCTAACAACAGGCACTGCTCTTCCTGAGTTCTGCAGCCACTGAGTATGTTAAATGTGGTGAAGGCAGCACTAACGGTATTGCTATTTACCAAGTGAAATGAGTAACAATTCATTCATCAAGACCTGAATTTCTGAGCAGAAGAAAGGACTTTGTGCCCTAACCAAATGGCACCATGGCCCAAGTTCTGGAAGTCTTGCCCTGGAACCTGGCACTCACCATGTTCGTGAGGGCTTTGTTGATGAGGAGCTGGAGGTGGACACACATCCACAGACCATGGGGGTAGATGTACATTTGAAAGTGGAACTGTCTTTGATCAGGAACAAATTTTGCCAGACCAGCATCTGTCTATCGGCGATCAGTCAGCTCGAATAAGGTTGTCCTCCATAAGGGTGTCTATCTGTGGGTCTTCTGGTGGTTGAAGAGACCAATATAGGATCCACAGATTCTATTGCAGTGTGGGCATTGGTGGGTGGTAATGGTGATTGGAGGTGGGTGTGGTGTGTGTGCCTCTTTTTGCACAAGATTCTCTTCAATTAAATGGCATGGCAGGGACCATTTTCATGGTGTGTTGATCCTGCTGGATGTCATTTATCCAGTGATTCCAGTTTGTAGCTATGTCCCGTTGTTGATGTTGAATGGAATCTCTTGACGTTGATCCGGATGTTATCTTTGAGGCATTTCTTTTGGCCACTAAGGGCAAACTAACCTTCCTTCAGTTGGGAGGACATTATTTGTACGTGATGTATCATGAGTACATGATACATGGCTAGACCAGCTTCTGAAACATGACTTATAGCCGTTTACACTTTTTATGAAAAAGACTAAACCTACTGGAGTTGTCTGGAGGATTCAGATACCATTTTAAAGAGGTTCAGATATAACTCTTTGGGTTTGTTAATAGTAGACTTGGATGCAAGGAAAAGATGGATAAGGTCTGGCAAACTGTTAAGTTGTCAGATCATTTAATTTTGAAACAAATAATCTACAGTGACACTCTGTTAAAAAAAATCAGTGCTGGCCCTTTCAATAATTGCTAATTGGAAAAAGTCCAAGGCTAGCATTATATGATTCAGCTTTCATATAACCTATCATTATAGTGGGAGGCCTGTAGGTACAATTTGATTGACATTCCACATGGTTATGAATCATTAGCTGATGGGGTTATAAATATAAATGGTGAATTTATACAGGATTAAGTACTTGAAGGAATTTGTGAACTTTTATCAATGAATGTTTCTTTAACATCATAATGGTGTTTGTAATGGATCTTTGGAACTTTATTTTATTTCATCTCTGAATGACTCCTGAGGTTAACATGATGGAGACTGTAAAGGAAAAAGGGTGGTGAGTGGGGAGGTTAGATTTGTATGAGTTGGCATTCCATGGGCAAAGAGGCTACAATGAGAGGTAGGGGTCATGGGTTAGCACTAAATTGTCTTGGAGACTATGAAGTAGGTTCACATGGAGGATATTAGGAGCCATGGGGGATGCATAGAGGGCATGAGGATGCTTGGAGAGCGTGTTTACCAGAAGAGGATGTGAGGAGTGAGGCCTAAAGAGCCTTATTATTTTTATGATAACGACTCCCAGGGGTGTAACTGGTCAGACTCCAATTAACATCTGTCCAACTGCAGGCTCCTTTCCTCTCAGTTCCACTGAAACAGAAATCCAACATTTTTGAAAGATTTCTC
Organism: Chiloscyllium plagiosum; assembly: GCF_004010195.1. Classification (NCBI taxonomy): domain Eukaryota; kingdom Metazoa; phylum Chordata; class Chondrichthyes; order Orectolobiformes; family Hemiscylliidae; genus Chiloscyllium; species Chiloscyllium plagiosum. Next base: position 100,918,055 of record NC_057714.1, on the reverse strand, counting down.
CCCTGCTGATTTAGGGAGCTGCAAATATTCCCAACTCCGTACACATGACTGAGGAGCAAACATTCATCCCCAAGTCTCAATAATCATTATTTTGAATGTTTTCAGGAGTAAAAGCAAATAAGCCATTCCATGTCTCGAGAAACATCAGCAACAATGCTCTATGCAGTGGTTTAGGAGAAGACAGCAAATTATTAAATGCTTTAAGCTTTACTTATATTCCCAGATGGAATCTTCCATTACATCGCAGAACAATCTAAAAATGTGAGTTCTTTTTCACATTTTAATCCATTAGAGCCATTGATAATTTGCTACCCAAGAACACAAATTGCATTTTACGTTTGTGTGCTGCTCTATGTTAGAACTGAAGTACCATGTGTCTATTTTTTTCTGCATTCAAACACTACAGACATCCACCGAAGCAGAGTTTAAATTGGTTAAGTTTTGTTTTGTTCAATTTAATGGCAGAGGCGTTACTTTTGAAGCTATGTCTGTCGCATGGAGAAAACAAGATGTTTATCAAATATTTCACAGCTGCTTCACGATTTAGCTTCAAGTCAAATGGCAAATTAAAACATAATCAATGACCATGAATGAAATTATAACCAATGTGAAATATCAGATAAAACTAGTCCCTGAACCTGCAACATTTTATCAAGTTCCCATTCATTCAACTCCTTTGAACTTTACCTTGGAATACAAATAGTGCTTGGGCAGCATTCTTACCTGCCAGAAATCTGCAACAGTGGCAGGGAGGGGGCCTTGAGCCGCAATGTATGCGGGGTTCCTAGGGTCATGATCCATCTGAGTAGAGAGAAATGACAGGTATGGGGTTATTCTGGAAGGTTTATCACAGTTCCTCACACTCAGTTTTGCAATCCACAGTCATGTTCACTGGCAAATTGATCTATTGTGGAGGCTAAGTTCAACAGCAAAAAAGCAAAGTTAAAAATAAAGAATTTAGGAGTAAGGAATTATAAATACACGCAATGAAAGAAAATGAATGAATTCCATTTACATCCTGCTTTCAGGACTCCCACTTGTCCTAAAGTGCTATGCAATCTATTAAGAACTTCCCAAGTGTATTCAGTGTTGTAATATAAAATCCACAGCAACCCAGGTTGTGCACAGCAATGAGATAATAATTGGAGTATGTGTTTTATTTTAGTTGAGGAATAACTATTGACTAGGTAAAACGTGCTCGCTTTTTCATCAAAATACAAATGAGATCATTTGTACTTGAGAGATAAAAACAGTATCCTGGCTTAATGTCTCCTTTGAAAGATGCCAGCTCAGTGCTCCATCAGCACCACACTGAAGTGTCAGGCTCAGGTCTCAGCAGAGAGTCTTAAGACAAAATCTCTCCAACCAATAGACAATAGTGCAACCCAAGGAGAACCAGTTTGCTATTTTGAACAGCATTTACCCACTTCTAAGTGTGCTCAAATTTTCAAGCTTGTCTTACTCATTGTAAGCAAAATAAATCCTGTGAGATAAGATTCCCATAATCAGTAATGAAAGAGAGATGCAGATCAGAAATTAATTGGATGCATATTTAAGAATCAGGGGACATGGGAAAAGCAGCTCTGATGTATTCCTAAGGGATGCACGATTCAAAAGAATATGCAGCAGTATTAGAGTGCTGACTCGGGATTCCTTTCCGGATTATTGATAGGATTATATATTAATCATTGGACCATGACACAACTCGAGTCATATTATAGAAGATAGTTTTTCAGGGTTACAATCTGGATACATTGATATGAGACTCTGCCTCGTGGGGAGGTCAGGTTCATCTATCATTGATGGGAGAAATGTTTCTCATTATTTATTTTAGTAGTTTTCGTCATGCTTTTAAACTGTGCAATTCATACAACTACATTAGAAAAATGTAAATTATATATCCATATAAGACATATGTTTTCAAGATCCATGTGTAGGTTAGGTGCATTAGTCAGGGGTAAATGTAGAGTAGTAGGGTCAGGGAGTGGGTCTGGGTGGATTACTCTTCAGAGGGTTGGTGTGGACTTGGGCCAAGTTTCCACACTGTAGGGACTTTATCATTCTATGATAATGCACTGATGAAAGCTATAGCCCTCCTCCCTTCATGTTATATTCACCCAACTCCCAAACACTAGTACAAAAACAGAAAGTGCTAGAGAAGCTCAGCAGGTTTGGCAACATCTGCAGGGAGGAAAACTAGAGCTAACGTTTCGAGTCCAGTGACTATTTATTAGATGAGGGTTCACTGGACTCAAAATGTTCACTCTATTTTTTTCTCATTACAGATGTTTCGAGACCTGCTGAGTTTCTCCAGCAACTTCTGATTCAGATTTCCTGCATCCACAGTTTGTCGTTTTATTATCCCAAGTGCCAATATTCTAAATCTCCAGTTCTATATTTTTTTCAATTATTGAGATATCAATGGAAGCTGCAAATGTATAGAAACAGAAACATGCAAAGTGGAATCCTTTTCTTGTGTAAAGGGGCATAACCTTAGCCTTTGAATGCGAATGATGAAACGTTAGTTCTTCCTCAATGATCAACCTGTGACACAGTGCCTTAAATAGCAATTTAATGGATTCTGTTCAACTGCAGAAACAGCAGCAGTGAAAGATCCAGCACCCTCCGTTTCTCTATGTAGAAATCTGTGCATCAGAAGTTCCACTTAAAGACCTAGGTTATTAATTTTGGTGATAACAATGCATGCATTATATGTGATTAAAGCAGTTAACAGTGCAATCTTTTCATTCAAGTTAGTAAATTGGAGAAAATGTGAGCTTTCAGCTTTCAATTGGCACATTGTGTTTTTCTGCAGTGCTCCTGATGGCAGAACAATTGCTATAAAATTTTACATTGATTTTGTCAGTGAATCTGACATTGCAGAGTGCAGGGTGCACACCAGAAGGAATTTCCATGCTGTTCCAGCTTACCTGTTTTTCACAAAAGGGGTCAATTCCATCCTCGCCAGTGGCTGAACAATAAACCAAGTAAATGACCAATTCATCATATTGAAAATCCATATTAGGACCAGAGACAAAATAATAGAGTAATGTGAACTGCACTGGTTCACTGCTTTTTCTCTTTGTAGACATTAAGACTTTTCTTAATAACACCAAATATGTACTGGTAAACAGGATTTTCATTGCCTTTGTTTTGTTGCCACAGTTTGTCCCATGTACAGATCAATGTAAGATTAGATTAGATTAGATTACTTACAGTGTGGAAACAGGCCCTTCGGCCCAACAAGTCCACACCGACCCGCCGAAGCGCAACCCACCCATAACCCTACATTTACCCCTTACCTAACACTACGGGCAATTTAGCATGGCCAATTCACCTGACCTGCACATCTTTGGACTGTGGGAGGGAACCGGAGCACCCGGAGGAAACCCACACAGACACGGGGAGAACGTGCAAACTCCACACAGTCAGTCGCCTGAGGCGGGAATTGAACCCGGGTCTCTGGCGCTGTGAGGCAGCAGTGCTAACCACTGTGCCACCGTGCCGCCCGCCAAATGTATTTGGGGAGAAAGTGAGGATTGCAGATGCTGGAGATCAGAGCTGAAAATGTGTTGCTGGTAAAGCGCAGCAGGTCAGGCAGCATCCAGGGAACAGGAGAATCGACGTTTCGGGCATAAGCCCTTCTCCTGTTCCCTGGATGCTGCCTGACCTGCTGCGCTTTACCAGCAACACATTTTCATCAATGTATTTGGGACCATTTCTCTGACATCCTTTCGCCTACATTTGGGAGGAGCCTTTGTTATGGAATGGATGCCATCAGGATCTCTTATACTTGGCAGATGTAACTTATTTATCATTTTGACAACCAGTTCTTCATCCAGACACATGGAACAGCCATGGGACCAAATTTACCCCCAATATGCCAACATTTTCATGCACAAGTTCGAACAAGACTTCTTTGCTGCACAGGACCTTCAGACCAACTATACACCAGATATATTCACAATATTTTCTTCTTCTGGACGCTTGGTGAGCAGGCACTGAAACAGCTACACAATGATATCAACAAGTTTCATCCCACCATCAGATTTACCATGGGCTACTCTTCAGTATTTGTCTCATTCTTGGACACATGCATCTCATCAAGGATGGGCACCTCAGCACCTCACTCTACCGCAAGCCCACGGATAACCTCATGATGCTACACTTCTCTAGCTTCCACCCTAAACATATTAAAACAGTCATCCCCTGTGGACAAGCCCTACACACGCACAGGATCTGTTCAGATGAGGAGGAATGTGACGGACCCCTGAATGTGCTCAAGAATGCCTTCATAAGAACAGGGTACGATGCTGAACTCATCAATCACCGGTTCCAATGTGCCACAGCGAGAAACCATAATGACCTCTTCAGTAGACAGACATGGGATGTAACCAATAGGGTACACTTCGTTGTCCTGTATTTCCTGGAAGGGGAAGAACTATGCCATGTTCTTTGTAGTGTGCAATACATTATTAATGAGGATGAGCACCTCACCAAGACCTTTCCTACGCCTCCACTTCTTGCCTTTAAACAAACGCCAAACCTTAAACAGACTATTGTTCACAGCAAACTGATCTGTCTTCAGGGCAACATTGCCCACAACACCATTCAACCGTGTCATGGCAAGACGTGTCAGAGTGTCGACATGGATACTACCATTACACATGGGAATACCACCCATCATGTACACGGCAGGTACTAATGTGACTCAGCCAACAGCGTCTATCTCATATGCTGCAGGCAAGGATGCCCTGAGGCATGATACATTGGCAAGACCATGCAGACACTACGACAATGGATGAGTGGACACCGCAGAACAATCACCAGATAGAGGTGTTCCCTCCCAGTCGGGGAACACTTCAGTGGTCCGAGATATTCGGCCTCTGATCTTTGGGTGACCAAACTCCATGGCGGACTTCAGGATAGGCAACAACGCAAAGTGGTCGAGCATAGGCTGATAGCCAAGTTTGGTACCCATATGAGGATGGCCTCAACCGAGACCTTGGATTCATGTCACACTACGGTGACCCCACTACACTGTAGACACACACACACTCTTACATATTCTCCCACTCACGCAAATCCTCTCTCATTAACACACTCTCTTTCATACACATACATGTACACCCCCCACACTCACACCAACGCGCACACCCTCTCATTGGCTTATACTCCATCACATTAACATGTACACTTTACCAAGTACGCACACATGCCAACACACACTCTCTCATGCGCACTCACACTCACACACAAACACTCACACACACACACTCACTCTCTCTCTCACCCTCATGCACATGCTCACACATATACGTCCATGGGGTGAATTTGTATTTGCAGAATTATATCTGCAGATACATTTTATTTTGCTCAAAAATGCACAAACAGTAGGCAGTCAATTCATGTAATATCTTATAAATTCCACTTTGGAAATAGAATCAGTCTGACTCAAGATTGGGATAGAGACACACTCTAACCACACACCTTTAATGCATTGCCTAAGCTGAGATGTCACCTTTTTTTAATAAAACCTTGTTATCTTGAGAATGTGAATTAAAAGAAAGTCTGGGATTTACATATTAATGAACCAAAACCTGCAACTCATTCTAAACGATGAAAGACTTAAAAGCAACTAGGTTTGTTCAATATATTGTTTCAGTTGCATGACACTGTAAACGTTTGTTATAAATTCTGTGCCTTATCGCCCTGCTCCACAGCTACCTGATGAAGGAGCAGTGCTCTGAAAGCTAGTGCTTCCAAATAAACCTGTTGGACTATAACCTGGCGATGTGTGATTGTTAACTTTGTCCACCCCAATCCAACACCAGCTCCTCCACATCATTATTTTTCTGTGACACAATGTATTGGGAGGAGGTTCCTGATTTATGAAGGTCTGACTTACTAACACTTGTACTTATGAACGTGTTCCCATACAGGGGTGTAATTTTAATGATCTGATACACAAATGTTTCCTGTATTCCCAAATGTCTATTAATATTGTCTTGTGTTCCGACTTGCGTTCAAGTTGATTTGTGAACAGACTCCTGAACAGGACCCATTCACGACCTGGGGACTCTGAACTGGCCAAGATTCTGTGAAGGAGTTGGAGGACTCTGAGTAGCCTCCTGGCCAATGCCTTTACCTTGTCTGAATGTGTCATTTTCCATATAATGCTAAGAACATTCCAACTGTACCTCAAAACCAGCTCTGCACCATTCTAATCTCAAAAGGAGTAGAAATTTCCACCACTGTAATACTGTGCAGAGCTAAGCCTTTGTGACAAACTCTGTTCCTTAGCTACCAACTCCATCTGACTCTCTGGCAGCTATCCACAGTTGAACCAAATATGCATCCTGTTTGTGCCATATTTAACCCCGAGATATTTTGTCAATCTCACTCAAGGACTATTACTAAGAATTTCCACATCTGTAATATCATCCAGTTCCAAATGCTTGGATCATGAGATTTGCATAGTGGCTCAGTGGCTAACGCTACTGCCTCACAGCACCAGGGACCTAGGTTCAATTCCAGCCTCAGGCAACTGTGCAGAGTTTGCACATTCCCCTGTGTTGGCAAGGGTTTCCTCCCACAGTCCAAAGCTGCCCATAGTGTCAGAAGTGTGCAGGCTAGATGGATTAGCCACATACAGGGAAATACAGGGAACAGAGATGGGATGGGTCTGTGTTGGATGCACTTTGGAGGGTTGGTGTGGAAACAATGGGCCAAATGGCCTGCTTCCAAGCTGTAGGGATTCTATAATGAACTTATGTGTTGCCAAAACTATCATTGATGCCTTTCCACCTTTAGAATTGAGTATTCTAATTCATTCCTCCCCACATTTTACACTCTGTGAATGTGAGGATATCCAAAGATTTGCTCTCCACTAAATCCCATTTACTCATCTTTCCTTTACTCTCTGACTTGCACTGACCCCTGGTTAAGCAGCAAACCAATTTTAAAATGGTCATGTTTGCTTTCAAATCCCTCTATAAAGGCACTCCTCCCCATCTTTGCAATTTGTTTGATCCTCACACCCCTCTGAAGATATTTTCATTCCTCTAACTCTGGCCCAATTTTAATCATTCTGCCATTAGCAGCTGTATCTTCAGTTGCCAGGCTCCTGAACTCTCCACCTCCATCCCTAAACATTTCCACCTACATCATAGAATCATAGAGTACTGTGTCCAGTTTTGGTCCCCACACCTCAGGAAGGACATACTGGCACTGGAGCGTGTCCAGCGGAGATTCACACGGATGATCCCTGAACTGGTAGGTCTAACATATGAGGAGCGGCTGGGATCCTGGGATTGTATTCATTGGAATTTAGAAGATTAAGGGGAGATCTAATAGAAACTCAAAAGATAATACATGGCTTGGAAAGGGTGGACGCTAGGAAATTGTTTCCGTTAGGCGAGGAGACTAGGTAAAAACGAGGTAAAACCCGTGGACACAGCCTTAGAATTAGAGGGGGTAAATTCAGAACAGAAATGCGGAGACATTTCTTCAGCCAGAGAGTGGTGGGCCTGTGGAATTCATTGCCACAGAGTGCAGTGGAGGCTGGGACGCTAAATATCTTCAAGGCAGAAATTGATAAATTCTTGATGTCACAAGGAATTAAGGGCTACGGGAAGAATGCGGGTAAGTGGAGTTGAAATGCCCATCAGCCATGATTGAATGGCGGAGTGGACTCGATGGGCCAAATGGCCTTCCTTCCGCTCCTGTGTCTTATGGTCTTATAGAATGCCTACAGTGTGGAAACAGGCCATTCAGCCCAACAAGTCCACACCAAACCTCCAAACAGTAACCCATCCAGACACATTCCACTACCCTATTACTTTACATTTCCCCCTGATGAATGCACCAAAACTACACATCCCCGAACGCTATGGCCAATTTCACATGTCCAATTAATCAATTATGATGGAGGGAAGGTCATGGATGAGGCAGCTGAAGATGGTTGGGCCTAGGACACTACCCTGATATCTTACTTTCCTAACCTCAGATACTCCTTAAAACATATCTCTGTGCATTTTGACCTAAGATTTCATCTGTGAATATAAGCAAAATGTGGATCAACATCACACTTTTTTTATAATGCTTCTTTGAAGAGCTCTGGGATATTTTATGATGTGAAAGTTGCTACATAAATGCAAATTGTTGTCAAAAACTAATACATTTGTCACAGCTGAATGGCAGCAAGATGTTGAACCTAGGACTGGTATCTTATAAACTTTCCTCAGGGAAGATAAATTATTGCAATTAATCCTGGAATTAAATTTTCCTGTTAGCCCTATGGCTATTATCAGTATTCACTGCAGCCAATTTGACCACAAGCTTGCAGTATGGCATCCATGATCTGAATCATTAAACCTTTTTGGAAAGATGCTATCAGAACATGGTTAATGTGGCATCCAGGCTTTCAAGCTCTGGCATAAAAATATCAGCAGTCAAAACATTAACCTCCAACTAATTTTGTTAAAGGACGCATTAGAAATGGGAACAAACAGATAGCCACTTTTAAGAATTCTGACTAGTCTCAAAAAACTGGTCCTCAAAGTAAATTCACATTTTAATAGTTCTACAAGTTGATGAAGTTATTTGGAATTAGAATACTTTTCACTTTTAGATTGCCTATTAACTGCAAGCAGCGAACACTAGCAAAGAAAATGTGTTTCAGTTCTTTACCAAAATGAATAATCATTTTTTGTGCCTGCTTCACATATGTAAGAAACATCAGGAGAAGTGGTAGTTTATAATAAACTCCATTCTATCCACAATCAGTTGTCCATTTCATTATCAAAGTCTGAACCAGCTGACATAATATGCGTCAAGCTGATAATTTTGACTTGGCTTAAAGTTCTGACTGTCACACAACGGATTTCCAGTGTAAATCTCTGCAAAATGCACAAAGAAAAGTCACAAGCTCCTCACACAATCTGATTGTCACTTGAATGGTACGCAGCCAGCAATTACAGCATGCAGAATAAGGAAGGAACATAAAGGGAGATAGCACGTTCTCCTAATATCCTAGCAACACGTAACACATTCCTAATGACAGCCTTTTGTAAACAGCTGTAATTTTTCATAGTGTAATTAAAGTGAGACCTTGTATTAGATTCTCCAGGCTTGGGGAATGTATTTTGTCCTTCTCTCTGCTTTCTTTTTTATGAATTTAATGTAAATCAGCGGTTTCCATGATGTAGGTGTAGCCTGACATCTTTCAAAATGCCACTGGATAAACCAACTCGCTCAGCATTACAGCTTTCTATTCACCATAGTAACTGCACAACTGAAAATAATTGTGAGGATTAAATCCCTGAGATCTCAGTAAAGAAAAGAATTACTGTCATACCTTGTAATTTTGTTGGACTACGAAAAACACCCGGATTAATAGGATGTAAGATAAACATTGTGCAAAATTAACTTGCTTAAAGTGACAGAATGGAAGAACAGATCCCTTTAAGTCAATGCCAATCAAATGTAGGCAAGGTCAAAATACAATTACAGGCGAGTCAAGCTGATGTGAATGGTTGCTCTATCTGATGATCGCCTCCATGTAGTCAACAAGCAGAGCAGATGGCATATGTCTGAGGCAGAATATACAGCATTCCCTGCTTTAGAGATGAATGCAGGAGGAGCAAAGCAGTTGCCTGACGCCAGTTTGGGGCAGTTGTATCAACTTACTTTCCTGAAGCAAAATGGAACCAGAAGAATGCAAAGAAGAACTTGAAGAGAAAATAGATCATGTGCTATAATTGCCTAAAATTAATCTTAAACGATTTTTAAATTTATTAACTCATGGGATGTGAGTGTTGCTGGCTGGCCAGCATTTATTGCCCATCCCTAGTTGCCCTTGAGAAGGTGGTGGTGAGCTGTCTTCATGACCGCTGCAGTCCACCTGCTGTGGGTTGACCCACAATGCCCATAGATGGGAATTCCCGGATTTTGACCAAGTGACAGTGAAGGAATGGCGATATATTTCCAAGTCAGAATGGTAAGTGGCTTGTCCTTCTGGATGGCAGTGGTCATGGCTTTGGAAGACTTTGGAACATACTGTCTAAGGATCTTGGTGAATTTCTGCAGTGCATCTGATAGATAGTACATGCTGCTGCCACTCAGTGTCGGTGGTGAAAGGAGTGGATGCTTGTAGATGTGATACCAATCAAGTGGGCTGCTTTGTCCTGAATGGTGTTAAGCTTTTTGAGTTGTTGGAAATGCACTCTTCCAGGCAACTGGGGAGTATTCCATTATACTCTAGTCTTGTGTCGTATAGATGGTGGACAAACTTTGGGGAGTCAGGAGGTGAGTTATTTGTTGAGGCATTCCTAGCTCTTGTAGCCACTGTGTTTATGTGGTGAGTCCAGTTGAGTTTCAGGTTAGTGGTGACCCCCAAAATATTGATAGTGGGGGATATAATCATGGTAGCACCATTGAATGTCAAGGGGTGGTGATTAGATTGTCTCTTATTGGAGGTGATCTTTGCCTGGCATTTGTGTGGCATCAGCGTTTCTTGCTACTTGTCAGCCCAAGCCTAGATATTGTCCAGATCTAGCTGCATTTCAACATGCTTCAATATCTGAGGAGTTGTGAATAGTGCTGAACATTGTGCAATCATTGGTGAACATCCTCACTTCTGACCATATGATGGAGGAAAGATCACTGTGAAACAACTGAAGATGGTTGGGTCTAGGACACTACCCTGAGGAACTCCTGCAGAGATGTCCTGGAGCTGAGATGACCAATCTCCAACAATCACAACTATCTTCCTATGTCGAGAGTGTGGTGCAGATTCCTGATGAAGTGCTTTTGCCCAAAATGTGGTTTCTCCTGCTCCTCCAACGCTGCCAGACCTGCTGTGCTTTTCCAGCACCACACTCCTGACTCTAATCTTCGGCATCTGCAGTCCTCATTTTTGCCTAGTTATCTTGCTATGTGGCAAGTTTGACTCTAACCAGTGGAGATTGGTCCCCCGACTCCCATTGATTCCAGTTTTGATAGGGCTCCTTGATGCCACATTTAATCGAATACAGCCTTGATTCTAAGGGCTGTCAGAGTCATAGAGATGTACGGCACGGAAACATACCCTTTGGACCAACTCGTCCATGCCAACCAGATGTCCCAACCTAATGTAGTCCCATTTGCCAGCACTTGGCCCATATCCCTCTAAACCCTTCCTATCCATACACCTATCCAGATGTCTTTTAAATGTTGTAATTGTACCAGCTTCCACCAGTTCCTCTGGCAGCTCATTCCATTCACACACCACTCTCTGTGTGAAAAGGTTGCCCATTAGGTCCCTTATATACCTTTCCCTCTCACCCTAAGCCTATGCTTTCTAGTTCTGGACTCCCCCACCCCAGGGAAAAAACTTTCTCTATTTATCCTATCCATGCCCCTCATGATTTTATAAACCTCTGTAAGGTCACCCGTCAGCCTCCACTAAAGCGAAGCTTGGGAGAGGGGTGACAAGCTAAAAATCTTACATATAAACATTATGGGAGATGAGAATCACCATTTAACTCTTTGATGTCGCTCGGGTGTTGAAAATATGTAACCTCTCTTTACATTCCTCCCTTTTTGGAATGCAGTGATTGCTAGCCATGTAGAGAGATGGAATTTTTCCATGTCTCTGTGTCAGGAACACTTGTAATCAAAATACATGAAACAGAAATTTGGTGTAAAATAGGGCACAAATGCAAAACACCTGAGTTACCTCAACCTTCTATCCTGTTTACATAATTCAGCTCCTTGTGATTTGGATGTGAATTCCCTGCAGCTACAGTGGTTTAACATGAATGTGAAATCAAATCACGAATTTGAGGTGCATCAGGAAGCAAAGCAATCAGCCTGGTATATTGTTATAATCTTTTGATCAATTTTTTTAAAAAGTGCGTTTGGAGAGCTGCTTTGTGCATTCTGTTTATGTGAATGCGTTTTTATGGTACAATTCACATTAAATATTGGGAAATCTCAATGACTGTATGCTCTCAAATGGACTGTGGCTAATATGTGGATATTTAATTTTCATACAGAAAAAAAATGGAAGATATGGTGCAAACTCTGCACTTTCCTTCGGTCATGATTGTTTAAGGCACTTGTTTTTAGCTTAGGCTGATCTAATTGACAAAGTTTATCTGGAAATGAACACAATGCAATAAATACATTTTATAAAATTTTATAAGAAATAAATAAATCAGACGGGTGAGTTCTAAATAAAAAAAGTCATTTCGTCAAACCAGCTGGTTGTTAATGAGCCTGCCACAAAGCTCCATAATACCTCTCCCTTGAGTAATCTAACATATTACATTATTAATTATGAAACATTGGAATGCAAATGTATATATTCCAACAATGAAATTCTCCAAATAGCAAAATAAACCCATTCTTGATTTTAAAAAAAATTACCAGGAAACATATAAGAGAGCTAAATCAGGTATGTGCAATCTTCACCTCATGGGTGAATAAAAAAAAATTATGTGGTCTTCATGGCTTATTATTTAATCTTTTTAAAATGTTCACTTATTGCTTTAATCATCTGCCTAAGTATCATTATTGAACATTTTCTATTTAAACACAAATGGTAGCAAGTTAATCATACCTTGGAACCCATACTCAGGAGTTTAAAACATCTAAGCCTTTAATGCACTCGGCAATTTCTTGCTGCCACTCTCTCTGTGAGGACAACAGCTTCCTATTTATTGAAACCACCTCTCCATTCAGCAGCAGAGATTACTTTTTATTCACCAATGGCTGATTTCACTACACTTTAATAATGACCGGGATATATTGTTAAACTGCAGAGAGTTCAGAAAAGATTTACCAGGACGGTGCTGGAATGGAGGGTTTGAGAATGTAAAAATAGACTGGAAAGGCTGGGACTTTTTTGACTGCAGTGCAGGAGGTTGAGCGGTGACCTTATCGAGGCTTATAAAATCATGAGGGACATAGATAAGGTGAATGACAAGGGCCTTTTCCCGAGGGTGGTGAGTTCAAAATTAGGAGACATATTTTTATGAGTGAGAGGAGAAAGATTTAATGAGGACATGAGGGGCAACATCTCTGCACAGATAAGTTCATGAATAAGAAAGTGATATGGTTCAAAGGTAAGCAGGTGGGACTAGGTATGTTTGGGAACACGGCCGGTGTGGATTGGTTGGATTGAAGGGTGTGTTTCCATGTTGTATGACTCTGTGACTCCATGTAATTATCACAATTTTGTTCTATGCTGTGGTTCTTCTGACGTTGTCATTGCAAGTCTTTCTTCCTCAACTTGCATCGAGCTGAATAAGTGCTATTTTTGATTTTCTTACGTATTGTTTGACAAAGATAGGGATGGAGTAGGCTTTACTCTTTATACTGTATCTATGCAACTTGATTTTTTTTAAAAATCAAAGGCATATTTTAACACAATCCGAGATGCATGAATCAGAAGGTCACTGAAACCCCAGTTCTATCGTCGCTTTGTTTTTGTGTATGTTTTCAAAACTAAAATCGTTTAAATCAGATTACAAACCTGATATTTTTAAAACTTATCTTGAAATGTTAACTCATTTTTTTCTTTCAGATCTGGACTAACCAGCTATATATTTTCTACATTGCTGTTAGATTGTCATAATGAATTGTTTTCCAGCCCACTGGTATTAGCATGACATACATATAACTCACATGCAAATTCAAGGGTAGTGGGGATGTTTTCTGATGCTCTTGAATTTTACACTTCTCCAGGTCATTTGGGCATTTTCAATGGCTTCAGGTGAGAACAGAAAGTTCTTAGTCACACAGGAATACAATTCTACCATAGTATCATAAGAACATAAGAAACAGGAGCAACCATAGGCCATTCAGCCCGTCAGACCTGTTTGCTATTCAACAGGATTGTGGCCAATCTGCCCCAGGGTCTTAACCTCTGCTTCATGCCAGCTCAGCAAAATCCTCAACTCCCTGATATTTCAAAAATCGACCCACCTCTTCTTCACATACTTTCAGTGATCTAGCCTGCAGAACTCTCTGGAGTCCAGCATTCATTAACCTCTGTGAGAAGAAATTCATTCACATCTCAACTTGAAATGAGAGCCCTCTTAGTCCGTAACAATATTCCCTAGTTCAAAAACCCACTACTCATGGAAACAGCTTCCTGACATCCATCCTGTCTAGCTCCTTGGAATTTTGTACGATTCAATATGATAAACCCTCATTTTTCTAAACATTATTGAATAAGGTCCTAACCTGTTTAGCTGTTCTTACTAAGTCGACCCCTTCCTCTCAGGAATTGGCCCTTGAATTTCTTGTGACCTACCTCCAATGGCAATACGTCCTTTCTTAAATATTAATTAGAAGATGCTGGAAACACATAGGACAGTCAGTGCCTGAATGAGATGGTTAAGTGATTCTTCAGGCGTCTAGTTTTTGCACAAAAATGCACAAGCAAGAATTCTCTTGTTTGATTCCCAGCTCCATCCTATCCTAGCTCATACAGCACGACTCTTCCTTGCCTCCATCTCTTTGCCTTCATTGGTATCTGATGGAAGGCTACTCCATTGTTCTCCTATGCTGAAGGATTTACTGCATTTTCATTGACATTTCATAGCTTCCACTTGCATTTCCTCTGTATGAAGCGTTTTAATTCCCTGGCTTTGCCGCACGACTGCGCTGTGATCACAAATGTCCACTGAAAACACTCAACCAACTCAACTTGACAGAAGCCTCTGTTTAACCCAAGGTGCACACTTTTAAAATTCAGTGGCAGCACCGACAGTGCTTTTTGAGAACGGATAATTGCCAGATGAAAATGATAGTGTATGCTTAATCCTGCACGGCATTTCTCAGCACTGTTGGCATAAGTATTTGACCGTGACACACTATTAAAGCAGCTGATTGTACTCACAGCTCAGAGGAGTCAAAGCTAGATTCAGAGGGTTCCAACTACACTGTGCACTGGTTGGCTCTGCAATTTACATATTAATTATCTCCTAATGCACTCTACACAATTATATGGCATGCACTAAATTATAGTGGGTTGAGAAATGGAATGTGGAGTGTACAGAAAAGTCTATGTTTCCCATCAGTCCACTCTGACAAACCTGACTCCCCCACTCACCCCAGTTTACTTCTTGGTTCTGTTAATGGTTGGAATCAAAAAGGGTGGCACTGGAAAATCACAGCAGATCAGGCAGCATCCGAGCAGCAGTCTGAGTCGACGTTTCAGGCATAAGCCCTTCATCAGGAATGATACAATTGGCCTCAGTCCTCCAGAATCAGAGGAGAGAAAAATCATCCAGGGTTATGGGCAAGGCCAGCATTACCTGCCCATCTTTAACTCCTAATTCCACCTCAATGAAGTGTAAGAGGAGAACATTCCAGGAGTAGTGCCATGTGTATACCCAAACAAATCAAGTGTCAGCTTGGTGAGCTACAACACAGGACTCATCATTGGTTGTCCCTCAATTTGAGGATGATATAATGGGTTTCTATTGTAGGTCTTCATGTGATTGAACTGGCCAATTCTCAACTGACCGATCTTTGGGTACATGGGGCCGGGCGTCACATGATATAATGGGATCCAGAATGTGAAACTTGCTTTCTTTTCTTTCTTTATCTCCTGCTGCTGTGCCTCAGTATTTGGACTTGAAAGGCAGTTCAGTTTTGTGGACAGGCTGTTGCCTGTTTGAAAGACAGGAAAGGAATTTAGGGGCAGCATGGTGGCTCAGTGGTTAGCACTGCTACCTCACAGTGCCAGGGACCTGGGTTCAACTCCAGCCTTGGGCGACTGTTGTGTGGAGTTTGCACATTCTTCCTGTGTCTGCGTGGGTTTCCTCCAGGTGCTCAGGTTTCCCTCATAATCCAAAGATGTGCAGGTTAAGTGAATTGGCCTTACTAAATTGCCCATAGTGTTTGGTGATGAGTAGATTAGATGCATTATTCAGGGGTAAATGTAGAGTAATAGGGGAATGGGTGGGATACTCTTCAGAGGGTTAGTGTGGACTTGCTAGACAGAAGGGCCTGCTTCCACACTGTAGGGATGCTAAAGAATTCCTCAACGTCTTTAATGACAGTGCTACGAGGAGAGCTGCAGAAATGTATTTTAGTGTTTTCTTTGTTCTCCGCAGGAACACTGACCACTTGAGTGGTGAGGAAACAGGACCTGGTTTGGGAGATGCTTTTTAGCCATCTGGATACTTTGCCCAGCGCTTGTATTTATTTCTGATTTACCTTTCAACACCGGCCTGGGTTTTGCTGCAAGCAGGCATAGACTAATTCTGTGCTGAGAAGTTGCGAATGGTTTTGGACGCTGTACAATTATCAGAAAACATTCCCATTGCTGATTTCATGACTGCTACCCAGTCACCTGCATATATACTCTTAGTGAGGGCTGATCGAGGTTTGGCAATGACACTCCCTGCAAGCGGACATGCTGCCTCACCTGATGCCCAGATTCACACACAAAACACTGGCACTTGAGGTGGTATCTCTAAGTGCTGACTTCCTTAGAACGCGTTTAAGGAGAAAAGAGGAGAAAACAGAATGAAGTTGACAAGAACTTCCGTTTATATGTGAATGCCCCAAAGCACTCCATGGATCTCAAATAATAGTGAGAAGAATTTGATAAAGTTAAGTGAAGGTGTAGTCCAAGAGATAGGCGTTGAGAAGCTTTGAAGGTGGAGGTACTAAAGTAGGGGGAAGGGAGGGTGCATGAGATGGATGATCCCGACCGTAACGTTGAAACAGCATTAATGAGAGGGGAGAAGGGAGAGTGATCTGTGACATGAGGCTGAAGGAGATTTGGAAATTAAAGAATAAGGTCACGAAGATATTTGCAAAGGAATGAGGACTTTAGTTTCAAACTACACGAGGATGCAGGGATTAGGAGGTCAACACCAGCATGGGAGAGAGATCGAGCCCTTGTGGGGAAGGCCCAATATGAAGCGACTGCAAGCCCATGGCTAGTGAAGGACTGTAATTCTGAACTTTTAACTTTATTTCTTATTTACTACTTTATACTGACAAGAACTGCAATGTTGAACTTCAACTTATTTCTTTATTTTTTTGGTTTTTTACCTCAGATTTTGTACCTAGGTACCTTGTACTTAAGATGGCGCCGTGAATGGCTACATTGAAAACTGATACAAGTATCCCTGTACTTGAGTATACACGTCAATAAAACCTAATTCCAACTCTAGTTCTGAAAGGGAAAGCAGTGAGGGTCCAGAATGTCAGAACAGTGAGACAATGGGGAACGGGCATGTGAGTTCCAGTTTATTTAGACTGGACATTGGGAAGTTAGTGTGGTGGAGAGGTTTTAGATTAGATTCCCGACAGTGTAGAAACATGCTCTTCGGCCCAACTAGTCCGCACCGACCCTCTGAAGAGTAACCAACCCATACCCATTCCCCCTAACTAATGTACCTAATTCTACAGACAATTTAGCATGACCAATTCACCTAACTTGCATATCTTTGGACTGTAGGAGGAAACCAGAGCACCCGGAGGAAACCCACACAGAATGGGAAGAACATGCCACACAGACAGTTGCCCGAGGCTGGAATCGAACCCAGGTCCTGTCGCTGTGAGGCAGCAGCGCTAACCACTGAGCCATCGTGCTATCTGACCTGCATTGACTAAAACAAGCGCTTCAACTGCCATGGAGGAAGGGTGTGGTATGATGGACGTCCAGAGGTTGAGGTCGGAGAAATCGCTTCTGGGGTGAGCAAAACAATTTTGTATGCAGTAACTGGGGGATGCATGGAGATTTTCTTCTATAGAAAATGGTATCCTAGGGATTCTGGCTCTTTCACTGCTTAGTAGTGATTACAGCAGCAATTATAATTGTCTAGAAACACAGCAGTAAACGGTGCCGGGAACAGCGATGTCAACGGAAAGGATGCTGGAATGAGAAATGAGAATATGCCTCCAAAGATAATATCATCCAGCGTCATTAGGTTTCATCTGTTTTCCAAGTTTCTATTGGGAATCTGATTGCATCAATGTCAACGTCCGACATATTATAATGAAAAAAACCAGCTTAGCCATACAGGCGTATCACATGATGTGGAAACATAATCATCACATTTTAATTTAAACAGGCTTATTGCTTCAACAGTCTAAATTAAAATGCAGATGAATAAATAGGGAGCAGACCTGTCAAGGAATTAATAAGGAAGCGCAGAGCACAGTGTTTCTAAGCAAATCTTCTCTTCAAGTGTCAGAGGTAAAAGACTCAAGCAACCTCTTGATGAGGTCTTAAGGAATGACAAAAGACTGGAGCTGCTCTGTGAATTGCTGTCTAGTCAGTCAACCAAGTTTTGACTAACAATAAGGTTGCTGAAGAGAGTGTGTCAAATAGGTCGGAAGACATAACCAATGCCAGAGAGAATCCCATTCTCAGATTTCAGTCTCCAGTTTCAGGTGAAAATACGTGGCTAGAAAGTAGAACTCACATGAAGTAACTCCAGCAAGTAGCCAAGATTCAATTTAAAGAAAGCTAAATAAAGACATGGACACGTGAGTAAGTTATGTTGACAGGGTCACATCAAATTGGTTGGGCTGACTGGTGATGTTTTGTGCTTCAGACACTACTATATTATATAATCCAAAACCAACTGAGGAGGTAAAGGTGGCTGTTTGCATGATGCCATTTGGGTTATCAGGCTCAGAGATTGTGTTCATAAATAGAAATTGCTGGAGAAGCTCAGCAGGTCTGGCAGCATCTGAGGACAGAAATCAGAATTAACGTTTTGGGTCAAGTAACCCTTCCTTAGAGCCCAGGAAGGGTCAATAAACCCAAAATATTAACTCTAATTCCTCTCCTCAGACGCTGCCAGACCTTTGAAGGTGGATGTACTAAATTGCTTATCCAGCAATTTATGTTTTTGTTTCTGATTTATGGCATCCGCAAATCTTTCAGTTTTTAATCAGAGAATATGTTTTCAGGCAATTACCCAATCCGAAAGTCAGAGAGTCTGTTTACCATTGATCAAAACTAAACATGACTAGTGATATAAATAGCTGAAAATGTGTTGCTGGAAAAGCGCAGCAGGTCAGGCAGCATCCAAGGAACAGGAGAATCGACGTTTCGGGCATAAGCCCTTCTTCAGAAAAGTCGGGCTTATGCCCGAAACGTCGATTCTCCTGTTCCTTGGATGCTGCCTGACCTGCTGCGCTTTTCCAGCAACACATTTTCAGCTCTGATCTCCAGCATCTGCAGTCCTCACTTTGTCCTAGTGATATAAATAGTATGGTTACAACAGGAGGTCAGCAGCTGAGAATTCTGTAGCCAGTAAATCGCCCTCCACTCCTCAAAGCCTGCTTAATATCTACCTTGAAGAAGCTCTCCTCCTCCCTCTACAAGGATCCTCTTGCAAGGATGCCTACCTTGTAGAAGCTCTCCTCCTCCCTCTACAAGTCACCTCCTTCCACCTACCATATTCCCAGCGCCCCTCCTCCAAATTCCCTCCCCCCTACCTTTTATCTTAGCCCACTTGGCACACCAGCCTCATTCCTGAAGAAGGGCTTATGCCCAAAACGTCGATTCTCCTGCTCCTCGGATGCTGCCTGGCCTGCTGTGTTTTTCCAGCACCACATTTTTCAACTCTGGTCTCCAGCATCTGCAGTCCTCACTTTCTCCTAATATCTACAAAGCACACGTTATCAGCTCTAACTCTCAAGAAGCTCAACACCATCCAAGACAAAGCAGTTTGTTTAATTGGCACCAAATCCACAAATATGCACTCCCTCCACCACTGAATACACTGTGGCAGCAGTGTGCATCATCTACAAGATGCGTTGCAGCAACTCACCAAGGCTCTTTCAGGAGCACCTTCCAAACCCCTGACTTATACCACAGAGAAGGACAAAGGTTTCAGATGTATGGGAACACCAAACGGAGGCAACATGGAGACAATGCAGGAAAGTGGGACGGAGAAGATGATCACCCATGATACAGAATGGTGAGGCAGGCTTGATGGACTGAATGGTTTACTCTTATTCCTATGTTCCTATATGCCCCTCCAAGCCACCTACATTCTTGGAAACATATCACTGTTCCTTCAGAATTTTGGGACTTCCTCCTTGATGCCACTATGGTCGTAGCAGTTTGGAAGTGGACCATTTGGCCCTAGGAAGAGCATCTCATCCTGACCCACCCCCCCTGCCATATCCCTGTAACCCTGCATTTCCTATGGCTAATCCACCCAGTCCATACATCTTTAGACTCTAGGAGGAAACTGGAGCACCCAGAGGAAACCCATGGACACACAGGGAGGATATGCAAACTCCACACAGACAGTCACCCAAGAGTAGAATCGAACCCGGGTCCTTGGCACTATGAGGCAGCAGTGCTAACCACTGAGCCATTGTGCCTCCCTAAGATGGGTCACCACCACCTTCTCAAGGGCCATTAGTGATGGGCAACAAATGATGGCCTACCTAGCAATACTCATATATAGGTGAAAGAAAGACTCAGAGAACAAGCAGTATGGTACATCCTGTCAAGTCTGCAAGCATGTAGCACTCTGCCAAATGTCATCTTGTGGAACGTAAGTTATCCTTCATATCAACTGCTTAGAATCAAAGCTGTCTCCTACCATCAGGAAAACAGATTAAGATGCAGGAGAACCTTTCTTGTTGAACTTTGTGGAAGACTGAAATTGGCGCATCACTAATGCTGGAAAATCACTCAGAGATTAATCTAATTCCAGCTAAAATTTCATTTTGTGCAAGTTCTTAAAAAATCAACTTTAGTTTAAAGCTCCCCCATTATCATGAGTCACTTATTCACAGCATAATAGCTTTGATTCAGCAAAGTACTGGGCATAACATTATGGGGAAGGGGAGAGGGCTAGTGGTTTGTGTATGCCCAGCTGGTGGGGTGGGTGGGTGGGGGGGAGGGTTGTGTGTAATGTCTCAGTCCATCCACCACTACAAATCCGCACCCAGCCCTGAAACATGTAATATGCATCCCACCGTGAAACCTGTGGTCAAGAAAACGAGAAAAAGAGAGAACGACTTCCACTTTCATAGCACCTTTCACAATCTCATTCCTCACATAGTTTACAGTCAATGAAATATTTTTTTGATGTGTAGTGACTGTGTTACTGTAGGAAACAAAGTATCTAATTTGTGAACAAACCCTACAAACTACAATGGGACGATGATCAATCAAGTCAGTTTTAGTGATGTTCCTTGAGGGAATCTAGCATGGTCTTCTTCAAAGTGTCGAAGACTGTGTTGCTGGAAAAGCACAGCTGGTCAGGCAGCATCCAAAGAGCAGGAGAATCAACGTTTCGAGCGTAAGCCCTTCATCAGGAAGGTGGTCTCATTTCGAGCATGAAGGGCTTATCCTCAAAACACTGATTCTCCTGCTCCTTGGATGCTGCCTGATGGGTTGTGCTTTTCCAGCACCACACTCTTGACTCTGATCTCCAGCATCTGCAGTCATCACTTTCTCCTCTTCTCAAAGCGTGCCAGGGGAACATTCAGATCCATTTCCAAGGGTTGATGGGAACTTAGCTTCATGTCTTGTCCAAAAGACGGCACCTTCAGCAGTTACAGTGAACCCTCAGTGTTGTACTGGATTGACAAATCACATCATCTGGGCGAAAGTGAGGACTGCAGATGCTGGAGATCAGAGCTTAAAAATGTGTTGCTGGAAAAATGCAGCAGGTCAGGCAGCATCCAAGGAGCAGGAGAATCGATGTTTCAGGCATAATCCCTTCTTCAGGATTCCTTTTCCAGCAACACATTTTTCAGCTATAAACATCTTAATAGTCAGCTGGACATTGAGCAGCAAATATGTCAGGACATTGCAGATAGCTGTAAAAATAATAGGGTTGTCATAGGGGATTTTAACTTTCCAAACACCGAAGTCTGAAAGGCTGATAGAAGGCAATTCATTTGTAACTTTCAAAAGTCATACATTTGAAAAGGAAAGAATATTGAAGAACTCTGAGGAAAGACGCAAGGAGTGGGACGGCTTCAATGAATTGACACAGACATGATGGGCTGAATGCTCTCCTTCTGAGCTGTAAGATCCAATTGCTCGGCAGCACTTAAAAATGATTCACACGCAAAAATAAACTGGCATTACAGAAAGCTTCCCAATGGTCTTGTCTGTGATCAGACAGGATGGTTCATTCTTTCCACCAGACTCAAATGGTGAGGATGGAACTGTCCTGCGATTAATTATTTTCAAGATTCAGTCATGTTCTTAATAAAGAAGCTATTAGGGCCATTTGGTGCTGAGATGTACTTACAATTGGGCTTGCATTGATGTAGTCCAAATTTGAATGACTGGATTCAACTTTCAATGTTATTCTAGAGTGATCATCTGCGGAAAGAAAGATTCAAACATATCAGAAGAAAGGAGGGATTATTGCTCTTATATAATTCCTACTCCCTCTTCATTGAATGTTCATCTTCATTTCTTCCTTTCTCACCGGGAGACATTTGTTTAGAGGTCAGTTTGACAGGCTCTGGCCATCTAAGGCCTGATTCAAAGCACATGTTTTCACATTAGTCTGGATAGTGGGAACTGTACCAAATGACAATTCCCAATTACATCCTCCTGTGTTTATAGCATATTTCACCGGGTAATAATCAGCAGTGTTAGCGCTAGTTAGCTAATTTTTCTCAATAACAGAACAGAGACATTGAGTCAACTTTAGTTTTGAACTGTTCGGCCTAAGGAGTTAACTTGAGTATCAAGACATTCCCGAATATCACTTTTCATGCAATTACTATTTTCTTGCTCCCTTTTCAGCACTGTTGTGACTCAATAACTCTGAACATCCCATTCATTTGGAGGAGATGGTGAGGACTTTTTCAGCAATATTTAAATTGTATTTTTTAGGGAAGGAAATCTGCCTTACCTGACGTGGACTACATGTATCTGCTGACCCACAGCAATGTGGTTGACTCTCAATTGTCCTCTGAAAGGACCTAACAAACTATTCAGGTCAATTAGAGATGGATAATGAATGCAAGCAATGCCCAGGTTTTGTGCAAGAATTAAAAAAGGGGCATTTTCAAGTTGGTGGACTGTGACTAGTGGAATGACACAAGGATCAGTGCTGAGGTCTCAGCTCCTCGTATATCTATTGGCATTACTTAGTTGAAGAAATTGAGAGTGTGTATCTAGGTTTGCTGACAATACAAATCTGGACAGAAATGTGAGCTGTGAGGAAGATGCAAAGAGACGAGCAAGAAATATGGATAGGTTAGTCAATGGAACAAAAAGGTTTGGAAATGTTGCTGCCCAGAGGATTTTCCATCTGTTCATACAAGCAACACAACACATTAGTACATAGGTACAGTAAGCAATTAGAAAAGAACATGGCATGTTGACCTTCTTTGCAAGCTGATTGAAATACTAAGTCTTGTTAAATATCCACAGGACTTTGACGAGACCACGCCTGGAATGCTCTGCGTAATTAGGTCTCCATATTTAAGGATGGATACACACATACAAATATATGAATTTGAACCTTGAGTGGGCTACTCAGCTCCTCGAGCCTCATGGTTAACCTGATCATTCCACATTCCTGACCATTGCCAATAACCTTTCCTTCCCTTGCTTATCGAGAATCCATCTACTTCTGCCTTACAAATATCCAAAGACTAGTTCCAAGTTTCTTAAGAAACTGAGTTCCAAAGACAGGCAATTCTATGTGAGATACACATTCCACCTGTCTCTGTCTTTAAA
This sequence comes from Chiloscyllium plagiosum, assembly GCF_004010195.1. Lineage (NCBI taxonomy): Eukaryota > Metazoa > Chordata > Chondrichthyes > Orectolobiformes > Hemiscylliidae > Chiloscyllium > Chiloscyllium plagiosum. The sequence goes on along the minus strand of NC_057714.1, from coordinate 100,894,354 downwards.
GGGTGACCATTTCTTTTTAACCAGTGACCCCTTGTTCTAGATTCTCCCACAAGAAGAAACATCCTTTCTACTTGTACTCTGTCAAGACCACTCCGGATATAAAACAAAGTTGCCTCTTATTCTTCTAAACTGCAGCCTGTCTGACTTTGTCTCATAACCCTCTCATTCCAGATATTAGTATTGCAAACCTTCTCTGAATTGCCTCCACATGTATATACATCCTTCCTTAAAGAAGAAGACCAAATCACTCCAGGGTACTCCTGATGTAGTCTCACCATTACTCTGTATAACTGGAGCATAAACTCCTTACATTTGGATTAAATTCTCCTTGCATTAAGTGGTAACATTCCCTTCCCTGTCCTAATTACTTGGAGTCAGTGCAGTGAGGGTTCACTAGATTGGCCCCAGGATGACAGATTTGTCCTCTGATGAAGGCTGACTGAATGACACAAGATTTGGAAAGGGTGCCCAGGGCAGTCTCTGAACGGTTGCTGCCCCTGGCTTGGGAATTTAACACATGTGGACCAATCTAAGAATAAAGTCTCATCATTTATGGCTTCTGAAGCTCTGGAATTCTTGACCCCAGAACATTATGGATGTCCCATCACTGCATACAATTAAGGTTGGAATAGGTGTATCTTTGGCCTCTCCAGGAATCAAGGCATTTGGGAACTATAGAGGAAGGTGAAGCTGAAGCTGATGATGAGCTACAATCATATTGAATGGGGAAGACTCAATGAGCCCTATGGTCTGCTTTTGCTCCTATTTCCTACATTACTGAAATAGTCGAGGTTAAATTTAGTTTTCATGACTAGCTGGCAATGGGATGCTAAATAAATCAAAAAGAATCTCCTTGCTATCTTGTTCTCACTGATATGTTGCTGCCATTTTGGAAAGGTCATAAGACTGAGCACCTGGAGCACATACTTAAATCTCAACTGCCACCTTCGATTGGAAATATTTTGAGCATGTGTACTGTTCATAGTCCAACTGACTCCATAGTGGGCGTGTGGGGAGTCAGGAAAGAGGTCCTGCCTGGGTGACATTATTCCTGAGTGGCCAGCTGGAGTACATCTTGTGACATCACCAAAATCACCACTGCCGCTGCCTTGACTGGCCCCTCGAGGTCATTTCTTTCTTCTGTGCCTCTCCTCCATCTTGCATCCACCACTCATCCCCAAACAATGCCATTAAACCTCTCAGTCTCTGAATCCATCACTTAACCTCCTGCCAGTCGGAGTGACCAATATAGTTCAGAGGAACTGCCTCAGGGTGCCTTCCGTAAAGCCTTTGCTTGCTACTGATGCCACTTATTTGCTTTCCAATACAAAAAACCAGGCTCTATGTGGAGAACTCAGGTGGCATAATGAGACCCTGATACCACAAACCCGGGAACCTCTGACTGAAAGCATTGACAATCTTTGTAGGACTCTCTGTTGAAGAGAGGAAACCCAACTCTTGACCATAAGCGATCCGAACAATTTGTGCTCTGCGTTGGTTCAGGATGATTTGTAATTGTATTTAATTGTGGTGTAAATGAGTTAGTTCCTTTCAATTTACTTAGACAAATTGTAGTTGCTTCATTTCCCAAGTAATCATGGGCACCACAGTCTCTGGCAGAAAAGAGGAACATTACTGCTCTTGGCTGTGGAAGTGGAATAAAAAATAATTCCAGTGACTAAAACACTGATATAACTTTGATTAAATGCAGTGTTAATTGATTGCAAGTAACGGCATATTAATAACATCAGTTTTAAAGGGTTTCCATCTATACTAAGACAATACTAGGACATTCAGTCCAACTGAAAAACATAGAGAAAAAAATGATCAGTTGGAAAATGATGTTGTTACTCTTTATTGATATATATATATATAGGCCTCCTGCTATGTACAGAATAGCATGCCCGTTATGTGTAAAAAATTCCAAGAAGTATAGATTTGATTCTAGGGTTCAATAAGAAATTGTATTTGAAAGAAAATCTCTTTGGAGCTCTTCCTTCCTTTCAGAATAGTCACAATGTTTAAGTTAACTTATTTTGAATGCAACTTAAGAATTGAGTGCGGAAGGACAATTCTTCCAGGGAATGATGGCACTCCAATGAGGGAGTGCTACATTCTTGTAGGGCCTGTTTTTAGGATATGACATTGAGTCGAGGTCTTATCTGAGCTCTTAGGTGGATGTAAAAGATCTCATTGCACTATACAAAGGATAGCAAGAAGTTCTCTCCAGTACCGAGGGCAGTATTTATCCACTATCCCCCATCACTAAAAGCAGATTATCTGGTCATTACAATATTGCTATTGTAAACTTTTGCTGTATACAAGTTGGCTGCTGCATTTCCTACTTTCCAGCAGTCAGCACACTCCAAAACTGCTTAATTGTCTGTAAGGTGCTTTGGGAGGTCTGAAGGACATGAAAGATGCTGTAAGTAAGCAACACCTTTTTGAAAAAATACTGTTCCTATGCTGCACCTCATTATTGTTGCACTGTGTTAGATGTAATAATGCTCCATGAAATGTCATATGATCTTGTGTGGAGGCAGCAAGTGGGGAACAGGCACATTCCTAGGGGGACATGGAGAAGCAATTATTCTATGCCACACATAACTCCCAGCAGATAATTACAAAGTGTCTCTGGCATTGGCCTCAGGGTTGGTTTACTGTCTGCCTTCAAATCCAGCTAACACTAATTAAAGTAAGGAAACTCAGGGAGAACGTCTGAAGACATGAAATAACATTAAATGATTTCATGGGATTTCATTTCTAACAATCAGCTAAAGCCTAGAAATGAACATAAAAATACATGAATTGACAGTAGGCCATCAGGGCCATTGTGCCTGTCCCACCATTCAGGGCTGATCTGATTGTAGCCTTAATTTACCTGTCTGCCCCCAATAACTATTGATTTCCTTGTCTGCCTCCACCACTTTCTGGGGAAGAGATTTCCGCAGTTTAGCAACCTTCTGAGAGAACAATTACTCTTCATTTCTATTTTAAATGGGAGGCCACTTAAATGTTTCATTATGATCATCTCTCATTCTTCTGAAGCGCCAATGCATCCAGGTTCAGCCTGCCCTACCTTTTGTCATAAGGTAACCCCTCATCCCAGGTATCAATTGAATGAACTTTCTCTGAACTGCTTCTAACGCATTAATAGCCTTTTTAAAATACCCAGTCCAAATTACGTCCTCTTCACAACTCTCTTTAGAACTGACTTCACTATCTAACTTTTGTCATCAGCAAATTTAGCAGCCAGGCATTTGGTCCCTTCATCTAAGTCTTTGAGATAGATTGTTTCTAGTTGAGGCCGCAGCACTGATTCCTCATCACACTGTGCCAACCTAAAAAGGATTCACTTCTGCCTACCTTCTGCTTCATATGAGCTAACTAGTCTTCAATCCATGCAACATGTTACCCCCTACATCATTTGCACAACTTTGATGTGGTACCTTGTCAAATGTATTCTGCATATCCAACTACAGCAAATTCATGGTGTCCCAGTTATCTGTGTCACTTTCTCAAAGAACTCTTATAACTTAGTCAGGCATGTTGACTCTGCTAGATTACAATAAGATTTCATTACATACCTGCACAATTCTCCTTGATAAAACATCCCAGCATTTTCCCTGTGACAGATGTTACGCTCGCTGTAGTTTTCTGCCCTCTGACTCCCTCCTTTCTTATAACAGTGGTTACATTTGCTATTTTCTAATCTCTTGGAATCTTTCCAGAAGCTGAAAAACTTTGAAAATTAAAATCTATGCATTGGCTATCTCAGTGGCCACTTCTTTTAAGACCCTATGGTGAAGTCCTTCAGGTCATGGGGGAATGCCAGCTTTTAGTTTGAATAGTTCTCTCTGGACGCTTACACTGGTGATTCAATTGCGATACATTTCTCCCTCCCTTTCAATCTCTAACTTGTACCTATTTCTGGGTTAAAAATTGAAAGACCTGTGGATGCAGTTCCTGGATTGCTTTTTGTACCCACTGGAGTGAGGACAGTGCAAAAATCTGTTCAATTCAAATGATTCGATTAGATTCCCGACAGTGTGGAAACAGGCCCTTCGGCCCAACCAGTCCACACCGACCCTCCGAAGAGTAACCCACCCAGACCTATTTCCCTCTGGCTAATGCACCTAACACTATGGGCAATTTAGCATGACCTGCACATCTTTGGACTGTGGGAGAAAACCAGAGCACCCGGAGGAAACCCAAGCAAACACAGGGAGAATGTGTAAACTCCACACAGACCCGAGGCTGGAATTGAACCTGGGACCATGAGGCAGCAATGCTAACCACTGAGCTACCGTACCACCCCATCTTATATTGGAAGTTGCAAAATCCAAATGAGTGGGGGTAAGTAATAACAAAATGGGAGTAGTCTACGTGCCCCCCAAACAGTAGCTATACCAGAAGACAGAGAGAGAAAAAAAACAACTTGAGGACATGTAATAAAGGCAATAACATTAATCATGAGTGAATTTAATCTTTAGGGAGATTGAGAAAATCAAATTATCAGAGATAACCACAAGGAAGAATTTATCACATACATTCAGGACAATTTACCTGAACAATATATTTTGGATCTAACCAGAGATCTGGTAATTTGTGATGCGGCAGGTTTAATACATTAGCTCACAGGAAACAGTGACCATAACATGGTCAAGTTTGGTACTCAGTTTGAGAGTGGGAAACTTGGGTTGGAAATAACTGTGCAAAAATGTAAATACGGATAATTATGAAGGAATGAGGGGAGAGTTGGCTGGAGTGGATTGGGAAAAGAATTTAGCAAAAAAGATAGTTGATTAACAATGGCAGAACATAGTACATGACTCACAACAAATACATACTCCAACAAGGAAAAAGGATTTTAGGAAGGGGATAAATTGACTATGGTTAACCAAGGAAGTTAAGAGTGGTATCAAACTGAAACAAACAAACATGGCTTGGAGAGGGTGGATGCTAGGAAATTGTTTCCGTTAGGCGAGGAGACTAGGACCCATGGACACAGCCTTAGAATTAGAGGGGGTAAATTCAGAACAGAAATGCGGAGACATTTCTTCAGCCAGAGAGTGGTGGGCCTGTGGAATTCATTGCCACAGAGTGCAGTGGAGGCTGGGACGCTAAATGTCTTCAAGGCAGAAATTGATAAATTCTTGATGTCACAAGGAATTAAGGGCTATGGGGAGAATGCGGGTAAGTGGAGTTGAAATGTCCATCAGCCATGATTGAATGGCAGAGTGGACTCGATGGGCCGAATGGCCTTACTTCCGCTCTTATGTCTTATGGTCTTAAGTCACACAATGTAGCAAAAGATAGCAGTTAACCAGAGGATTGTGAAAGTTTTAAAATCTTACAAAAGATGATCAAAAAAAGGGTGAAAATAAACTGAGGGTAAACTAAACCAACAAGTAATATAAAAATGGATACTGAGAGCGGAATTCAATATATGAAAAGGAAGAAGGAGGTCAATGTGACCATAGACCCATTGGAATAATGAGGCTAGGAACTAATAATGGGGAGCCAGGAAATCGCAGAAGATTTGAATAAATACTTTGCACAGTCTTCAAGGTAGAGGACATTAAAGCGTTCTATAAATACTAAACTGGGGGGAAAAAGTGGGGTGAGGAAATAAATGTACCGACTAACACTGGAGGATATATATTAGAGAAACTGATGGGATTAAAGTCCCCTGGATCTGATAGGTTGCATCCTAGGAAATTAAAGGCAGTAGCTATGATTTAGTAAATAATCTTCCAAGAATCCTGAGATTTTGGACAAGTCCCAGCCCAAGAAAAAACTTCCAAGATAATACCTGGACTCAAAAAGGAAGACAAACAAGAAACAGGTAACTGTAGGTTAGTTAGCTTCACATCTGCCATCGGGAATATGTTAGAGTCTATTATAAAGAATGCAATAGCAGCGCATTTAAATTTACATAACATTATCAATTGGAGTCTGTATAGCTTCATGAAGATGAAATCATGCCTGACAAATTCATCAAAGTCCTTTGAGGAAGTAACAAGCAGGATAGATAAAGGGGAACCTATAGCTGGAGTACACTTGGATCACCAAAAGATTTGACACGGTACCATAGAGTCATAGAGATGTACAGCTCGGAATCAGATTCTTCGGTCCAACTCGTCCATGCTGACCAGATATGCTAAATTAATCCAGTCCTATTTTGCTAGCATTTGGCCCATATCCCTGTAAACCTTTCCTATTCATGTACCCAAAGAGTCCAAGGTTGTGGTAGTGTGCATAAAGAATTAGGCAAAAGTGAGAACTGCAACGTGAGGAGATTAGAGTTGAGAGTAAGGTGCTGGAAAAGCACAGCAGGTCAGGCAACATCCGAGGAGCAGGAGAATTGATGTTTCAGGCAAAGGCCCTTCATTAGGATGATACTGTGAGCTGAGGGGGTGGTGAGATAAATGGGAGTGGTGGGGCTGGTAGCTAAGAGTGCGATAGGTAGAAGGAGATGGGGTTAATGATGATAGGTTAGAAAGGAGGGTGGAGCGGATAGGCAGGAAGGAAGATGAGCAGGTAGGACAAATCATGAGGGCAGTGGCAAGTTAGAAGTTTGGAACTGGGATAAGGTGGGGGGAGGGGAAATAAGGAAACTGGTGAAATTCACATTGATGCCGTGGGGTTGGAGAATCCTGGGTCAGAAGATGAGGCATTCTTCCTCCAGGTGTTGGGTGGTTAGGGAGTAGCGATGTAGGAGGCCCAGGACCTGCATGTCCTCGGCAGAGTGGGAGTTGAAGTGTTCAGCCACGGGGCGGTGGGGTTGGTTGGTGCGGATGTCCTGGAGATGTTCTCTGAAGCTACTTGCAGAGTGCTACATGCTATATGCCTGAAACATCGATTCTCCTGCACCTCAGATGCTGCCTGACCTGCTGTGCTTTTCCAGCACCACTCTCTTAACTGCATAGAGGATTAGCTAATTAATGGAATATTGTCCTTCATTATAAAGGGAATGGAGTTTAAAAGTCAAGAAGCTTGTTAGAATTACATAAGGCACTTGTCAAACAACACCTAGAATATTTGAACAGTTTTGATGTCCTTTACCAAGGAAAGGTATATTGACACTGAAATCACTCCAAAGAAAGTTCACTAAGTTAATCTTGAGTATCAATGGCCTGTCTTATAAAGAGAAGTTGAATAGGTCGGGCTGTACTCATTGGAGTTTAGAATAATGACAGGCGACCTTCCTGAAATGTATAAGAGGCCTCGTGGGCTGTTAGGGTAGATGTGAAGAGGTTGTTTCCCCTTCAGGGATAATTTAGAAAGAGATGGGTATTATCTCAGAATAAGGGATCACCATTCAAGACAGATGATTCACTACCCAAGATAGTGGGTAGTGAATCTGTGGAATTCTTCACCACAGAGGACTGTCAAGGTTGGGTCATTAAGCATATGCAAAGCTGAGATAGATACATTTTTAATCAGTGGGTGAATCGAGGGCTGTAGGAGAAAGGAAGTAAAGCGCTGTTGAGGGTTATCAATTCAGCCTTGATCTCATCGAAAGGTGAAGCAGGCTGAATGGCCTACTTCTGCCCTTGTGTCAAATGATCTTACCATCAGATGCAACATATAAAGATCTTCAATATTTGAACATTTTAACATTTACATCATACAATCATTATTTAGACATGCAACAATGCCTCTATGTGCAGATAGATATAAAAGAACATCAGACACAAAGCAAAGGAGTGAAGAGGCTAATGTGATAGAGAAAGGCAAAATGGAGCATCTTGAAGATTTTCAAAGCAGTCAGCTGGATGTCAGAGGGAACTGGAAAGGGTGTGCTAAAAAAAAGTGATGTTTAATATAAGGCATGTTTTGCAACACTATGATACTTGGCAATGTTTGGAATCATTACTCGAGGGAAACATTCCTATGGTTGTTCGTTAATTTTATCTTCGTGTTTACAAATTTTGCATGGATAAAATAAACCTTCCCTCTGCTGTATCATGTCAGGATGAAAGAGGTGCACGTACATGGCACGACCAGTTGAGACCTGTTCTTCTTTTCATTCTCCTCCCTCTCTGCGATGCTGCTGGTGTTCGGTTCAGCCTGGTAGGCAGCCAGTGCTTCCCATTCTTTCTCCAGGCGGTTCTTGTTCCTCAGATGGTCCTCCATATAAGACTAAAACACAGCGGAGAATGCAAATGTTAAACTCCAAGTGGTATTCCATCCGTTTCAATGCATCACAGATATACTGTAAAACACATTCAAGATGAATCAACAACGGCACCACACGATCTTCATACAATTTATTTCTCAACCTTTTTGATGATTTGTGTGGGATTTGTCCCAGCTGCAGTGAATTTCTGTTGGATTTATTGAAAAAAAACATTGCTGTTTTTCTATTGGATCCAGCAGGATTTATTTTAAAACACATTGCCTTAAATTTTACCATGGAGTGCTTTTGTGTTTTTTTTAAATTTATTCATTTTTTTATGCGATGTGGGTATCGCTGGCTGGGCCAGCATTTATTGCCCATCCCTAGTTGCCCTTGAGAAGGTGGTGGTGAGCTTAACATGATGGCCTTGAATTTCCCTCTTTGCTATTTCAGCTACAGCTCTCAATAAGAAAACTATAATTTTCCTTAGGATTCAGGAAGACCTTTTTTTCTCCCAAGGTTCATGGGATCTACTAACATTTACTTTAAAAAGCCTACATGTTACAAAAACCAAGCTTTTCTCACATCAATTTTATTTTGGTAATGGCTTTTTCCTGTAAGCAGTGTTAATCTACTTCTTTATTCATTCATGGGATGAGGGCGTTGCTGGCTAGGCAAGCATTTCTTGCCCATCCCTAATTGCCCAGAGGGCAGTAAAGAGTCAACCACATTGCAATGGGTCAGGAGTCACATGTAATCCAGACCAGGTAAGGATGGCAGTTTCCTTCCGTAAAGGACATTAGTGAAGCAGAGGGGTTTTTCCTGGCAATCAACAATAGATTTATGGTCATCATTGGACTCTTAATTCCAGATTTTCTTCTTATTGAATTCAAATTCCACCATCTGACGTGGAAGGATTCAAACCTAGGTCCCAAGAACATTAGCTGGGTCTCTGGATTAACAGTCCAGTGATAATACCATTAGGCCATTGCCTCCTCACTTGCTTTCAGAAAGGAAGTTCATTCGGATACAATTGTCACAAAATCAATGGTTCTGGTCTGACTGGCTTCCAACAAAGACACCAAGCCAATCAATTCAATACAAACATCTCTGAGTCGTTCAAATGTATTTTTCTTTGATGAAAATCTGTTTTGAACTCAACAGATAGTTATTCAGAATGCTAAATCGCTGTCATTAATTTAAATGGAATTATTGTTGTGTCTTTTGTTGTGTCCTTCCCAAACGGCATTGTGGGTCTATCTACAGTGGTTTAAGAAGGTGGCTTACCACCACCTTCTCAAGGGTAACTCTGGTCAAGCAATACATGCTGGCCCAGCCAGCAATGCCCAGATCCCACAAGAGAATGAATTAAAAAAAACTATCCAACACTGTAGAAAATACATCATCAAGCCAGGTAATTCCTGAAGGTGGGGATGAAATCAAAGAAAAGCCCATGAGATAAATATACTGCATGTAACATAGGATTCACAGTAGTTGCAAATCAATACTTGCTATCACATAATACTTTCTATCAAATAAAATTTGAAATTGTAAAAAAAAATGCTTTGTCACACTAGTTTTTATTTGTCACTTCACTGTCTATAATACAGTTGATTCTGAGATTGTTTTTATACCAAAACCCAAAAAAACCTTGGAATGAACACAGTTGACATTGGCAGGACATAGGTACTGTGTCCAGTTCTGGTTGCCTTGTTAGAGGAAGGATATGGTTAAACTGGAGAGAGTTCAGAAAAGATTTACCAAGGAATGTTGCCGGGAATGGAGGGTTTGAGTTATAAGGAGACGCTGGAATAGGCTGGGATATTTTTCACTGGAGCATAAGAGGTTGAAGGGTAACCTTGTGGAGGTTTATAAAATCATGAGGGGCATAGATAAGGTGAATGGTAGTGTCTTTTCCCTAAGGTGGTTGATTTCAAGAATAAGGGGCATATTTTTAAGGTGAGAGGAAAAAGATATGTAGGGTAACTTTTTTACTGAGTGGTTCATGTGTTGAATGAACTTCCAGAGGAAGTGGTCGACGCTGGTACAGTTTCAACATTGAAAAGACATTTAGATAAGTACATGAATATGAAATGTTTGGAGGGATACGGGCCAAGTGCAAGCAGATGGGACTAGTTTAGTTTGGGATTATGGTTCGCATGGACTGGTTGGACCAAAGGGTCTGTTTCTGTGCTCTATGACTATGTCTGTATTCCTAGTGTGCTGCATGAATATAACTTATGTATTTGAACATGTGTGGTATACTGTCGAAAATACGAAAAGCTAGGACTCTCCCACATGACAATAGTATGAAACACAGAAACAAAAATATCTAGAGTAAAAATAAATCCACAAAAGTATGTGTAAAATTTGCTTCAATTGTAAATGACTTTCTTTAGGAAATGTGTAGATTTGTGCCAGTGAATTTGTGCACAAGTTGTTTTTCTCTCTTAAAGGGTGGTTCAAGTGTGGAATTCCCTTCCCCAGATAAGAGGCTGAGTTTTTAAATTTATTGAAGTTAGATAGATAGGTCTTTGTCAGAAAAAAAGAGTCTAGGGTAATGGTGTGTGGACAGGAAAGTTGAGCTGAGACCACAAACAGATCAGCCACAACCTTATTAATTGGTGGAGCAGGCTCAAAGGGACAAATGCTGCTCTTATAGGAGCAAATTACTGCAGATGCTGGAATCTGTACTGAAAACAACAAATGCTGGAGATCACAATGGGTCTACGGAGAGGGAGCAAGCTAACTTTTCAAATATACATTACTCTTCTTTATCTGAAGAATGCTAGCTTGTTAGCTTACTCTCTCTCCATGGATGCTGTCTGATCCACTGTGATCTCCAGCATTGTTGTTTTCAGTACCATTGCCCTTCTGTTCTTTTGTTCATAAAGGTGGTCCTTTTATTGATAACACTATATATAACAATCCCATGTAAGGTTTTCTCATGTTTCATGGGTTATATTGGAAGTCTTTATTTAGTCCTTCAGAATGTCCTAAAGGCTGTTTTTGGCCTCCATGTTAATGCTTCCCTTCAATTAGAGAAGTGATGGCCTAGTGGTATAATTGTTTGACTGTTCATCCAGAAACTCAGCAAATGTTCTGGGGACACGGGTTTGAGTTCTGCCATGGCAGTTAGTGACGTTAGAATTCAAAGGTATCTGGAATTAAGAATCTAGTGATAACTGTGAAACTGTTGTCAATTGTCAGGGAAAGATCCAACTGGTTCACTAATGTCCTTTAGGAAAGGAAACCGCCATCCTTATGTGGTCTGGCCTACATGTGACGCCAGACCCACAACAATGGGGTTGACAACTAACTACCGTCTGGGGAATTAGGGATGGGTAATAAATGCTGGCTTGGCCATGGATGCCCACATCCCATGAAGGAATAAAACAAGTTAGTTTGCTTAACCTTTCTTGGCAAACATTCATCTGGCATTTGACACGATGTCCTGCCCACCTTACCTAAGCTCTTTCAGCAGAGCATGGATACTCGGTGTGTTGATCAGGGAGAGCATTTTAGTATTGGGAGCCTTGTCTTGCCATCTGAACTTGAGTAGTTTGCACAAACAGCTTGTTTGAAAGTGGTAAGGCCTTTTTGTAAGCCTGGAGTAAATTTTCCACATCTCACAGGCTGCAAGACAGTGTAAAGGACTCTATAAATCTTTATTTTTGTTGAAAGTCTCATTCCTCTTCACCCCCAGACTGTTCTTGGTAACTTTTCAAGGGCGACACTAGCCTTAGTTATTCTGGCACTGACTATTGCTAAGTGAACCACTCTGGACAGAGTACAGCTCAGGTAAACAAATCCTTTCATTGCTTTAAGCCTTTGACCATTGAACATGACAATTGACTTCAAACAAGGCTTTTTGGGTACATGTCCTCAGTCTTTTTGATCTTGATAGTGAGACCGAAGTTATCATTTGCAGATGAGAAATATTCCATGTAATTCCTCATTTCTTGTATTGACCAAGCATTTACAGCAAGGTCATCGGCAAAAAGAAAGATATGAAGTGTTTGGCCATTCACTTTGATTTTAGCTTCTAATCAGCACACGTTGGCCGTTTTCTAATGTAACACATTTCAGTACCACAGAATACTTCATAACCATGGCAGAGACCAAGGTAGGAACAACTCACTTCTCCGATTCATTCCATTTCTGTTTGGGAAGGCAACAGGGGATTCTACAGCATCAAAGACACAAGGAGACCATGCTGTTGCAGAGCTGCACTACCAGAACAATGAATGTCTCTAGACAGCCCAAATCTGTCATGATCTTCCATTGACTCTCATGTTACACACAAAGGAACATGGGAACAGGAGTAAGTTACTCAATCCACCAAGTCTGCTTCAACATGATCACTGCTGATCATCCACCGCAATGACTTTCTCCCAGATTATCCATGTGTTTCTTCACACTATTGGTTCAGAAATCTGTCAGTGAACATATTCAATAACTGTGTTTTAGAAAATTCATTCGTGGGATGTAGGTATCGCTGACTAGGCCAGCATTTACACACCATCCCTAACTGCCCCACTTGTTGTGGTTTTGGAGTCACATGTAGACCTGACCAGGTAGGAAGACTGTTTCCTTTCATAGAGGACATCCGTCAATCCGATGGGTTTTTCCCGACGATCAACAACAGTTTCCTGACCATCATTAGACTCTTAATTCAAGGCTTCTTTTAAAATTGAATCCAAATTCCACCATCTGGCATGGCGGGATTTGAACCCAGGTCTCTGGATTAATAGGCTAGTGATAATGCCACTAGGCATTGCCTCCTTAGTTTCCTTTTTTAAACAAAAACAACCCTCTAAGTAAAACAGTATGCCTCATCTCAGTCCTAAGTGGCTTCCCTCTTAGTTTGAAATTGTGTCCCTGGTTATGGACCCATATCCCCTCTCTCCAACCCTCTTTCTTTATCTATCCCTGTAAATATATTGTAGGTGTTAATGAGATTACCCTTCATTCTTCAAAACCATACAGAGAATGCAGTTCTGTTTTCCTCATTCTCTTTTTAAAAGGACAGTCCTATCACCCCAGGAATAATCTGGGGAACCTTTCATTGCATTCCCTCTTTTGCAATAATATCCTTTCTATGGTGTGCCAACTAAAACTGCACACAGTAACACCAGTTGCAGTTTAACCAAGATTCTGTACAATTGAAGAATGACTTCACTACTCTGTATAAAATTGTCTTGCTATGGAAGTTAACATACCGTTGATTGCTTGCTGCATCTGCACATCAGCTTCACTGACATATTGACAAGGACATCTAAGTTCTTTTGTACATCTACAATTTCCAATCTATTGTCATGTAAGAAATAGTCTGTACCCCTGTTTCTTTTACTTAAGGGGATAGCCTCACACTTTTCCCCATTATATTCTATCTGCCATGTTTTTGCTCATTTAATGTGTTTGGCCAAATCCTCTTGAACCCATTTTGCACCTCTCTCATAGCACACATTTCCACCTAGCTTTATAGAATCATGGATTCCCTATAGTGCATATAGAGTCCATTCAGCTCATCGAGTCTGCATCACACTCTGAAGAGCATCTCACCCAGGCCCAGGCCCTCTTCCCCATTACCCTGCATTCCCCATGGCTAACCCACTTAACCTGCACATCCTTCAACACTATAGGCAATTTAGCATTGCCAATCCACCGAAACTGCACATCTTTGGACTGTGGGAGGAAACCGGAGCACCTGGAGGAAATCCACGCAGACACAGGGAGAACAAGCAAACTCCACACAGACAGTTACCTGAGGTTAAATGGCATCCTTACGTTATCCATAAACTTGGAAATATTAGACTTAGTTCCTTCAAACAAATCCTTGATGTACAGAGGAACCTTGATTATCTGGCATTCGATTATCTGAATTTCGGATTATCCGACAAGATCGCAAGGTCCCGATGCTTGGCTAAACAATGCTATTCGGCATTCGATTACCGGAATTTGATTAACCGAATGAAATACTTGGATAATCGAGGTTCCTCTGTATATTCTGAACAACTTGGACCTAAGTGCGGATCCTTCGGTACCTTGATCCATGAGAGCTTTGAGGTCACCATTGCTGGGGCTTGTTTTATAAATTCAGATTTATTTATTGAATTTAAATTCCACAAACAGCCATGGTATGACTAATTTCCCCAAACCATTGCACTTGCCTCCAATTGACTATGCCGCTATCTCCTCCAATAATCAATGCCTGGTTTACATCTCTGAAGATTCCAGAAAAACTGCCTCAAATTCGTACCAGCCATTTTAGAAATAGCCTTTTCATCCATGCTGTTGTTTTAAAGTAAACCATCACATTTGGAACCATAACGTGGGAAGTGCAATACTAACAGAAAAAACATGAAAAGCAAAAAGCACAGCATTACGAGGGAAAAGATAATATTAGCAAGGAAGCCATTAACAGGAGAAACTGAAGACTAACAGAAAAAGCAGGGCACTAACAAGGAAAGCAGGGCATTAACACAGTAAACATAATGAACAGTGAAAATAGAACACATACATAATACTAACAAGGAAAATAATTAACTGAGAAAAAAAACAGCATCAATGAGGAAGTCAATTAGCAGGAAAAAGAGCATTAACAAACAAAACAGAGAATCAACAGATGAAATAGCACCCTGACAGAGGGCACTATGCATTAACAAGGAAAGCAATTATCAGAGAGAGCAGAATGAACAGAGCAAAAAGGCATTAACAGAAAATAGCAGAATATGAACATAAAGAATGGAGAAAAGGCTGAAAGGAAATGGAAAGGGCACTAAGAAAGAAACTAAAAGATCACTATGAAATCTAAAAAGTGTTCATTAAAAGGCGTAGGAACATATATTGAGATGTTGTATTAAGTAGGGAGGAAGAACAGGGTGCTGAGAAAAGGCATGCAGAAATCACTGTGCGAGATGTCGAGGGCACTGAGAAAGATGGTGAACACAGAGAAGAGGGCAAATGAAAAAGGAAGACAATGCTGACAAAGCAGTAAGACAAAGCACATTGACAGAATAACAGAAGAAAGAGTGTTCAGAGGGGAGGAGAGTGTGGAGTGGATCGGAAGGACCAATGACAGAAGACTGAGAAGCACTGAGAAAGGGAAGGCAGAGAACACTAAAAAGAGAAAAAGGACAGATAGTGGTCAAGTGAAAGAGGAAACGTAGATTGGTAAAACAAAGAATTTTGCAATAGCATTTTACTATTTGTAAAATCGATAATCTTGTGCTTGTTGGGAAACATTGGGAAAAAAACTGAGTAATGTGCAACATAATTAGATTAGAAATTTGGATGCCATAATGTGGCAGAGCCAGTGTTGGACTGGATGGACAAAGTTAAAAATCACACAATATCAGATTACAGTCCAACAGGTTGATTTGGAAGCACTAGCTTTTGGAGTGCTGCTCCTTCATCAGGTAACTGTGGGACAGGATCATAAGGCACAGAATTTATAGCAAAAGATGACACTGTTTTTGTAACAGTACAACTGAAATGATATATTGAATATATAGTTAGTGTTAGTCTTTCATCTTTTAGAATGGGGTTGCAAGTTTCACTTCCTTAATATATAAATCCCAGAACTTCTTTTAAGTCACGTTCTCCAGATAATTTAAGGTTTTATAAAATAGTGTCACATCAGCAAAGATATGAGGTTAGAGTCTGTCTGTATCCAAACTTGAGTCTGACTGGTTCTATTTCCAAAGTAGGAATTTATAAAATATTACATGGATTGACTGCTTGCATTGACTGCCTACAGATTGTGCACTTTCTGAGCAAAATAGAATGTATCTACAAATATAATTCTGCAAATGCAAATTCACCCCATAGATGTGTGTGCGCGTGTGTGCATGAGAGAAAGAGAGTATGAGTGTGTGCATGTGAGTGTTTGCACGTGAGAGACTGTGTTTGTGTGTGTTCATGCTTAAGTGTGTGTGTGTGAATGTGATGGAGTATATGCCTATGAGAGGATATGTGCGTGTGTGTGATTGTGAGGGGTGTATATGTGCATGAGAGAGCGTCTTCGTAAGTGTGAGAGTATTTAAGAATGTATGTGTACATCTGCTTGTGTGTGTGTGTGAGAGACAGTGTATAGTGTAGTGGGGTCACCTGGGCTCACACATGAACCCAAGGTTCCAGTTGAGGCCATCCCCATTGGTACCAAACTTGACTATCAGCCTCTGCTCAGCCACCATATATGCATCAGGTATTCATGTGACTCAGCCAACATTGTATAGCTCATACACTGCAGGCAAGGATGCCCTGAGGCATGGTACATTGGTGAAACCGAGCAGACACTACGACAACAGATGAATGGACTCTGCGCAACAATCGCCAGGCAGGGATGTTCCCTCCCAGTTGGGGAGCACTTCAGCAGTCAGGGACATTTGGCCCTCAGATCTTTGAGTGACCATCCTCCAAGGTGGACGTCTGGATAAACAACAATGCAAAGTCGCGAAGCAGAGGCTGATAGCCAAGTTAGGTACCCATGGGGATGGCCTCAACCAGGACCTTAGGTTCATGTTACACTACAGGTGACTCCACTACATTATACACACACACACACATGCACAACCTCTCGCAGGCTTATACTCCATCACACCCACGCATGCATTTTACCAAGCATGCACACACACTCTCTCATGTGCACTCACACACACACTCACATGCACATACTCACACTCTCCCTCTCTCTCATGCACGCACGCACACACATATAAATCTATGGGTGAATTTGCATTTACAGGATTATATTTGCAGATACATTCTATTTTGCTCAGAAAGTGCACAATCTGCAGGCAGTCAATGCAGACAGTCAATCCATGTAATATTTTAGAAAGATATTTTAACTTAGAAATTTGGAAGCAGTCATCCCAACTAGTGATTCTCAAATTTCCATGTAAACCCCAAGATGTGGACTAACCAGTATTTCTTCACCAATTGCTTGGATGAAAAAGCTGGAAGTTGGTCTATTCTTGGTTCTTCTTCAACTGTGACATAGGACTTTGAATTTCCTCAGAAACACATGCTATTTACACTCGTGCATCTATGTTGGAAACCCATTTTCTGTCTCAAAATTCAAGGAAAGTTAGTTAAGTTAGCTCACATAACAGCTTAATAATTTCCTGTGCCTCATTTTCCAGAGCCTGTTAACGTAACCCCACCCTGACGGAAAGGAACTCGTGAATTTCCTGGATCTATGTTGATTTCCTTGCAGCAACCAAGTAACCCAAGAAATGTACTTTTAAGTGAAGGCAGTGCTGAGGTCAGCAGCAAGCAATGTATTTCATGACATGAGCATGGTGATCATTAATCCCCATATTTAACTCCATCTCCCACAATCTTGCTTAGTCAGTTATTTTTGCTGATCTTTTTGCAACTTCCTACACACATTGGTACAAGACAATGTGCCTCTTGTACACTTGGATGTATAACTCTTGTAATGGTGGGCATCAAATTTTAATTCTATGTAGGTGACTAGATTTTAAATGGATAAATATGAGACCCGTGAATTCATCAATAGATACTGAAGGACTTCATTTAATTTCAGAATGGGGCATGAGATCTGCCCATGTTATATACCAAGTAAGGTGGCATGTAGAACAAAGGGTGATGGGAATGGTTGCCATGAATTGATGCCAAGTTGGCACAGGGCCTAGAAAGAGACAAGGGAGTGGATGGAGAGGCACACATTGGAATGGAGTATAGATAAGGCCTTGGGAAGAGGGTAGAGGGGCATAAATTGTTTTGAGGGTATTAAGATGAGGGTCTTAAGGAGGCATGGGCTGGCATGGATTCAGCTTTGGCAGTATGTGAGGAACAAGGGATGACGACTGGTGGTTGTGTTTTGTTTTCTTATCTTTTTTAACATTGCTTCAACATTATGCTAATGTACCAGGGCAGGCTGCATGCCTATGCACACTCTGCACCCTCTGCAGTGTTTACAGGGTTGCCTGCTATGGCTATCAGAAAATCTGCACCTCCCCCCCCACCCCTGAAACAAAATTCCAAAGTCCCGCGGCACACTGTAGATGTTCGGGCTTGTGGAACAGGGAATTATCCTGACTCCGAGATCCCAACCCAGCAGCCGAAAATTCAGGTCTCTGTCTCAGAAGATAGATTGCTGTAATTTGTTCCACAATCCATGTTAGCTGCCAGATCTTTGTCTTGTCTTTCATTTTTCCTTGCCGTTCTTGAATAGTGGACAGACATTTGCAATTTTTCAATCCAAGGAAGCGATTCCAAAATCTTGATAGTCTTGCAGCTTTTATTACTTTCTTTGTAGCCTCTGCACTTCTTTTCATAGCTCTGACGAGAGTTCTGTGAGGAACTGATTTGCTAGGATGGCCCTCTTCCCACCCACCTCAACACGTGCAGAAGAACAATGTGATTGTAAAGGCCACTCCACCTTTCACAGAAGGAGAAGGTGCAAGCGTAGGAGGCATGACAAGTAAAAACATTGTGGTAGGAGATGTCTGCTTTTAAGTCCCTAACGGTGCTAGATCCTCAAGTTCCTGGAGATCATTACTTGCCCACTATGTGAGATCCATGGATCACTGCTACAGTCAGTTCTGCTATAACATGGTAGTTCCATTCTCGTGCAAACCCGTGTTATAAGAAAATCATGGAATAGCAGCACCTTTTAAACGAATGCAGCTGGAATCGTATTAAACACTTTAAAACATCACACTTTCGAAACAGCGTCCCCATTTCGTCAATTGATTTATAGCAAATTTATGTTTAAAAAAAAAGCACATTATAACAGAACAGCCCAAATTTTCATATGGATTAGATTAGATTAGTTTAGATTTATTTATTGTCAAGTGCATTGCAAATACAATGAAAATATTGCTTAGTGTCGCCACTGTTCAACGCCATCTTGAAGCACAGAAAATAGAGCAAGACACAGACTATTAAGGCAAAAAATAAAGCAAACGAGCCTATCTTCACATTCCCTTCTTGCTACAGCTCACAACGATCATGGGCTCCATCACCTCTGCCTGTGCTCCATGGGTTCCTCCAATGTGCCATGGACCTGGGACTGACTGCTGAATCGCCGCCATGCATCCTGCAGTGGGCCCACCAACACTGCCTCTGTTGCCATGGCTGACTGGCTGCTGCCACCATGAGTCCAGTGTTGGGCCTCTATCTCCACCACCACCCCAACACCACTGAAGCCACGTTCCTCTGCCAAGCCCCGCTGGAATCATCTTGGAATCTGTTCTTGAAGGCTGTGTCCCTCACAATGACCTGCGGCCTCACCTGCACTCTCTTCCTTCCCAACACACTGTGGTCCCTCTTCCAACACTGTGCCCCTAGCAATGGTGTGTGGTCCTCTTTCCAGACTCTTCCCTAACTATAACAGGCTGTCCCACTCCCTCTCTGTTCCTCTAGCAACAACTATTGTCCCCACTCCCACTGTGCAAGTGCAAGTTAGTTTCACTAGAAATCATGGTAGAGGTTCACATTTATCTTGTCACCAGTGTACAATGATGCAGTATGCTCTGTCATGCCATTCTTAAGCATGCCAGGTCAATGTTTTATTTCAGAGCATCTATTGTCCACTGCTTTGGCCAGGACCACTTTTTTGTGTCAATTGCACACAGTTGCTGACCACTTTCTCAGAGTTGGCCCTAAACTTGCCCTTCAATAGCCAGCATTGACTTCAATGGATCCAACATTCCAAATCTGAAAAACGCAAACCCATGAATAACATTCCATGACGGAAGAAAAAGAAATAAATAGCATTGCAAACAGCTCTCTCACATGTTTCTTCAATGAACTTAAATAGTATTTAAATGTCGATCATTGCTTCTTTCAGTAAAGCAATGTGGCCCGTTGCAATTTCTTTTTTTAGTATTCCCAACAGAACTCAAGAGAAGCAACATTACTATGGCTTGCAAAACCTCATTGCAAATTTTTATTAAAAATGTCACATGCTATTTTTTTAGCATTAATCTTGGAACTAGCTATAAGCAGATATATCACATGTAAACAAGAAACAGGCAATTCAGGTATGGCATGGTAATCATTTATAGGCCTCAGAATAAACATTCACCAATCACACTTTGTAGTGCACAGTGAATTACAGCATTTTTGCCCGAAATGTCGATTTCCTGCTCCTCGGATCCTGCCTGAGCTGCTGTGCTTTTCCAGAACTACTCTAATCTTGCATCTCAAAACACACACCCAAATGTTCTTGCTTTATTCAAATTAAGGAGCTTATGCTGGGTCAAAATCCTGGATCTCTCTTCCCAATAACATTGTGGGTGTACCTACATCACATGGACCACAGTGGTTCAAGAAGGTGGCTCACCACCACTTTTGCTACAGTCACTAGGGATGGGCAGTAAATGCTTATGTGATGTCCATGTGCCAAGAAAGAATACAAACATGATCTGACTACATCAAGCATTCAGTCACGACAATAATAAGGAGCAGGCTGTTCACGTAAAAAGGAGACCAACAAAAATTAAAAATCAATAACTTTATCCTTGATTTTATGCTTCACTCTGCATATGCTCAATTTATTCCACAACCTAGCACATTATTGGCTGGGAATCAAACTTTCATTATTCAGCCTTGTGTACTCAATTAATCAAGATTGTTATTCACCAAGCCATCAGGAGAGCAAATATTACATCCTTTTCGTGGAGTTTGTAAGGTAATTATTGGACACATTTTAAAAAATGTTTATGCTGTATTAATTGTAATACTTTAGCTTCTAAATGTCTGTGATACTCATAATAGGGCCATACAGGCTCTTGGCTCAAGCAAAGGCTGACAAGGCTATATTCAGAGTCCTGGTATCCTACAGCCTGCTCTCCTGTGCATCAGAGGAAGTGCTGAGCTACAGCCTTTGAGCAATGAGAATAGGGCATGTTGTCCTCTCAAAGGATGACAACATATACATATCCAAGTAAGTCCTTCAACCAACACACACTCGGGCACTGGAAAGTCAGCTGGACCATACTACCTTGCCGGGTGATGCAGTGAATAGCCAGGCCCTCCCAGCTCCAACCACTTAAGGCTGGTGACCACAAAGCTCTTCAAGGGACCTTTCATTACCCATGGCAGCCTCGTTCTTCCTCGGTTCCAGTCACTAGGAGAGAACCTCATAGGAACGCTAGAGTCAGGATGAAGCATTGAAGTCTCTTGCTGTGGGCCCACAGTTCGGTGATAATGAAGGTGTAACTTCAGACCCTCTGGTTGCAGCCAAGTGTTGGAGACCTCCCTCTTTCTTACAGTATTTTGTCCTGGGTTGCTTCTGTGTTAAAACACTTTTAGGTGAATAGACCTGATTCCGAATCCCCTGACAAGAAAGACTGACCTTAGTCTGGCTTCTACCTTCTGACTTGTCTGGTTTGTGTGGATTAAGCTAGAATGCCACAAGGACAATATAATTCAAGCACCTTGCAATCATTCCCATCACCTCACTGTGTAATCGCTAAAAAAGACCGTATGTCTTTAGAAGACTCTAATAAAATAGATTCAGGGAATTATTCCATGTAAATAGTGAAATGGTGAGAGAAATATGCTTTAGAATAACAAGAAACCAGTCAACTGTAGTCAATATGGATTTAAGAAGGGAAAGCCTTCATTATCAACTTCCTTGACATCTGAGGAATTGATAGCATAAATGGACAACTGGAAACCTTACAAAATCATGTATCTAGACTTCCAAAAGTGCCCTGACAGAAGCTGGATGATAAGCCATAATTAAAAGATGATGGGTCAAAATAACAAGTGCTGATGAGGTAAGATATTTGAGATGTGGAAGAACTGAGGGACTGTCCCAGGGCTTGGTGTTGCAAGTTTTGTTTCTCATTTACTTAGAGTCAGAGATGTACAGCATGGAAATGGATCCTTTCGTCCAACTTGTCCATGCCAATCAGATATTCTAAATTAATCTAGTCCTATTTGACAGCATTTGGCCCATATCCCTCTGAACCCTTTCTAATCATGGATCCACCCAGATGCCTTTTAAATGCTGTAATTGTACCAGCCTCCACCACTTCCTCTGGCAGCTCATTCTATACTTGCCCCACCCTCTGCGTGAAAAAGCTGCCCATTAGCTCCCTTTTATACATTTCCTTGCTCACCTTAAACCCTTTCGTTTTGGACTCCCCTACCCTGGGAAAGAGACCTTGGGTATTTATCCTATCCATACCCCTCATGATTTTATAAAGCTCTGTAAGGTCATCCCTCAACCTTTGATGCTCCAGGGAAAATAGCCCTACTCTATTCAGCCTCTCCCTATAGCTCAAACCCTCCAACACTGGCAACATCCTCATAAATCTTTTCTGCATCCTTTTGGGTTTAGCAATATCATTCCTATAGCAGGGAGACCAGAATTGAATGCATTATTCCAAAATTGGCCTAATCAACGTCTTGTACAGCCACAACATGACATCCCAACTCCCGTACTCATTGCACTGACCAATAGAGGCAAGTGTACCAAACACCTTTTCACTACCCTGTCCACCTGCAACTTGACTTTCAAGGAACTATGCACCTGCACCCCAAGATTTCTCTGTTTGCCAACACTCCCCAGGACACTACCATTAAATGTATAAGTTCTGCCCTGATTTGCCTTTCCAAAATGCATACCTCACATTTGTTTACTTAGGTGGCTTGGATTCAAGACTATTATTTTGGTTTGGAATACATTGCCTGGAAGATTCAATGGTGCCTTCAACACATATCTGAGATAGAAATGAACTACAAGTCTATGGGAAACAGCTGTAGAATGGAAACCATACAGTGTCTGATAGGACTACACCTTGGGTGTTGCTTATAATCTGGTCATCGAGACAAAGGGAAAGGTGTCATTCAAGCAGATAAAAGTCACAAAGCTCTTCCTGAGTGACAGTAGACTGAGTAATGAAGTGACAGGGGCTCTTCCGTTCCGCGACTAGGAATTGCCTGAGATTTAACCTGAACAGTTGTGAGGACAAAAAGCGTTTCTGGCTTAGCCAAAATGGCATTGGACGTCTGCTTCCAGACGTTCCACCCCTGAATCCGGCAATGTCCAGTGGGGTAATGAAGCTAGGTTATAGTTTGCACATTCATAGTTCGTGACACTTACACCATAGAATTTGTTGGAAAAGATCTAAACTTACTGGAGCTTTTTTGCGGAGGTAGGGTATTCTTCTGTACATAAGGATATTGTCCAAAGACAGCTTTGGGAGAGGTCAATAATCTTTGGTATTGTTTAATATAGACATAAATATGCATAAGAAGTGAATAAACTGACTGTAACTGTCAAGATTCCACAAATATTCCCATCCTCAAGGATAGGGGCATCCAGCTCATCAACACAAGGTTAAAACATTTGCAACTATTTTCAGCCAGAAGTGCAAAGTGGATGATCCACCTCAGCCTCCTCCAGTGGTCCCCAGCATCATAGATACCAATTTGTAACTAATTTAGTTCACATGACATCAAGAACTGGCTGCAGGCACTGGATCCTGCAAAGGCTATAGGCCCCCTGACAATATTCTGGCAATATTACTGAAGATTCATGCTCACTGATGCTCAGTTCGAGTTCTGCCAGAGCCTCTCAGCTCTTGAGCTGATTACGATCTTGGTCCAAACAAGGATAAGAGAGCTGAACTCTACAGCTGTGGGTATCAGCAGAAAAATCTCTAATGGTTGGAGTCATACCTGGCACATAGGAAGATGATTATGGTTGTTGTCCATCATGTACAAGGCACAAGTCAGGAGTGTGATGGAATACTCCTCATTTGCCTGGAATGGTGCAGCTCCAACAACACTCAACAAGCTTGACACCATCAAGGACAAAGCAGCCGTTTGATTCACCACCTTCAAAAGTCACCCCCTCCATCAATGACGTACAACAGTAGCTGTGCATACCATCTACAAGATGCACTGCAGAACATACCATGGTCCTCCTGAGAGCACCTTCCAAAGTTGATCACTTATATCAATTTAAGTGCGGATTAACAATGTCTCTCAAAGCTTAACTTGTATAATTTACGTACAGGAGAATCACACTGAGTTCAGTATATATAAATCTGTGGAGACACAAATATCTTTCAGAGCTCATTGACTCATTCAGAACTCCATTCAGAATTCAGTGCATTTAAAACCATGAATGGGAAATATCAATATGAGATTGTGTGTTTCAATGTATGTTCTGGAGGGGGTCACTGAAATCTCAGTATATTTCAAACTATAGACAGGAAAATATCACACAGAGCTTAGTGTAGTTACATTTATATCTGAGAATGAATAACCCCCTCAGTTCAGTGTGTTTAAATGCATAGAGAGGATTTAAGTCCATTAAACAAGAATTTCTTAAAATCTTTTGTCAGACAATTGATATTTGTATATCCATATATGGAAATATCTCTGGGCCCAGTGTTGGTTAATCTATATCCAGGAGTACGTTACCCAGAGTATTTCAAACCTGGAGGATATTGCTCAGAATTCAGCATTTTTAAAACTATGAAGAGCGGAATGTCAGCGGAAGATCACTGTTATAAAGCTATACTCAGTTTATCACACAAAGCTGTGAATTTAAACAGACAGATAGAATGTCATTCAGTGTACAGTGTGTTTACAGCAATATACAGGTGAATGTCAATCAGAATGCTGCTTAAATCAATATTCAGGACAATGCAGAGCCCAGGGTATTCAAGTCTATATACAGCTGAATGTCACTCATAGCTCAGTGCTTCAAGTCTATATTCAGGGCAATGCCATGCAGAGTTCAAAGTGTTTAAATCTATGTGCGGGAGATTGTCAATCAGAGCTTTGTGTGTTGAAATCTGTAAAGGTGAATGTCAATCACAGCTCAGGGTATTTCCATGTACATACAGGAGATTGTAATGTAGAGCTCAGTTTGTTTAAATTTATATACAGGTGAATGCTGCTATAAGCTCCTGAATTTGAATTTTAATGCATGTTTTATTTAAAATTCCTTCATGGATGAGGGTGTGGCTCGCCAGGCCAAAATATATTGCCCATCCCTAATTTCCCAGAGAGCATTCAAACACCGAGCCTATTACTGTAGTCTGGAGTCACATGTAAGCCAGACCAGGGAACTTTGGCAGATTTCCCTCTCTAAAGGACATTAGTGAATCAATGGTTTTTTATGACAATTGGTAATGGTTACATGTTCATCACAAGATATAGTATTTAAACTCCAGACTTTTTTTTTCAAATTTCACCATCTGCTATGGAGAGATTCAAATCCATACCATGAAACCTTTAGCTGTGAAATATGAATTACTACTCCACTTAGACTATCACAATGCCACCACCTCCTCTAAATATGAATCATGCTCTGAGCTGAGTGTATTTAAAACTATTGGCAGTGTGCAATCACTGTCTTTATATCTGTAAATGGAGTATCTCACACAGAGTTCAGTGCTCACCAATCTATTGATAGGAGGATGATACTTAGAACTCAATGTGCTTTAACATACTTACACTCCCTCGTCCCTGTATCCTCCCTCAATCCAGACTCCCCTGCCTCTTACCCCAACCCTGCCTCTTACCCCTGACCCTGCCTCTTGCCCCACATCTGCTGCCCCGCACACCCACATGCCCCCTCACCACTTCTCCATTAGACAAGAAGAGCTAAACTGTGAGGAACATGGGGAGGGGCGTGGCACGGCCTGCCTACAACAGTAGTAGACTCGCCACTTTTTAGGGCATTTAAATGACCATTGGATAGGCATATGGATAAGAATGAAATAGCGTAAGTTAGATGGGCTTTAGATTGTTTCCACAGGTCAGCGCAATATAGAGGGCCGAAGAGCCTGTACTGCACTGTTATGTTCTATGTGCTATATGTTCTATACGTACAATGTCACCCAAGGCTTACTATGTTGGCCTATACATTGGGGAATGTCAGTTAGAACTCAGGCAGAACAGTGGGATCTTGGGATGTTTATCCACAAATCTCTGAAGATGGCAGAGCAGGTAGTTCAAAAGGCATAGAGGACGCTTGCCTTTATCAGTTGAGGCATAGAATGTGAGAGCAGGGAGGTCATGTTGGAGCAGTACAGAACTTTGGTTAGGCCACAGCTGGAATACTGTATGCAGTTCTGGTCTCCACTCTATAGGAAAGATGTGATTACACTGGAGGGATTGCAGAAACATTTCGCCAGGAAGTTGCCTGGGACTTAGCGATGAAGAACGGCTGCATAAGCTGGGGTTATCTTCTTTGGAGCACAGAAGGTTGAGGATGGACCTGCTAAAGGTGTATGGGTAGGGTGAATAGAAAACAATTGTTCCCCTAGTAACAGAGGTCAATACTGTCGTGGCAGAATTTTAAGGTCAAAGGCAGGAGGCTTAGAGGGGATTTGAAAAAATATTTTTTCACCCAAAGGGTTGTAGGGACCTGGAATATACTTCCTGGGAGGCAAGTTGAAGCAGGAAACCTTGCAGATTTTAAAAAGTAGGTCGATGAGCACTTGAAATGTCATAACAGTCAAAGCTTTGGGCCTACTGCAAGACAGTGGGACTAGTGTATGTTTAGTAAGCTTTGGTGGTCCAGAGTTATTGGGCCAAAGGGCCACTTGTGTACTGTAGGATTCTATAATCCTTGTTCAGTGTGTTAAATCTATGTACAGAACAATGCTACTCAGATCTTACTGTGCTGATTAGTTCTTTGGCAAAACAGAGATTCAAATGAGATGGGCTGGGTGGGGTGACAGTACTGATTAGGGAACTGTAGCATTGAAAAGAGAAAATGCTCATGAGGCAGCAAGGACAGAATCTATTTGGTTAGAGCTAAGTAGCAAAAAGAACATGATCAGAATACTGGGGTATTCTATATGCGTCCAAATAGGAAGGATGATGTTTTTGACAGTTTTAAATATGGCAGACAAAAGAAAAGCTGTTTCATTAGCTGGTGATACAAGGGAGATACGGGAGAATGTGAGGGAGAATATTTTTACGAAGCAAGTAGTAATCACTGGGAATTCACTGTCTCAGAAGGTGATTGAAGTGAACAGAATGAGTCACTTCAGAAGGAACCTGGATGGGCACCTGATGGAAATAAACATGTCAGGTTTTGGGATATAACTGGAGTGGGATTGACTGGGTTGCTACTCAGAGATCGGGAATGCACCTCATGGTCTGAATGGTCTTCATTCAATGCAATACTGACCCTGCAACACCATCCTATACATATGAATTATGTTATGTATATATATAGGAGAATGCCCCTTGAAGCTAAGTCTGCTTAACCCAGATAAAGAAGGATGTCACTAAAATCTCAGTTGGCTAAATTTTATTTCTGGTTGTCTACGTCGGTTACATTGGGTTTTTTGGAAGGTTTCTTGCTGTAAGACATGGTGGATTTTTCTCATCATATCTTACCAAACACACCTTAGTAACTGCCTACCACACTCCTATAGTGTCTCTCATGCCTGACTTTCC
Source organism: Chiloscyllium plagiosum (assembly GCF_004010195.1). Taxonomy (NCBI): domain Eukaryota; kingdom Metazoa; phylum Chordata; class Chondrichthyes; order Orectolobiformes; family Hemiscylliidae; genus Chiloscyllium; species Chiloscyllium plagiosum. Next base: position 100,866,810 of record NC_057714.1, on the reverse strand, counting down.
TCCACATTGTGCCATGTTGCATTCCCAGAACAACTTGCCATTTCTGGGATATCCCAGTCATCTCTTGCGTCCACGCCATCTTTAAAAGCCCATTGTTCTAAAAGCACTGTGTGCCCAGAGTTGCCCTCTGTAATTCCTGACATCTTCCCTAGACATGGCAGACAGGGGGAATTAGACGGCCTACATTCTGGGCAGGTTCCCGGAGGTCCTGTTGGACCGGGGTGGTGCAGAGGCAAGATTCCTCTTCCCATGGACCAGCGGTGGAGACCATGATAGCCGGCTCCAAGGTGATCACCTGAGGTAAAGTATTCTTTGCCATCTGGAAGAATGCACAGCATACAGCCATAGAGTCATAGAGCTGTACAGCATGGAAACAAACCCTTTGGCCCAATCCGTCCATGCTGACCAGATATCCCAACCCAATCTAGTCCCACCTGTCAGGACCCGGCCCATATTCCTCCAAACCTTTCCTATTCATATACCCATCCAAATGCCTCTTAAATGTTGCAATTGTACCAGCCTCCACCACTTCCTCTGGAAGCTCATTCCATACCTGTACCACCCTCTGTGTGAAAAAGTTGCCTCTTAGGTCTCTTTTATATCTTTCCCTTCTCACCCTAAACCTATGCCCTCTAGTTCTGGACTCCCCGACCCCAGGGATTAGACTTTGCCTATTTACCCTATCCATGACCCTCATAATTTTGAAACCTCTATAAGGTCATCACTCAGCCTCCGATGTTCCAGGGAAAACAGCCCTAGCCTGTTCAGCCTCTCCCTATAGCTCAAATCCTTCAACCCTGGCAACATCCTTGTAAATCTTTTCTGAACCCTTTCAACATCTTTCCAATAAGAAGGAGACCAGAATTGCATGCAATATTCCAACAGTGGCCTAACCAATGTCCTGTACAGCTGCAACATGACCTCCCAACTCCTGTACTCAATACTCTGACCAAAAGAAAGCATACCAAATGCCTTCTTCACTATCTTATCTACCTGCGACTCCACTTTCAAGGAGCTATGAACCTGCATTCCAAGGTCTCTTTGCTCAGCAACACTCCCTAGGACCTTACCATTAAATGTACATCTGCTAAGATTTGCTTTCCCAAAATGCAGCACCTCGCATTTATCTGAATTAAACTCCATCTGCCACTTCTCAGCCCATTGGCTCATCTGGTCAAGATCCTGTTGTAACATGCGGTAACCGTCTTTGCTGTCCAATTTTGGTGTCATCCGCAAACTTACTAGCTGTACCTCTTATGCTCGCATCCAAATCACTTATGTAAATGACAAAAAGTAGAGGACCTAGCACCGATCCTTGTGGCACTCCACTGGTCACAGGCCTCCAGTCTGAAAAACAACTTTCTACCTTTGAGCCAGTTCTGTATCCAAATGACAAGTTCTCTCTGTATTCCATGAGATCTAACCTTGCTAATCAGTCTCCCATGGGGAACCTTGTCGAACACCTTACTGAAGTCCATATAGATTACATCTACTGCTCTGCCCTATATGAAGCACTATCACTGCACTAGAATAAAAAATACCTTCTCTTTGAGACCTCACTCTGTCTCTGCTACTGTCCCCACCTCCCACCAAGGCTTGTGCTCTATCATTCTCACCATCACCTACAACATCTTCCCTCACTCGCTGTCACCCCAACACCACTACCTTTCACGTTTTTAATTAATGCTTAAATTTAAATTTTAAATGTTGATCTCGCTCTTCGTACATCGTCTCTGCATGCATAATGTTGTATCCCTCACTCTGTTCTATTGCCCTTATGCATTTTGTATGGTATGATCTGTCTGTACTGCATGCAAAATAAAACTTTTCACTGTACCTAGGTACATGTGATAATAATAAATCAGTTCAAATAAATCAATTGACTAATGCTGCATATGCTGTGCACTGCCTATTCATTCACGCGGGACATCTCCCCACACATAGTAACAGCAACAGTTGTGCCACTCAGTCTGGTCTTCCATGATACCTGAGAGTCTCTCATTCCATAAGATGAACAGACCATAATAGAGAAGAAAGACAAATTGCTGTGCTGCCCTTTATTTGGGCCTTCACCCCTCTGTGAGGAGACAATCCTGACTATCTAACTGCCTCAAGCAGGACCTGGGTTAGTATCAGAGGCTGCCCTTGATGTACTGTGCTGGGAACTCTGAGTGAAGGCTATCCCCCGTGACTGTACTGAGGCCACTGTCAAGTTTCAGACTACGTGTTTGTGGTAAACTGCAAAGCGAGACAACAGCAATATGAACATGACAGCTCTAGGTGACTGTCTAATGCACAAACAGGCAAGGCAAGACAAGGCAGAGATGCTATGAGCATCCAGAAAGGGTCAGAAAGGCTCCCCTCTTAAGGGTGGGGGAATGGTCTAGTGGCATTATCTCTAGACTATTAATCCAGAAACTCAGCTAATGTCCTGGGGACCTGGATTCAAATTCCACTACAGGAGATGGTGGAATTTGAATTCATTAAAACATCTAATGATGACTATGAAGCCATTGTTTGTCACTAATGTCATTTAGGGAAGGAAATCTGCCATCCTTACCTGGTCTGGCCTACATTGTGGTAGACTCTTAACTGCCCTCTGGGCAATTCTAGATGGGCAATAAATGTTGGCCTGGCCAGCAATGCCCTCATCCCATTAAGGAATACAAAATAAAAAGAGTAAGTGAGTGCTATGACAAAGAGTGAAGAACCCAGAGATATAGCCTGTACCAGTCCATAAGCAGGATGCATGTCCCTGAGCTCACAGTGTCCTTGCAGCAGCATTACAGCGATGGTTGCTAGTGTAGCCAGTGATGTAATATTGAAAATCAGAAGCACAGAAGTGACCTTCAAGTGGATTGGACATGCACCATGAGGGATCTTAGCGGTTGGCACTTGTCAGATGTCAATGTCCGTGGATGTTGGGTCATGTAGCATGCGCCCGTTGATCATGTCTTGAGATGTTGGGATCCAGTGTCAGAGCAAGTAGCCAGCTGATCCTGCCAGATGCTTGCTTTGGTTTCCTTGTTGAGTTTTTCCAATATCAAGCTTGTTTGGTAAGCTGGGAGTGTGAACATTATTGAGGCGAGTTACAGTGTTAACAAGGGGTTGAACATTAGGGTGGAAGGGAGGCTGCAGAAGGACTTGACAAGCTAGGTGAATGGGCAAAAAGGTGGCAGATGATATACAGTGTGGCAAAGCGTGAGATAATGCAGTTTGGTAGGAAGAATAGAGGCATAGAAAATTTTTTTTAAATGGGAAAAGGCTTTGGAAATCTGAAACACAAAGGGACTTAAGAGTCCTAGATCTGGATTCTTTTAAAGTTGACATGCAGGTTCAGTTAGCAGTTAGGAAGGCAAATGCAATGTTCGCGTTCATTTCCAGAGCACTAGAATATAAAAGCAAAGATGTCCTGCTGAGACTGTATAAGGCTCTGGTCAGACCACATTTGGAATACTGTGAGCAGTTCTGGGCCCAGTTTCTAAGGAAGGATGTGTTGGCATTGGAGGGCATCCAGTGATCCTGGGGATGAACGGCTTGTCATATGAGGAGGGAATGAGGACTCTGGCTCTGTACTCAATGTAACTTAGAAGGATGAGTGGGAGATCTCATTGAGTTATACAGAATACTGAGAGGCCTAGATAGAATGTATGTGGAGAAGATTGTTCGACGAGTACAAGATACTAGGACCCAAGGACACAGCCTCAGATGAAGGGATGACCCTTTAGACCTGATGAAGAGGAATTTCTTTAGTGAGAGAGTGGTGAATCTGTGGAACTCATTGCCACAGAAGGCTGTGGATGCCTAGTCACTGATTTTATTTAAGACAGAGATAATTAGGTTCTTGATTAAATCTATTTAAGATAGAGATAGGTAGATTCTTGAATAGCAAGGAGATCAAAGGTTACAGAGGGAAGACAGGAGAATGGGGTTGACAAACATATCATTAAAATGGTGCTGGAAAAGCACAAGTCAGGCAGCATCTGAGGAGCAGGAAAATTGACATTTCAGGCAAAAGCTTTTCATTAGAATGACAAACATATCAGCCATGATCGAATGATGGAACAGCCTTGATGGGCCTAATGGTCATATTAATCCATAGCAATGGGCATCATGACATTGCCTGGCAAGAATCTCTACTATACTGGTTGTGAGAAGCATAAAGGAAGGAGCAAGATGATCTCAACATTGAGGCTTCACTCCATTTGTCACCCAATTCTGCTAAACATCTCACCTTAAGTCACATCACTCAGATTCTACCCACCCTTTGTTTAAATCTATATTGCTTCTCAAAATGTAGTTTGTGATATACATGAATGATTTGGAGGAAGGTGTAGGTTGCTTCATTAGCAAGTTTGCAGATGGCACTAAGATTGGTGGAGTAGCAGACAGTGAAGGGACTGTCAGAGAATACAGCAGAATATGGATAGATTGGAGAGTTGGCTAGAGAAATAGCAGATGGAGTTCAATCTGGACAAATGCGAGGTGATGTATTTTGGAAGATCCAAGTCAAGAGCGAACTATACAGTAAATGGAAAAGTCCTGGGGAAAATTGATATACAGAGAGATCTGGGTGTTCAGGTCCATTGTTCTCTGACGGTGGCAACGCAGGTCAGTAGAGTGGTCAAGAAGGCATAAGGCATGCTTTCCTTCATTGGTCGGGGTATTGAGTACAAGAGTTGGCAGGTCATGTTACAGTTGTATAAGAATTTGGTTCGGCCACATTTGGAATACTGCATACAGTTCTGGTTGCCACATTACCAAAAGGATGTGGATGCTTTGGAGAACCTGCAGAGGAGGTACACCAGGATGTTGTCTGGTATGGAGGGCGCTAGCTATGAAGAAAGGTTGAGTAGATTAGGATTATTTTCATTGGAAAGAAGGTGGTTGGCAGGGGGGGGGGACCTGATTGAGGCCTACAAAATCATGAAAGGTATGGACAGGATAGATAGCAAGAAACTTTTTCCCAGAGTGGAGGACTCAATTACTTGGGGTCATGAGTTCAAAGTGAGAGGGGAAAAGTTTAGGGGAGATATATGTGGAAAGTTCTTTTTGCAGAGGGTGGTGGGTTCTTTATAGAGGTGAATGTTACTGTGAACTCTTGAGTATTTAATCTACATTGAAAGAGTCACACAAGACCCTTCAGTCCATCATGTCCGTGCCGGTCAAATACAACCACCTAACCATTCTAACCCCATTTTCCAGCACTTGGCCCATAACCTTGTAAGCCTTGGATTCACAACAGCACATGTAATACTTCTTAAATATTATGAGGGTTTCTGCTTCGACGTGCTGAGTCCTTGATTCCCACTATCCTTTGGAGGAAAAGGTTATTTTTACACCCACTCTACACCCGTTTGCCTCTTACCTTAAACCTGTAACCTCAGTGGTTGATCCCTCCATGCATAGGAAGGGTTTCTTCTTGCCTATTCTATCCATGCCTTTCATAACTTTGTACATCTCTGTCATACTCACTCTCAATCTCCTCTATTCAATCTCTCTTCAAAGCTCTCTAGCTAGGTAACATGCTGGTAAATCTCCTCTGCACCCTCTCCAGTGCAGTCACATCCCTCCTATAATGTGGATGCAAGAGAATGTTATTCAATGAATTGAATTGAATTGAATTTATTGTCACATGTATCGAGGCATAGTGAAACACTTTGTCTTGCAAACAATACAGGCAGATCACATAGTTAAGTAGCATAGCTAAGTAAATAATAGGTAAACAGCGGCAAAAACAAAAACACAGGGACAGGCAAATGTTAAGAGTTTGTGAGTCCATTCAGTACTCTAACAACAGTAGAGTAGAAACTGTTATGAGACCGGCTGGTGCGTGTGTTCAGGCTTCTGTACCTTCTCCCCAATGGTAGAGGTTGCAGAAAAGCATTGCCAGGGTGAGATGGATCTTTGAGAATGCTGGCGGCCTTTCCTTGACAGCGGGCCGAGCAGATGGATTCTATAGATGGGAGGTTGGCCTTTGTAATTGTCCGGGCTGAGTTCACCACTCTCTGTAACCGTCTCCGATCTTGAATGGTACAGTTGCTATACCAGGTAGTGATACATCCTGTGTATTTCACGTACATATGTACGTAGAGCACAATGTGTTTAAATCTACATCCAGGTGCATGTCAGTCTGAGTCCGGATGTTTATTTCTTCAGCTAGGAGCAACTTTTGCAGAGTTTTCTGTGTTTAAATCAATTCTTAAGAGATTGCCACACAGGGCTCGGTGCGTTAAAATCCATAGAGGAGAATGTCATTCAGAGACAGTGCATGACAATGTGTATGGACAGGGAAATCCTTCAGAGCTCAGTGTGTTCTAAAATAAATGTCACTCAGCTCGCTGTGTTTAAATCTATTTATAGGAGAACATCACCCTAAGCTCAGGGTGCTTCAATCTATATGCAAGTGAATACCATTCATAGCTAAGTGAGTTTAAATCTATAAAGGAGATTGTCATTCTGAGCTCAGTATAATTAGATGCATAAAGTCAAGACTATCATCCCAAGCTCAGTGAATTTAAATCAATAGTAGAGAATGTCACACAGACCTCTGTGTATATAAATCTACAAAGCTCTGGACTGTGTGCTTAAAACTGCATATAGGTGCACATTACAAGCGCAGTGTTTAAGTATATATTCTGGAGAATGTCACTCAGATTTACATTAATAGAGGAGAATCCCACACGCAGAAGATAATCTCTAAGTGGACAATGCATATAAAGGAGGTTGGCAATCTGATCGCAGGCCATTTCAGTCTTTATCCAGGAGAAGATAGGCATGGAGACACAGTGACAATATTAATAGTAACCTGACTGCCCAGACTGTCATGCTGTCACACACCTGATGGTCACATCTTTACTCTGGGGATATGAGTTTAAACCTTACTGTGATAGCAGCTGAATTTATATCCATTTGCATAATTATACCAAATTTTGGGGAAAGAAAGCTGGCTCCAGTAACACCGACCTTGAAACTATTGGATTGTGAAAAATAACTGCCTGGTTCACGAATACTCTTTCAGTGAAGCAAATGTGGACTGTGTGTGACTCCAGGACCACAGCAATGACTCTGAACTGACCTTGAAATGAACTAGGCATAAGGGACCAGCTGGCATTGACCTCAGCACTGGAATTGGCGAGGGTACATGCTATTCCTACAGCCCTGAAGAGTTCCTCTTACTAATACCTGGTATTTTGCGCAAAGATTGAGAGAGCAATCCCACAGATTTAATGAAGTAATCATCCTGGGTTTGTCTGGTCTCAACGATAGGGCAGACCCAGCAAAGGTGATAGAACAGTGGCACCCAGTTGAGGAAGAGTTCTGCTGGGAGTCCTCAACATTGACTCTGGATTCCATGAAGTCTCACAATATCATATGGAATGTAGACAAAGAAACCTCCTGCTAATTACCATCTACTAACCCCTTCCAACTCCTCCGACTCATCAGCAGATTAATCAATACTCCTTCAAGCAGAAAACAATTTGGGTGAAGCACAAAGTGTCCATCATCGAGAATGATTCATTAGCAGGGTGTAAGAGGGAAACCATGAGCCTTTTTGCTTCTCCTCGATTCCCACGTGCCCCCAGGCCCCAAATACACCTTTAGCCCTCCTGCTCAGTTGTGTAGATTATTATTTTGAATTGACTTCAACTTATGCTTGATGCTAATATATCTAAAAGGTAATTGCTTTAGATGCTAACCCTATTTTGATAAACTCAAGGATGTGCAATTTTTAGCAGCTCTGCCTCCTTGGCACTCTTCTCCTGTACTTATTATTTTGGAGCACACGCTGCCTGATTTATACAAAGTTATCCTGCAAATTCTTAACTGCACTTTTTAACCTGCTTTTTGAATTGTCTTGAAGCCTTTAGTTCCAACATTTTGTAATGCATTAATTAATGTCTAACTCTTGAATTTATAGAGCTCTGTGTTAACTTTGTGACTTGCACAGTCGCTCTTTATGATTTGTGTCTATTCAGATACAGTAGCGCCTCGACTTACGAACTTAATCCGTTCCGGGACCCGGTTCGCGAACCGAAAAGTTCGTGAACTGAATCAATTTTTCCCATTGTTCGGATAGCATAAGAATGCTTGGTCGGCTGTTCACACGCACACGCCAAAGACGAACTGAATGAGATCACGCGGCGCCCAAGAGCTTTTGCGTTCAACAAGCGCGTAGCAAAGCAGAACAATGAAACCACGTGGTCGCACACGGGCCTTTTGCGTTCGTACCTTCGTTTGTACGTTGAATTTCGTATGTACGTTGAAGCAAAATTTTAGGTACAATCCTGTTTGTAAACCGATTTGTTTGTGAACGGGGTCGTTCGTATGTTGAGGCGCTACTGTACAGTAAGTTAAGTTCACTCTCCTTCAATTCTGAAGAAGAGTCATATTGGACTTAGAATGTTAACTCGCAGATAGCACTAGTCCCTCTTCAATTGTTATTTGTTTTTATTTCAGATTTTCAGCATCTGCAGTAATTCACTTTTACTTGAAATTCACTGTTTTAGTTCAAGTCCCACAAATATATCTTGTTTATAATTTTCTCAACAAAATGCAATGGATGTCATCATTAAGCATCATGCCCACATTTAATGTTGTAGATGAGAGAAATTTCATTCAATCTTCTAACAATTAGCTTGTCAGGCTTACAATAGTTCCAACATCCATGTCCAAATCCTTCACTATTAGCTCTCATTTGTAACATAACATTAACAACAGAGCCAAGAAGGAATAGACCAAATGTCCCATCAGGACTGCACGAGCATTCAATAAAATCCTGGCTGATCGTGATCTTCATCTCCATTTTCCTGCCCTCCATTCATATCTCATAATTCCCTGAGAGACTGGAAATATTTCGTAAATATGAGCAATTACAATGACAGTCATCTCACTAATAATCCATTCTACTTAATATCCATTCTCCAAAGCTTGAAGAAGGTACTTTTTATTCAAAATAATTTTGCATTTGATGAACAAAATTATTGTTCTTAAAATGTGTGATATATTTTTGAAGATTCAAATCTTTACCAATTATAGAGACACAAACCGATTGAGTAACGACGTGCAGAATCTTCAGCATTGCAAATCAGAAAGTACCTGGAAGAGCTCCTTCAAAGGCTCTGGGGACTGAGACTGGGACATCAAACTAGCTTCATACTTTCAATAAGCCATCCAAACTTAAAATACAGGGAATGGATATTGAGACACCAGATTAACAGCAACACTTCAAAACAGTAGCTTTCAAAGTTTTCTACAAAGTGTGTATGTTGCATATATTGACATCCTGTCTGCTCACTGATAGCAAAATTAAATCACCAGACCAAAAGGTTGCTCTCTCTCATTAGTGCAAGGGATGACTGGTGGTGGTTTGACCTGAGGGTCACCATATCTCAGGCAAGGAGAGAGCTTGAGAAGGAGAATCATTGATAGTAACCTCAGTCAATGTAGGATTTGAACCCATGCAGTTGGTGTCACTCTCCATTACAGCCAGCCAACTGAGCTACCTAGAATTTTCTTTACAGGCATTTAAATGAGGATTTAAAACAGAAGTTGAGGTGAATAATTCACTGCTTTAGAAATCAAGGATAGAAGAGAAGATAAAGATTGGACTGTTGTGTCCTATCACACAAGGAGACAAAAACAAGTTTCTTTTTATGAAAAGAGCGACACAGCTATACAGAAGGTCATGATTTGGAGATGCCGGTGTTGGACTGGGGTGTACAAAGTTAAGGGCTTATGCCCGAAATGTCGATTCTCCTGTTCCTTGGATGCTGTCTGACCTGCTGCGCTTTTCCAGCAACACATTTTCAGCAAAGTTAAAAATCACTCAACACCAGGTTAATAGTCCAACAGGTTTAATTGGAAGCACACTAGCTTTCGGAGCAACGCTCCTTCATCAGGTGTCAGGGAGTGTGCAGGTTTCTTTCAAAGAGAATGAAACAAGTCAGTCGGACAAAGAAGTCTTGTCCCAACAGCACAGCAGTTTAGGACTCTCAAGAACAGTCTTTAAAACAGTCAAAGCAGATGACAAGAGGTCCTCAGTAGCTTAAAAGTTATTAAAAGAAACCTCCAGGGATGAAAAGCTTTAAGGAGTTGTGGAATAAGATGTCTTACAACACCTGAACACCTGAGTGTCAGGAACAGTCAGAAGTCACACGACACCAGGTTATAGTCCAACAGGCTTATTTGAAATTACAAGCTTTTGGAGTGCTGCTCCTTCGTCAGAGGAAGTCCCTTCACCTAATGAAGGAGCAGCACTCTGAAAGCTTATGACTTCAAGTAAACCTGTTGGACTGTGACCCAGTGTTGTGTAACTTCTGACTTTGTCCACCCTGGTCCAACAGCGGATACTCCACATCATATAGGAATATACATTAAGGAGTAAGAGGGTTCAAGAGGCATTAACTGAAGAAGATAGTATTGAATGAACCTAGATGTTGCTTGGAAAGAAACCAAATATAGCTGTGCACATAGAACAAGGAACTTTAAATGGGAGGATGATCTTTCACTGAGACTTAAGAATCTGTAAGGTGGTTGTTGAAGGTACAAAGGTTGAATATTTATTTTTCACTTTTGTCATAAGGCTATTTAAAATAGTTTTTAAATAGCATGATGATTTGTGTTTCTTTTCTTTCTGTAAAACAAAAATATGTTTTTTTAATGTAAAGTAAATTGGCTACCTCTTGAGAATATGTTCAGTGACTGGACATCAGACGAAACAAACTGGGAAAAAAAACTTATTGTCCATCAAGCCAGGTTTAATGGTGAGATCTATCTTGCCTAGTATTACCATCAGCTATGAATGCAATATGTTATATTCAAATGTGCATGTTGTTGGAAAAATAAATAACTAAGCAGAGAATCAGTCTCCTCCAATATCCCTGTCTTTGATGATATGACGGATCAGTATGCTAGTGCAAAAGACAAAACTGAAGCATTTGGTTGTCAGGTTAAACCAGAAGTGCTACATGGATTGGTCTCCTCAGGGTCCAAGCATCATAAATGTCAGTCTCTCACACCATTTTGATTCACTTCACATGATATACCCTTCACAAAGATATAATAACATCATTTGGAAAGTGGTGACAGAATCGATCCTAGTCAGCATGGATTCACTAAAGGGAAATCATGGTATGACAAATCTTCTGGAATTTTTTGAGAATGTGACCAGTAGAGTGGACAAGGGTGAATCAGTAGATGTTGCATATCTAGACTTTCAAAAGGCTTTTGACAAGGTCCCACATGAGAAATTAATAAGGAAAACTAAAGCCCATGGTATCAGAAGTAATGTATTGACATGGATAGAGAACTGGTTGGCAGACAGGAAGCAGAGAGATGGAATAAATGGGTCCTTTTCAGAGTGGCAGGCTGTGATGAGTGAGGTGCTGCAGGGTTCAGTGCTAGGACCCCAGCTGTTCACAATATACATTAACGATTTCGCTGAAGGAATCAAATGTAATATCGCCAAATTTGCAGATGACCTTAAGCTGGGTGGCAGTGTGTGCTGTGAGGAGGATGCTAAGAGACTCGAGGGTGACTTGGACAGACTGGCTGAGTGGGCAAATACTTGGCAAATGCAATATAATTTGGATAAATGTGAGGTTTTCCACTATGGTCGCAAACACAGGAAGGCAGATTATCATCTGAATGGTGGCAGTTTAGAAAAAGGTGAGGTGCAACGAGACCTGGGGTGTCATTGTGGAATAGTCGCTGAAGGTTGGCATGTAGGGGCAGCAGGCAGTGAGGAAAGCTAATGGCATGGTCTCCTTCATAGTGAGAGGATTTGAGTATCGGAGTAAGGATGTCTTGCTGCAGTTATACTGGACCTTGGTGAGGTCACACCTTGAGTATTGTGTGCAGTTTTGGTCTCCTAGTCTGAGGAAGGACATTCTTGCTATTGAGGGAGTCCAGTGAAGGTTCACCAGACTGATTCCTGGGATGGCAGGACTCATAAATGAGGCAAGACTGGATCGACTGGACTTGTACTCACTGGAATTTCGAAAAATGAAGAGGGGTCCCATAGAAACATATAAAGTCTTGATGGGACTGGACAGGCTAGATATGGGAAGAATGTTCCTGATGTTGGGAAAGTCCAGAACTAGGGGTCACAGTCTATGAATAAAGGGTAAGCCATTCAGGACTGAGATGAGGAAGAATTTCTTCACTTAGAAAGGTGTGAATCTGCAGAATTCCCTCCCACATGAAGCTGTTGGGGCCAGTTCATTGGATATATTCAAGAGGGAGCTGGACGTGGCCCTTGCAGCTAAAGGGATCAAAGGCTATGGAGAGAAAGTGAGAATGGGATACTGAGATTGCATGATCAGCCATAATCATATCAAATGGTAGTGCAGGCTCGAAAGGCCGAATGGCCTACTCCTGCACCTATATTGTATGTTTCTGTGTTTCTACATTGAGAAATGAATGAAGGCACTGAATACTGCAAAGGCTAAGCATAATGACAACATTCTGACTACTGTCTTGAAGACTCCAGAAGTAACCTTGCCCCAACCAAACTGTTACGGTATGACTCCAACGATGTCCATTTGGAAAATTGCCTTGATATGTCCCATACACAAAAGGCTGATAAATCTGAACTGGCAAATGCAGTCTCATCTGTCTACTCTATGTCATCAGCGAGGTTATGAAGATATCAATGATAGTGCTATCAAGCAGCATTTAGATAGCAATAATCTGCTCTCTGAAGCTCAGTTTGAATCCTGCCAAGGGCATTTAGCTTTTAACCTTATTACCATCTTGGTTAAAACACGTACACAAGTACTGAACTCGACTGATGAGTTAAGAGTTTCTGCCTTTGATATCAAGGCAGCATTTGACTGAGTGTGGTGTCAAGGAGCTTGATAAAATTGAAATCAGAAGGAGCCAGAAGAGGAAATGGGTGACTGCTATACAGAAGAAGGAGACCGGTCAGGTAGCCAGGGAATTTCCCGAAGTGTATCTCACTCACAAACTGCTTTTTGGCTTTGGAAAACAGTGAGAGTGATGGTTCCTCTGTGTAGACCATCCAGACCAAATGCCAATGTACCCTGGGTGGTCCAACTGCTCAATGATGGAACAAGAAGCGCGGAACAGCAAGAACCTCCCATCTTACCAAACTCGCCGAACAATTTAGACGTGGAGAAAACTTGACATGGAAACCAGAGCAGGTATCTGGCGAATTTAGCTCGCTGTTTGCTCGGAAGAATCTCCATGTTGGAAACTGTACACCAACATCTCAAGAAACACTCCATGGGCACTGGCCATACCCAGCCCATGTCCACAAACATTAGCATCTGTTTTGCATCAAGATCTGGTAACCCTCATGACACATCTCTGATCTACGTACAGGAGATTTCTGCACTTTAATGTTGTGACTCAGGCTGCACCATAACTATCATTATAAGACTGCAGCAAGGACACTATGCGCACAGGGATGCCTGCAGCTCAAGAAGAGTCCAGGCTGCATCTCCAGGCTCTTTGCTCACTGTCATAGATCAGGCTCAGGGTGATTGTATCTGGCCCCTCACAGCATCCCTGCCTTGCCTTTTTGCACTTTGCTCTCACAGTCAGAGATACCTGGCTCATATTCCTTCTGTCATGCTTTGCTATTCAGCACATGGGCAAAGGAAAGAAGCTTCTCATTAGTTGTCAGTAGGCCTCAGTCAAGTCAAGGGGATAGCCTTTGCTCATGGGTTCCAGCCATACGTAAAGAGAAATCTCCAATACCAACCCATTAGCTTGGAAACAGGCATCTGTCCCTTGGGGTGGTTAGAGTAAGGATGCTCTCCAATTAAGGGGTGAGGGGCTGAATACTGGGCAGTGCACCATCTTTCTTGAGTCCTTCTTCCCCATTGGGAGCTGCTTTTCTCCTGGATGAGGGAGAGGTGGATTTTCGGGAGATGAAAGTGGGTGGCACTGCTGTTACTTTTGATGCAAGTTGGGAGGTGTCCTGAGTGAGTGAGTAGGCAGTGCAGAATGCAGACAGAATTAGCGGTATCAGGGATTGGACTGGGTGAGAGGGAGTGGGATGAATGTTGCAGGTAATAGTGAAAGTAGGAGAACATGAGCCTTGGTGGGAGGTACATGGAGTGGCTGAGAGTGAACATGAAACATCGGAGTAATTATACTGGCAGGACAATGACCTTCCCTTCCTAAAACCAGATAGAGCGCACTGAGGCAAGAATGTGGCTCACTGGCACCATCTCAAGGAAAATTCAGTACAATCAACAACTGATGGCTATACCAACATGCTCTTATCTCACAACAAAATAAGAGTAAACAAAATCTTCAGAGCTAAGTATTTGAAGTTCTGAATGGCAGAATGTTAATCAGTGATTACTGAGAGCTCAATACATTAAAATCTAAATTCAGAAGTACAGCATTCACTGCTTATTACATTCAAATCTAAGTAAAAAGGAACATCACTCAAAATTTTATATAGACAAGAAGTTAGCATTGGTGCTTCACAGTGCCAGAGCCCTGGGTTCGATTCCACCTTTGGGCGACTAACTGTGTGGAGTTTGCATATTCTCCCGTTGTCTGCGTGGGTTTCCTCCGGGTGCTCCGGTTTCTTCCCACAATCCAAAGATGTGCAGGTTAGGGTGAATTGGTCTTGGAATATGTGGGGTTACAATGATAAAGTAGAGGGGCGGGTCTGGATGGGATACTTTTCAGAGGGTCAGTGTGGACTCAATCGGCCAAATGACCTGCTTCCACACTGCAGGGGTTCTATGATTTTAAATTCCTTGAGAGACCAGTGTGTTTACTATCTTTTTTCAAATCACTACAGTGTGGAAACAGGCCCTTCGGCCTGAGAAGTCCACACCAACCCTTTGAAGAGAAACTAACCCAGACCTATTCCCCTACTATCTTATATTTACCCCTGACTAATACACCTAGCCTACATAATCCTTGAACATCATGGGCAATTTAGCACGGCCAATTCACCTAACCTGCACAGTTTTGGATTGTGAGAGGAAACTGGAGCACCCGGAGGAAACTACACAGACACAGGGAGAATGTGCAAACTCCACACAGCCAGACGCCTGAGGCTGGAATCGAACCCAGGTCTCTGGTGTTATGAGGCAATAGTGCCAACCACAGAGCCACTGAGCCACAGTGCCACCCTATATAATATTGGTAAGAGACTGCAATGTAGAGGTATGCGGGTTTAATTCTAAATGGGGGATTGTCATTTAGAGCTTGGTATGTTCAAATCTATGTACAGTAAGACGACTCACAAAAGTTAATATATTTAAATCCATATGCAGGAAAATGTCAGTGTTCAGCCTTTTTACAGGAGCATATCACACAAGGTGCAGTGTATTTAAACCTTTACAGAGGTGAATGTTACGCAGATCTCAGTGCTTCAATCTATATAAAGGAGAATTTCACTGAACGCTGTACGCATTGAACCTACAGGAAAAGAAATGACACAAAGCTCAGCATATTAAACAATGCACACATCAAAATACACAGTAGTAGTTGAGGCATAGATAGAGTCGATAGCCAGAGACTATTTCCCAGGGCAGAAATGACTAACACGAAGGGTCATAGTTTTAAGCTGGTTGGAGGAAAGTAGAGAGGGGATGTCAGAGGCGGGTTCTTTACACAGGGAGTTGTGAGAGCATGGAATGCGTTGTCAGCAGCAGTTGTGGAGGTAGGGTCATTGGGGACATTTAAGAGACTCCTTGACATGCATATGGTCACAGACATTTGAGGGTGCATACATGAGGATCAGTGGTCGGCACAACATCGTGGGCTGAAGGGCCTGTTCTGTGCTGTACTGTTCTATGCTGTATTGTTCTATGTTCTATGTAATATAAATGTATACAGACAAAACACAGTGTATGCATGAGATTGTCTGAGCTCAGTGTGTTTAAATCCATGCAGAAAAATGTCACTCAGAGGTTATTGTAACTAAATCTATACAAGGGAGAATGTTACCTTGAGTTCAGTATACCTAAATCTATATACATTCAATGTGAATCAACTTAAGTATGTTTCAATCTTTATACTGGTCCAGCCCACTCAAAGGTCCAATATATTTCATTGTATACACAGGAGAATGTCACTTAGATTTCAGGATGTTTAAATCTACATAAAGGGGACAGTTGGTCAGAACACTGGGTTTTGAAAACTATACTCAGGGAAATGCCACTTAGACAGGCAGGTTGCTCAGCAGTCTGTTTGAATCTATATACAGGACACTATCACTCAAAGCTCAATGTGTTTAATCTGCAGCAAAAACACGACTCAGCGGTAATGTGTTTAACTCTATATACAACAAAAAGTCACATGGAGTCAGTGAATATAAATGTTGTCGATAAGATTATTTTTCAGACCTCAGTGTATTTGGGAGAATGACACCGTTAGGTCAGTTTGTTTAATATTGCACAAACTTTGTCACTGAGATCTTAAAGTGTTTAACTCAGTATAGAGAATGATTGACGAAGGAACAGTGCACTCAAACCTTTCATAGAATCCCTGCAGTGTGGAAACAGGCACTTTGACCCAACAAGTCCACAACAACCTTCTGAAGAGTAACACGCCCAGACCCCTACCTTATTATCCTATATTTACCCTGACTAATGCACCTAACCGATAAATCCTTGAACAGTATGGGAAATGTAGCATAGTCAATTCTCCTAAACTGCACATCGTTGGATTGTGGAGGAAACCAGAGCAAACCCACACAGACACAGGAAGAATGTGCAAATTCCACACAGTCACCCAAGGCTGGAATCTAACCCCAGGTCCCTGGTGCTGAGAGGCAGCATTGCTAACCACTGAGTCATCATGCCACCTTTAGGGAATATCCAACATCTAAATATTTACATCTATGTACAGCAGAATGTCACCCAGTGGTCAGTTTGTCAAAATGTATATCTAGAAGATTGCTACTTAATCTCAGTATTTTTCAACGTACATCCAGCAGAACATCATTCAGAACTCGGTGTGGTTAAATCTTTTGACAGAAGTATGCCACTCAGGTATCTGAGTGTTTCAATCTTTACAGAATAATATGAGTTGAAAAAAATCAGTGTGTTTAAATCTGCATGGGATAATGTCACTTGGAGCTCAGAGCTAAGTGTAAACAGAAGAAATTCATTCACAGAATTGGAAAGCAGAATATTGTGGATGCTGGAAAATTGAAATATGAGCAGAAAATGTTGGAAATACTCAGCAGATCAGTAGCAAGAGAAGTGGTACTGACTCAGATCAATGACCCTTCATCAGAACTGAGAAAAGGTTTTGAGATATAATCAGCTTTGAGCAAGGAGTAGGTTGGGCAGAGATAAAGCAAGGTCCATGTTAGGGTGGAAGGCAGGACAGACTGAATGACAGAAGAGTTATTCTACAGAAGGCACTTGCAACTAATTGAAAATGAGGTGCAGTTCTTCAAATGTATATTGAGCTTCAGTGGAACAGGCCAAGGCCATAGATATCAGCGTAAGGATGAGGTGGAGAATTACAACAATGGGAGCTCAAAGTCATGCATTTGAACTGAACAGAGGGTTTCCACAAAGCAATCATACAATCTGTGTTTGGTCTTCCTGGCATAGACCACACTATGAGCTGTGAATACAGTAGTCTGAATTGAAAGACGTACGCATAAATTGATGCTTTGCTTTAGGGCCTTGGACTCTGAAGAGGACGACAGTAAAAGGCAAAAAACAGACATCTCAGAAATGCAGGAGTGTAATGTTACAGCAATGCAACAGACATGATGGAGATGGAGAAACTTGGAGAATGGACTACAATCCTTACAGGAGTTGGATATGAACAAGCGTAGCCAAGGTAGCAACACGAGTTAGTGGGGTTTTAATGACTATTGGTTGACCGCATTTTGCAAGGAACAGAGAGATGTCAAGCAAGGGAAGAGTTGTAGATGGACCATGTGAAACAGAGGGGTGAGTGTTGAAAATGTGAGATTATGCACTGGGATAGGTAGATTAAGAACAACTAAACACTATTTAAATGGAGAAAGATTTCAGAAGGATGTGGGGGTCCTTATCACGAAACACAATGAGCCAGCATGAAAGTTCAGCAGATAATAGGGAAGGCTAATGGACTGTTGGCCTTCATTTCAAAGTGAGTGAAGAATAAAAATAAGAATGTCTTTACATGATAGCAGTCAGACCACACCTGCAATACAGTTAACAGCTTCGTTATATACAGAAGGATATCACTGAGAGTGTGGTGCATTTAAATCTATAGGAGACCATCACTCAGAGCTCAGTGTATTCAAATGCGAGCACAGAAGAATATCACTCAGAACACACTGTGTTTATATTGACAGAGGAGAATGCCTGTGCATTGAAACCTAAATGCTCAATGATTTCAAAAGGAGTGTAATGTGTTAAAATCTATATACAGAAGAATGTCACTCAGAACACTGGTTCTCAGCATATTGTAACTCAGAGAAATCTACTTTATGTAGGGAAACATTATTCATTCAATACTCAGTGTATCTGATCACCAGAGGAAGTCACTCAAAGCTCAGTATGTTGTGATTTGCCGATGAGAATATCACTCAGCAGGTAGTGTGGAACTTTACCCTAAATAGCAACTAAGCATATGCATAAAGAGCTGTGTGATAGTGATATCAGAGTGACTTGAGTCTGTCAGGTTCTTCCTTTCCATCACCTATTTACAGTTTTTTAATTTAAATTCATTCATCACGAACTGGGCCAGCATTCGTTTCTCATTGCTAATTGTCCAGAGGGTAGCTCAGAGTGAACCTGGTGCTACAAATAGATAAAGACAGCAGTGGGGATTAGTGAAGCAGGTGAGTTCTTTCTTCCCCTGACAATCATTAAATTCTTAATTCCAGACTTCCTTTGAATTCAAATTCCACCATCTGCCACAATGCAATTTGAACCCAGGTCCCCAGAACTTTTCCTACATCTTTGGATTAATAGTCAAGCGATAATACCACTAGACCATCACCTTCCTATGTTGTCTGCGTTATATTTGATAAGGTTAATGTTCATTCTGGTAAGCGCAGCTCTGACCTCATTCTGAAGTGACATGGTGACCAGATCCACAGAACTGGAGGCAAACAACAAGTAGCAGCTGAAGGCAAGCCTAGCAGTAGGGCCGTGCGACAGGTGAAAGTCCAAGTTAACTCAAGAGACCCAATCCCAAAAGTGAGGGAAAACTCTGAAGGGAGGTCCAGCAGGAATAGGGAACAACGAATGGGCTTCAAGGCCCACTGGTTAGTTGGAGGCAAAGTGTGGGAGAAAGCCCTTAGCAAGGTATGTGACAAGCTGCAAGAGAAATCAAAGAGCCACACAGAGTAAAACATTAGCATTGGGACCAACGCTGTTTTTGTTTATTTTACTCATTTTTGGTTTGAAACAGTGGGTTGAAGTTGAGCGTTATCCTGTGAACAAGAAAAGAACAAACAAACTGATATTTGAATATAAGAACTGGCCTGGCAGGTTAAATGCAGGTTGATTATTGTTCTAAAAACAGTCTAGATGTTTTGGCACCTAGGATGCATTATTGCTGAAGGACTAGCTGAAGCTAGTTAAGAGTTAAGAGGAGTTAAGAATGTTAAGAGGAGTTATCAGAGGGAGGCTGGTGCTGACTAGTCAAACAAAGAGAATGTTACATACACTAAACTGGTTTTTGTTAGGGCAGAAAGCTGTGTAGCTGAGAGAGCTATTGGTTGGAGTATTGGCTGCTCTCTAGTTATCCTCCAGTTATTGAATTATTGGAAGTTCTGAGAAAAGAACCTCAGTTTGTAAGACATAGGTAAAAGCCTTCAGTGGACCTCAGAATTCACTTAAGAGATATAGTCCCACATGCCTGTGAACTTCTCATTATCTAAGGATTGCATGATGGTTTATCAACCATTGTTCGAAACTGCTTAAGGAAAATGGCCTGTTACAACTCTGTTACCTCCTTTTTAATCTATCCTTTAACTTTGTCTGTCTGTGTCTATGTGTGTGAGTGGGGCTATGATCAAAGAAGATTTAATTTCTGTTTAAACTATAAGCTTGGTGTCTGATATCTATTATTCATAAAGTCTGGTTAGGAGCAATTTTGAAAGACATTGAAAATTTTAATCGCATTATGTTGCAATATTCAGTGTAAGTGATTCTGATTGGGTCTAGCTTGCAATCCCTGTGTTGTAACAACATTAAATCTGAGGTCTTTATAGGGATGGGGAAGCGCAAGCCCATGATGAAACTCAGCTAAGACACCTCACTAAATTCAGCAAGTATTACAGAGGGTCATGGTGCTGAGATAGAAAATTTCAGACTTGCACAGGCAGCACACAAGCGTATACATGTGTCTAGGCACTTAGGGGATGCCGAGGAGCAAGATGAATTCTTCTTAGGGATGTAGCGGTCCCACTATGGGCTTTCAGCTCTCCTGATTTTATAGACCCACATGATGAATTCTGGTATGCAGGTATCATGAGCACTAGTAGAAGTAAGAATTTGAAATTGCACGTAGTGGCAGATGTATCTATTCTTGACAATACCATTACAATGGCTGAGGCAGAAAATTCTCAGACCATCCATAATTCAAATTTGAATCAGATCAGTTAAGAATGATACAGCAGAAATGATGGACTGAATGGCCTTCTCTTGCACTGATATCTAATGCAGCACAGGGGAAATAAAATCAGAGTGCGAAGGTATTTAAATGCGATATTTCACAACCACAGAAGAGGGATCACAGAAACCTTGTGGGATATTCCTAAACACTGCATAGACACAGAAAAATTTAGGGGCATGAGTAGGTCATTTCGCCCATTGGGCATTCACTGTCATTCTATATAATCATGGCTGATTACCCTTCTTTTCGAAATGATGAGCAGCGAACATTCTTTGTTAGCAGACACCAAAGACAGTGAAGTTGATATTGTGTGCCAGGAATAACTCTACACTCCAGCCTTCGGACTACAAGATAATGTAGACCCGTAACGTCTCTTAGAAGAGAGACTGTTGATGAAGGTGCCCTGCACAAGATGGCACTTAAGATTGTTGTTTTCTTTTTCAAAATGGAAGTATAGGGAATGAGGCCGCCATTCAATTGTTCATTAAATGGAGGGTGCTCCTGTGTACCGTTTGTGAGGACTCCACTATTTCTCTTGAGGAGAGTCATCGCTTTGTTGAAGAAATTAACAAGGAGGTCAGCTTTTTCCTTATTTTAGTGAGGAGAAAGTGAGGTCTGCAGACGCTGGAGATCAAAGCTGAAACTTTATTGCTGGAACAACACAGCAGGTCAGGCAGCATCTAGGGAATAGAAGATTCGACGTTTCGGGCACATGCCCTTCTTCCTGAAGAAGGGCATGTGCCCGAAACGTCGAATCTTCTGTTCCCTAGATGCTGCCTGACCTGCTGTGCTGTTCCAGCAATAAAGTTTCAACCTTATTTTAGTGAATCCACCAATAATATGCAGAAATGTGAATAGAAACTGCAACTACTGTTAGATGCAGGAATTTCTTCCTGTGATGCAGGCAAGATCACTACAAGGAAACAGAAAGAGACCAGTATGATGAAGTCTTAGCTGTTGTTGGCGGTATCCATCAGAGATAAATAGGACTTGGACAATGTTGCAGACAATGTAGCTGCTGGTAAAGAAGATGCTAAAACTGCTGATTAAATGCAACGGGCAGGCACAAATGGCAGACACCCTGGCACTTTTAAAGGATAGGCAGCTAAAGGAAATCTTACACTAGTTCAACCACACGTAAATAAAAATGTAACTTCAAAAATCTCTATGACAACCAAAGTGATCACACTATCTGAGAGTCGTGGATTATGAAGTCAGAAAAGAAGCTTCAATCATGCATGGACGAGGTCTCAGGGCTCTGAAACAGATTCGTGGACATTGAAGCTTCACGCAGGGTGAATGGGGGCTCATCTTTATTTCAGAAGCCAAGTGCATGCAACATTTCTCCAGTTTCCTCGTTTCCCCTCCCCCCACCTTCTCTCAGTCCCAACCCTCGAACTCAGCACCACTGAAACGTCGATTCTCCTGCTCCTTGGATGCTGCCTGACCTGCTGCGCTTTTCCAGCAACACATTTTCAGCTCTGTATGCAATACTTGCACTGAGATCATCAACATGAACCTGACACGTCTAGAGACAAAAATTCCAATCTCAGAAATAGCCCACTAACGTGATAGCTCAACAACAGCAAGTAGCTAATAAAAAAAAAACTACCCAGGGAAAGTAGTATGATTAAGTCTAAATTGGATCATGCCAGCATGCAACATTTCAATATTAACAATCTGTCTAAATAGTAGTTAGAGTCTGCAATGGAGTGAGCTATGGAAAACGCTTGAGGGTTTTTGTAGTTAACAAGTTGGGGTTCAACCTATGGAGCTTCAACAGATGAGGATTGCCTCAGAGCAGCTTAAATTTGGGCATGAAAAGGAGCTCAAACAGATCAAATTCTTGTAAGAGTTGGAACTGTCTTACTATCTCAAAGGAACTTCTGACCCAACAGTCCAACTTTATGCAGTTACATAACGCAGTCAGGAGACTGAGAAAGAAAAGATCGCAGTAAGTTTATTAAAAAATCTTGTGCGGCAACAGACTGTGTTCTTACACAATTAACAAAAACAGATGCTTTGATGGAACAAAACGTCTCCCTTTTAAAGAAATATTCAATGCTCCCGGATCACTGTGAATTATTAGCTAAGGTAAACCTCCTGGTGCAATCAATGAGTGCTCATCTTACATTAGAAAAATAAACTCTTCAGAGGGAGAACACGGAGTTTGCAGAAAACAGTCCAGGAAAAACAAACTCTTGGCAATGAAAGAAATCACCGCTGGGTGACAATGAACTCATGAAGAAAGGCTTAGAAATAAAAGGGAAAGCAAATGGAGAACTTCAGTCCTCAAGATCAAGCCAGTCTGAACATTTGACTGAGATTAGGATGATCAGCAGATGATATTTCCTGAATTTCCTGATGTCGTCTAATTATCAATCCAGCCAGAATTCCAGAGTGTTATGTGGGACCTTCCGAGAGGTCTTGGTCCAGAAGTCTACTTCCACATTATTGATGATAGGCTTCCATCTTATATGGGGATGTCCTTGTTTTTAGACATGGAGCCTTATGCTGGACCAGGAAATGGCCTGAAACCATTGCTGATAGAAAGTGAACTTCCTAATTCAGGAGTAGGAGGAAAATCTTCATTTACCAAATTTTGTCTGGGGCCAGCTGTACAGAGAAGCTGCCATCCACTTCAGCCCTTCAACCACCTAGACATCTCCAAAGTAGTTGAAAATACTGTTGGAGATTAATGCCATGAACAAAAATAATTTGTGTTTTGTGTGTGCAGAGGGGTGGTAGGTGGAGTAAAGAGTTAGTTCATTGTTAAATGTTAATGGTTAACATGTTTACAGTGAGAGAACTTGAGTGTAAATGATTACCTATATATTTACTCTAAGAATAACTACTGTGTTTGTTCGTGAGGAACTAAGTTAGAGGGACTTCATATCACACCGAGCCTCCAAACAGCACTCCATCCTGACACACCCCCTTTCCTTATACCTGTAACCCTGCATTTCCCATGGCTAATCCACCGAGCCTGCGCATCCCTGGGCACTATGGGACAATCTAGCATGGTCAATCAACCTAACCGAGACATCTTTGGACATGAAATTGGAGTCTGAGTGTGTAGAGCTCCAGGAGAGGTCCTCTCTAACCATCCTTTGTTTACTGGCATGTTTGATGAAGTTTACTAATGTTCACTGATCTGTGAACCTGGTCTTACTACTGGTAACACTTTTAAACTGATGGACAATAGAACATCAGTCTGAGATTGGTCTGTTTAAATGTATAATCAGGCGAATGTCACTGACAACTCAAGTGAATTCAAATTGATATAAAAAGAACAGTCCCTCAGAACACATTGTACCTAAACCTATTTACTCACTCAATCCACTTTACATGTGAATGTTGATACAGGAGATTTTAACTCAAGGATATATATATTTAAAATTATACAGGGAAATTGCACTTGGAGCTCAATAGTTTTCAAATGACAACCAGGTGAATGTATCACTCAGAGTTCAGAGTATTTAAATGTATCTAGAGGACATTAGTGCTCCACGCACAATGCACTTAAACCTACAGACAGAGATTGTCACTGAGAGGATGCAGTTTTTAAATTGAGATACAGATCAATTATGGTTGGTGTGGTGGCTCAGTAGTTGGCACTGCTGCTTCCCAGGACCAGGTGCCCTGACTCACTTCTAGTCTTGAGTAATTGGGTTGAGTTTGCATATTCCCCCTGTGTCTGCCTGAGTTTCCACTAGGTGCTCTAGTTGCCTCCTTTTTGTAAACAGATACATGGGTTTGGTGGATTGACCATCATAAATATGGGATTATGGGGATAGGATATGGAGACAAATACTTTTTATGGCATCAGCATAAACTCGATTGGTTGAATACACTCTGTCTGCTGTCTGTGTAACCTGTGATTCTAAATTCAACTTGAAACTCATCGCATTTAAATCTATTTATACCTATGTCACACAGAGTTCAGTGTGTTTAAATGTATATACAGGAGAAGGTCAGTCTGAGCTCAGTGTGTTTAAATGTATATACAGGAGAACGTCAGTCTGACCTTAATGTGCTTAAATGGAAGTGGAATCTCTTGTCAAGAGGAAGAAGAAGCCTTATGTTAGGATGAGATGTGAAGGCTCAGTTAGGGCGCATGAGGGTTACAAGGTAGCCAGGAAAGACCTAAAGATACAGCTCAGAAGAGCCAGAAGGAGACATGAGAAGTTGTTGGTGGAGAGGATCAGGGTAAACCCTAAGGCTTTCTATAGGTATTTAAGGAATAAAAGAATGACAAGAGTAAGATTAGGGCCAATCAAGGATAGTAGTGGGAAGTTGTGTGTGGAGTCAGAGGAGATGGGGAAGCATTAAATGAATATTTTTTGACAATATTCACTCTAGAAAATGACAATGTTGTCGAGGAGATTACTGAGATACAGGATACTAGACTAGGTGGGATTGAGGTTCACAAGGAAGAGATGTTAGAAATCCTACAGAGTATGAAAATAGATAAGTCCCCTGAGCCGGATGGGATTTATCCTAGGATCCTCTGGGAAGCCAGGGAGGAGACTGCTGTGCCTTTGGCATTGATCTTTAAATCGTCATTGTCTACAGGAATAGTGCCAGAAGACTGGAGGATAGCAAACGTGGTTCCCCTGTTCAAGAAGGGGAGTAGAGACAATCCTGGTAATTACAGACCAGCGAGCCTTACTTCAGTTATTGGTAAAGTGTTGGAAAAGGTTATAAGAGATAGGATTTAAAATCATCTAGAAAAGAATAACTTGATTAGGGATAATCAGCACGGTTTTGTGAAGGGTAGGTTGTGCCTCACAAACCTTATTGAGTTCTTTGAGAAGGTGACCAAATAGGTAGATGAGAGTAATCCGGTTGATGTGGTGTATATGGATTTCAGCAAGGCGTTCGATAAGGCTCCCCACAGTAGGCTATTGTACAAAATGAGGAGGAATGAGATTGTGGGAGATATAGCAGTTTGGATCAGTAATTGGCTTGCTGAAAGAAGACA
>NC_057714.1:100804322-100841150 GCF_004010195.1 Chiloscyllium plagiosum | reverse complement strand
AGATCCTTGAAAGTTGCCACCCAGGTTGACAGGGTTGTTAAGAAGGCATACAGTATTTTAGCTTTTATTAATATAGGGATCGAGTTACGGAACCATGAGGTTATGCTATGGCTGTACAAAACTCTGGTGTGGCCGCACTTGGGAGTATTGTGTACAGTCCTGGTCACCACATTATAAGAAGGATGTGGAAGCTTTGGAAAGAGTGCAGAGGAGATTTACTAGGATGTTGCCTGGTATGGAGGGAAGGTCTTACGAGGAAAGGCTGAGGGACTTGAGGCTGTTTTCATTAGAGAGAAGAAGGTTGAGAGGTGACTTAATAGAGACATATAAGATAATCAGAGGGTTAGATAGGGTGGACAGAGAGAGCCTTTTTCCAAGAATGATGACAGCGAGCACAAGGGGGCAGAGCTTTAAATTGAGGAGTGATAGATATAGGACATATGTCAGAGGTAGTTTCTTCACTCAGAGAATAGTAAGGGTATGGAATGCTTTGCCTGCAATGGTAGTAGATTCGCCAACTTTAAGTACATTTAAGTCGTCATTGGACAAGCATACCGATGTACATGGAATAGTGTAGGTTAGATGGGCTTCAGATTAGTATGACAGGTCGGTGCAACATCGAGGGCCGAAGGGCCTGTACTGCGCTGTAATGTTCTATGTTCTATATATATACAGGAGAACGTCAGTCTGAGCTCAGTGTCTTTAAGTGTATATACGTGAGAATGTCAGTCTGAGCTCAGTGTATTTAAATGTATACACAGGAGAATGTCAGTCTGAGCTCAGTGTGCTTAAATGTACAGACGGAGAACATCAGTCTAAGCTCAGTGCGTTTAAATGTATACACAGGAGAATGCCAGTCTGAGGTCAGTGTGTTTAAGTGTATATACGTGTGAATGTCAATCTGAATTCAGTGTGCTTAAATGTACAGATTGGAGATTGTTAGTCTGAGCTCAGTGTGTTTAAGTCTATATCCGTGAGAATGTCAGTCTGAGGTCAGTGTGTATAAATGTACAGACGGAGAACATCAGTCTGAGCTCAGTGCGTTTAAATATGTATACAGGAGAGCGTCAGTCTGAGCTCCCTATGTTTAAATGTATCTAGAGGAAAGCGTCAGTCTGAGTTCCCTGTGTTTAAATGTACAGGCAGGAGAATATCATTCTGAGCTCAGTATGTTTAAGTGCATATACAGGAGAATGTCAGTCTGAGCTCAGTGTATTTAAATATATATAGAGTCATAGAGATGTACAGCATGGAAATAGACACTTCAGTTTAACACGTCCATGCCGACCAGATATCCCAACCCAATCTAGTCCCATCTGCCAGCACCAGGCCCATATCCCTCCAAACCCTTCCTATTCATATACCCATCCAAGTGCCACTTAAATGTTGCAGTCGTACTAGCTTCCATCACTTCCTCTGGCAGCTCATTCCATATATGTACCACCTTCTGCGTGAAAACGTTACCCCTCAGGTCTCTTCTATACCTTTCCCCTCTAACCCTAAACCTATGCCCTCTAGTTCTGGATTCACCCACCCCAAGGAAAAGACTTTGTCCACTTATCCTATCCATGCCCATGATTTTATAAACCTCTATATAGTCACCCCTCAGCCTCCAATGCCCCAGGGAAAACAGCCCTAGCCTATTCAACCTCTCCCTATAGCTCAAATCCTTCAACCCTGGCAACATCCTTGTAAATCTTTTCTGAACCCTTTCAATCCCGCTAAAATTTGCTTTCCCAAAATGGAGCACCTCACATTTATCTAAATAAAACTCCATCCACCACTTCTCAGCCCAGTAGCCCATCTGATTAAGATCCCATTGTAATCTGAGGAACGTTCTTCGCTGCCTACTACATCTCCAATTTTGGCACCATCTGCAAGATTACTACCTTTACCTCTTGTGCTCACATCCAAATCATTTATATAAATGACGAAAAGTAGTGGACCCAGCACCAATCCTTGTGGCACTCCACTGGTCACAGGCCTCCAGTCTGAAAAACAACCCTCCACCACCACCCTCTATTTCTACCTTTGAGTCAGTTCTGTATCCAAGTGGCTAGTTCTCCCTGTATTCCATGAGACCTAACCTTGCTAACCAGTCTCTTGTCGAACACCTTACTGAGGTCCATATAGACCACGTCCACTGCTCTGTCCTTCATCAATCCTCTTTGTTCCTTCTTCAAAAAACTCAATCAAGTTTGTGAGACATGATTTCCCAAGCACAAAGCCATGTTGACTCTTCCTAATCAGTTATTAGGAAGTTATTAGCCTTTCCAAATACATGTACATCCTGTCCCTCAGGATTCCGTCCAACAACTTGCCCACCACCGACATCAGGATCACTGGTCTGTAGTCCTCTGTCTTGTCCTCAACACCTTTCTTAAATAGTGGCACCATCTATATACAGGAAACTATCAATCTGAGCTCAGTGTGTTTAAATGTACAGACAGGAGAACATCAGTCCGAGCTCAGTGTGTTTAAATGTACATATAGGAGAACATTAGTCTGAGTTCAGTGTGTTCAAATGGAGAACTAGGCAAAACTGAGGACTGCAGATGCTGGAAATCAAGTCTAGATTAGAATGGTGCTGGAAAAGCACAGCAGGTCAGGCAGCATCCAAGGAACAGGAAAATAGATGTTTCGCGCAAAAGCCCTTCATCAGGAACACCTGAAATGTCGATTTTCCTGCTCTTCGGATGCTGCCTGACCTGCTGTGCTTTTCCAGCACCACTCTAATCTATACAGACAGGAGAATGTCAGTCTGAGCTCAGTGTGTTTAAATGTCGAGGCAGGAGAATATCAGACTGAGCAGTGTGTTTAAATGCATATACAGGAGAACATCAGTCTGAGCTGAGTGTGTTTAAATGTACATACAGGACAGTGACAGTCTGAGCTCAGTGTGTTTACATGTATATACAGGAGAATGTCAGTCACAGCTCAGTGTGTCTAAATGCATATACAAGAGAACATCTTGTATATGCATTGTATATGAGAACATTTTGGGTGGCACGGTGGCATAGTGGTTAGCACTGCTGCTTCACAGTGCCAGAGACCCGGGTTCAATTCCCCGTGTCTGCGTGGGTTTCCTCCGGGTGCTCCGGTTTCCTCCCACAGTCCAAAGATGTGCAGGTTAGATGAATTGGCCATGCTAAAAAATTGCCTGTACTGTTAGGTGTAGGGGAATGGGTCTGGGTGGGTTGCTCTTCGGAGGGTCGGTGTGGACTTGTTGGGCTGAAGGGCCTGTTTCCACACTGTAAGTAATCTAATCTAATCCGTTTGACTTAAGTTTGTTTAAATGAACAGATAAGAGAACGTCAGTGTGTTTAAATGTATCTACAGGAGAACAGTGTGTTTAAATGTATATACAGGAGATTGTTAGTCTGAACTCAGTGCGTTTAAATGTATATACAGGAGAATATCAATGTGAGCTTAGTGTGTTTCAAATGGACAGACAGAAGAACATTAGTCTTAGCTGAGCATTCTTACACAGGTATACAGGAGAACATGTGTCTGAGCTCAGTGCGTTTAAATGTATATATAGGAGAACATCAGTCTAAGCTCAGTGTGCTTCAATGTACAGACCGGACAGTGTCAGTCTGAGCTCAATACATTTAAGTGGATATTAAATTAGATTCCCTAAAGGGTGGAAACAGCCCCTTTGGACCAACCCTCCGAAGTGTAACCCACCCAGACTAATTTCCCTCTGACTAATACACCTAACACTATGGGCAATTTAGCATGGCCAATTCACCTGACCTGCACATCTTTGGATTGAGCGAGGAAACCAGAGCACCGACAGGAAACCCACACAGACACAGGGAGACTCCACACAGACAGTCACCTGAGGCTGGAATCGAACCAGGTCCCTGGCGCTGTGAGGCAGCAGTGCTAACCACTGAGTAACCATGTCACCCCATATACAGGAGGATGTTAGTCTGAGCTCAGTGTGTTTAAATGTGTATACGGGAGAACATCAGTCTGAGCTCAGTATGTTCAAATGTATATACAAGAGAATGTCAGTCTGAGCTCAGTGTGTTTAAATGTATATACAGGAGAACGTCAGTCTGAGCTCAGTGTGTTTAAATGTATATACAGGAGAACATCAGTCTGAGCTCAGTATGTTCAAATGTATATACAAGAAAATGTCAGTCTGAGCTCAGTGTGTTTAAATGTATATACAGGAGAACGTCAGTCTGAGCTCAGTGTGTTTAAATGTATATACAGGAGAACATCAGTCTGAGCTCAGTGTGTTTAAATGTATATACAGGAGAACATCAGTCTGAGCTCAGTATGTTCAAATGTATATACAAGAGAATGTCAGTCTGAGCTCAGTGTGTTTAAATGTATATACAGGAGAACATCAGTCTGAGCTCAGTGTGTTTAAATGTATATACAGGAGAACGTCAGTCTGAGCTCAGTATGTTCAAATGTATATACAAGAGAATGTCAGTCTGAGCTCAGTGTGTTTAAATGTATATACAGGAGAACATTAGTCAGAGCTCCTTGTGTTGAAATGTATATACGGGAGATCATCAGTCAGAGCTCAGTGCATTTAAATGTATATACAGGAGAACATCAGTCTGATCTCAGTATGTTCAAATGTATATGCAGGAGAATGTCAGTCTGAACTCAGTGTGTTTAAATGTATGTACAGGAGAACGTCAGTCTGAGCTCAGTGTGTTTAAATGTATGTACAGGAGAACATCAGTCTGTTCTCAGTATGTTCAAATGTATATGCAGGAGAATGTCAGTCTGAGCTCAGTGTGTTTAAATGTATATACAGGAGAACGTCAATCTGAGCTCAGTGTGTTTAAATGTATATACAGGAGAACATCAGTCTGATCTCAGTATGTTCAAATGTATATACAAGAGAATTTCAGTCTGATCTCAGTGTGTTTAAATGTATATACAGGAGAACATCAGTCTGAACTCAGTATGTTTAAATGTATATATGTGAGAATGTCAGTCTGAGCTCAATGTGTTTAAACGTATAGACGAGAAAGTGTTAGTGAGCTCAATGTGTTAAATGTACAGACGGAAGAGTGTCAGTCTGAGCTCTGTGTGTTTAAATGTACAGGCAGGAGAATGTCTGTCTGACTTCTGAATTTGTCGACATCAGAAATCATTTTGACTTCTGTGTGTTCAAATCTACGTACAGGAGGACATTGGTCATTTAAAGCAAGGGACAGGATAATGTCAGTTGAAAATCTGTGTGTTTAAATCTATGTGCAGAAGAAACACAGAAAATAGGAGCAGCAGTAGGCCATTCGGCCCTTCGGCCTGTTCCGCTATTCAATATGATTATGATTCATTATCCTGCTTTCTCTCCATCTCCTTTGTTTCTTTCAGCCCTCACAATTATATCTATCTCCTTCTTGGAAACATTCAATATTTTGGCCTGAACTGCTTTCTGTGGCAGAGAATTCCACAACTCATCATTTTCTGCATCCATAAAGTTTTCCTTGTCTCAGTCTGGTATGACCTATCCCAGATCCTTAGACTGTAAGCCTTGGTTCTGCAGAACCCAAGAACATCCTTCCATCATTTACTTTGTCTAGTCCTGTTAGAATTATATGGCTTTCTATGAGATCCTCCCTCATTCCTTTAAAGTCCAGTGAGTACAGTCCTAACTGATCCAGTCTCTCTTCATACAGCAGCTCTGCCAATCCAAGAATCAGCCTGGTAAACTTGGTCACACTCCGTCCATAGTTAGAACATCCTATGGAGAATTTTCATGGGAATTCAGTGCTACATACAACACTTATCATTCAAATCTCTCTATATACTTAAGCCCATATTTAGGAGAATTTCACTCACAACTCAATCGGTTTAGATCAATGTACAGAAGAAAATTACCCAGAGCACAGCATATTTAAATCTGTATACATGACAATGTTACTCAGAGTTCTGTGTGTAAAGTATGCACGATAACGAGGTGCTGGTGTTGGGACTGGGTTGGTCAAAGTTAAAAATCACACAATACCAGGTTACAGTCCAACAGTGCTAGCTTCCAAATAAATCTGTTGGATTATAACCTGGTGTTATGTAAAGTATGTAGACAGTATAATTCCACTCAGTGTATTTAAACTTTGAGCCAGGGAACGTCATTAGGACCTTGGTAAATTTAAATCTATATTTAAAAGAAAACGAGTTTTCTTTAATGTATAGACTGGAGAATGTAACTCGGGCTCCACGTACAGGAAGTTATGGTCAAATAAAATCACATGGTGTTCAGCATTTTAAAATCTGTTAAGAAGAAAATGTGACTCTGAGCTCAGAACTTTACACTTTCTGGAGGTGGCTGGGCAGGATGCTGGGGAAGGGTGTAAGCTTGGATTCCTTGGAATTTAACCAAACAACTCTTATCCAAAATCAACTTATGCTTGACTGAAGAGTGATTGGGGAGGTGATGATCTAATGATATTATTGCTGGACTGTTAATCCAGAGATGTGGATAATGTTCAAATCCCCTCATGGCAGATGGTGGAATTCAAATTCAATTAAAAAAAGAAATCTAGAATTAAGAGTCTAAAGATGAATGTGAATCCATTGTCAATTGTTGGAAAAAAACCCCATCTGGTTCACTAATGTCCTTTAGGGAAGGAAACTGCCATCCTTACCTGGTCTGGCCGACATGTGACTCCAGATCCACAGCAATATGGTTGACACTTAACTGCCCTCTGGGAAATTAGGAATGGGCAAAAAATGCTACTTAGCCAGTGACACCCTCATCCCTTGAATGAATAAAGGAAAAAAATAGTGTGTGGTCAGACTGTTTGGTGGGCCACCTTAAGAGGCACTTAAGTGCTCATTCAAGGCAGCTTGTTCCACCTTGCTGGGACACTGTGGTATTGCTCAGAGAGCAAGACCAAGCTTGAATCCCATTAGGTCTCGCTGCTGTAGTTATTTCCAAGAAAGGATGAGTGGTACACCCTTTATGGGCTCAGAGTGCTCTGATCCTTCCCCAACATTATTCTCCATCTCGCTCCAGTGAGGGTCTCCATGTGACACTGAAGGCAGGCACATCAGTAACCATGGATCACAGAGGGCCAGCTGTGAGCAGAGATGAGGCAGGACTTCTATCCAAACTGTGGAGGATGTCTTGCCCTGAGCCAAGGGCAGCACTGTGGCTCAGTGGTTAGCACTGCTGCTGCACAGAATTGGGTTCAATTCCAGTCTCAGTTGACTGTCTGTGTGGAGATTGCATATTCTGCCTGTGTCTGTGTGGGTTACCTCTAGGTGATCTGGTTTCCTCTTACAGTCCAAAGATGGGCAGGTTATGTGAACTGACCATGTAAAATTGCCTGTAGCATCCAAGAATGTGTAGGTTAAGTGGGTTAGCCGTGGGGGTTAGGTCTGAGTGGAATTCTCTTTAGAGGGTCAGTGCAGACTCGATGAATCGAATGGCCTCTTTCTGTACTGTACGGATTCTATGAACTGACACATCACTTCGTGTTAAATGTCTGCTTGACAACCCCCGCAGAGCACAAGTGAGTTTGACACAAATCATTTCACTGTGGGGAATGCGGATAACTCAGTGCATTGTAGAATACTGGACAACGTCATGCAGAGCTCAGTGTTTACTCAATGTTCAGGACATTGTCACTCAAACAATTAGTACACAGATTGGACATAGAACATTTCTGGGTGAGTGACACTCAGAATGAATGTATTAAAATCCATATACAGCGAATTGTGACACCGAACTCAGTATTACATCTGTATTCAGGAGAAAGACACCCAGAACCTACAGTATTTTAGTCTATATAGAGGCAGTTGTCACTGTGAGCTCAGTGTGTTAAATATAGGGACAGGAGATTGTCACTTCAGTTCAGAATATGCGCATCTACATTTAAAGGTATAGGTCACCCAGTGATTGGTGTTTCTAAGTCTACATACAAAGGAACAGGGCTCAGTGTACTAAAATCAACAGACATAAGACTCAGTACATGAAAATCAGTAGGCACGAAAATAGAGCTCAGAGCTTTCAAATCAATACATTAAAAACATAATTAGATCTCACTGGGCATGAATTTATAAACAGGAGAATCTCACTCACAGCATTTTACTTAAATGTGTTATCATTAGACTCTAACTCAACAAAAAGTGTATTTAAATAGGAAGACATTGCTTAAAGATCATTGCATTTACACCAGAGGTGGTCACACTGGCTTAAACAAAAGCAGGAGAACGTCAGTGTTCCTAAATATACTACAGAGTAACATCACACAGACCTCAGTGTGTAAAAACACATAAAGAGGAAATGTCACTCAGTGCTCACTCCATTAACATGCCCATGTAGGAATCATTCTGAGCTTACTGCACTGAAACAAATATCCGGAACAATGTCACTTGAGGTCAGTGCATATAAATCCGCAGTTATAGGAGAAAACCACCACCTTCAAGTTTTGAAATTCCCCTCCAAGTTACTCTTCATCCTGACTTGGAAGTACAGTGTATCACCATTCCTTCACTGTCACTGGGTCAGAATCCCGGAATTCCTTCCCTACCTCTAGCATATGTACTTCAGCAGTTCAAGAAGGCAGCTCAGCATCACCTTCTTAAGGACAGGCAATAAATGCTGGTCCAGCCAGTGATGCCCAGTTTCCATGAATGAACAACAAAGAATAAATTATCACTGAGAATTCAGCATGTTTAAAACTATACACAGAAGAATGTTGCTCAGAGCTCAGTGTATTCATCCATTGTTTAGAAATCTGAAATCTTTTAATTATATGTGAGAAATCTATGTATATAATTAGTGCAGATGTTTAATTGTCCTTTGCTCTTCTACGTTTTTGTTTCCAGGTTTTGTTCACAATTTACTTGATCTCTGGAATTAATAATTTTCTGGATGCTGTCAGTGAGACACAGAAACATATTTCTCAAAATTTTTGACATGCTCACCCTCTTTAAAACATTCAAGACTAATTCTTGCAATCAAAATTGAAGTGCTGCATTTTGCAAAGTGATTTGGAGAAAGTGTTTCCACTGTCTGAAGGCTTAGTAATCAGGGGACACTGATAGAAGGTAATTGGACATCGAACCAGGGCTGAGATGAAAGGATTTTTTTAAAAAGTGATTCTTATAATTTGGAATGTACCAACTGAAAGTTTAGCTGAAGGTTCAATTGTAAATTTCAAAAGGAGAGCTGGATAAATACTTGAAGGGCAGAAAATTTTAAAACACTCTTTCAAAGAGCAAACATAGACATGATGGGCTGAAGGGCCTATGCGGTAAAATTCCCTCATTTTATCCTGTTTCTGGAAATGATACTTCAGATGTATAGAGTAGACGAGAACCATTAATATAAAGTTTTTACCGATGAAAATGGTTAGGGTTATTTTCTGACTGATGACATAACAAATGTTTACTGGTGACTGATTTGCTACTTAAAATGAGATACAGGTTTTGCTTTGCAGCAGATGCTTTGTGGCTAAAACTGCATATTGTACCCTGCTATGCTGAACTTGGAGGAGGGATAAATTTTGGAATTTTCTTACAGG
Organism: Chiloscyllium plagiosum; assembly: GCF_004010195.1. Classification (NCBI taxonomy): domain Eukaryota; kingdom Metazoa; phylum Chordata; class Chondrichthyes; order Orectolobiformes; family Hemiscylliidae; genus Chiloscyllium; species Chiloscyllium plagiosum. The sequence goes on along the minus strand of NC_057714.1, from coordinate 100,831,644 downwards.
AGCACCACTGTGTTCAAGATCAATTGATTCAACTCTTTGCAATTGAATTATAACAATATACACAATTTATAATTTCTCTGATTAAAATGGCACTGAATTGTGGTGATTTATACACAGAGTCATACAGCATGGAAACACTCCCTTCGTTCCAACCAGTCCAAGCTGAACATAAACCCAAACTGGTCCCACCTGCCTGCTCCTGGCCCATATCCCTTCAAACCTCTCCTTTTCATGTATCTATCCAAATGTGTTTTAAATGTTGTAACTGCAACCACATCCACCACTTTCTCAGGAAGTTGATTCCACACACGAACCACCGTCTGTGTAAAAAAATTGCCTCTTATGTCTTTCTTAAGTCTCAGCCCTCTCACCTTAAAAATGTGCCCCCTAGAAGTGCAGAAGGGTTGTGTGCAAGGATAGGAGAAAAATGAGTGCCGTTCAGGGCGAGACATTACCAGTATCATGTGTCCAGTGGAGATGTCCATGTTCGACTGAACTGGTTCCTCACACCATGAAGAGGTGCTGCTCCGTGTGGAAGGACTGGGCTGTGGGCCATCACTGAACTGGGAGGAGACGCTATTGACACGAGAGGCGTGGGCAGGCTCTGGGCGCTCGGATGTCTTGATTGCCATACGCTGGCGGCAAAGCTCCTGGATTAGAGAGAGAGAGAAAAAAAGAGAACAGGTTGGAAGCAATTCAACAGCAGCCACCGTCTGTAGTGGATAGGGATGTGGTTGGGATGGTGGGTGCAGGATGAAATCCAGCCTCTACTTTCAACACATTCTTGATCAGGTCTGAATGTGAAACTTAAGAGAACCATTGGCCATCAATCAACAGTTTTCTCTTACATTTTCTCAGTGTTCTGATCATCCCTAGAAGTCAACTGCAACATTTTTATCAAATGATTGCCTGTTTAGAATATTAAACCAACTATGTTCAATTCCTGATTGGTCTTCATCATATAAAATGAAGTAAAAATAGAAAATACTGGACAACATTCATCAAGTCAAGCAACATCTAGAGATGGACACAGGGCTAACACTTTAGTCAGTGTGGAATGGAAAAATACACATTGTGTATCCCCTCCTCATTGGCATGATGGTGGTGTTGGTCATTGCCATATTGCCATTTGCTCCTCAATGTATCCTGCAGTTTCTGTATACAGCTTGAGGCAGGCCCCATTGCCCATGGACCATATGATACAGCCAGCCTCCTTTACCTAAAGGTAGGCGGCATCTTAAACAGAAAATGCACTCAATCATATTGCTGCAATGCAAGTCATTTCAAAATGAATACCAGTGCTAAGAAAGAATTCCAGAGAGATGGATGTTGGTATTGGATGCAGAGTAAGTGAGGAAAGAGATGCTGTGATCCAGTGGTGATATTGAATGGGGTGGGGTTTAGGGAAGGGGACTGAAATGGGGAGTTGTTCTCCAAGTGCCAAAAGACCAACCTCAGATATGATTAGCAGCGGGTCAACTCCCGAAGCCTGGAAACAAGGGTCCTTGGGGCAGGGCCAGAGAAGGTCATGGTCAGTGAATACATCTGCACATGACATCTTCCATCCACCATAACAGCAGCCTCTCCTGCTGCCCAATGCATCACATTACCATCTCTCACTCAGCAGCCCTTCCTGGTCCTCAGGGCTCATGCCTAACATCCAGGTGGACATTCAGCCTCAACCTCACAAACCTACCAATGCTACCCTGCTCCAATTCACCTCTCATTGCTACCACATACCTCCAGTTAGTTAATAATAGCAGTCCTATTACCCACATATGTTACTAAACAACCTCTGATATTTTGTCTTTTCTTCAAGATAGCATACAATTAAAAGGAGCTGAGCTGAACCTATGGGCAACAGGGACAATTGCTTCTGCTGATCCCAATGGAGGAGATGCCTCATGGTATCAAGGGACTATGTTCAACAGGGTTCATGGCAGCCAGCATCATCAAGAATGATGAGCACAATGACACATTCCTGTCTCAGTTCCTTCTTGGTACCCAGCAAACTCTTGGCTGACTATCTAGCATGCTGAGCAAGCAGCTGATGGGCAATGAATCAGAGACCACACCAGTCCCTTGGCAATCTTGAATTAATGTTTGACCCTTGGATGAACTTTAGATGTATTTAGATTTATTTAACATATTGTCACTTGTACCTAGGTAGAATAATAAGTAGATAACGCCGCCACATTCTGATGCTATTCAAAGTGTTTTTGAATAGGTAGCACAAATGGTAAACTACTGAATAAATTAATATTAAATTGATATGACCAAAATTGAAACAGCTTCAAAAATTCATCTTTCCCTCCTCCAGTTTCCACCAACCAACATTGACCCTGGAGTCCTGCACATCTTCAAGCCAAAATTATCATCACATATTTCTAACTCAGCTACATTGTCCAGCTTCATTCCCATCTCTCTTCATCTGCTGCTGAAACTCTTCTCTGTGCCTTTGTTATCCCTAGTCTGAACTATGTCACTGCATTCCCGACTTCCACTACTCCAGAATCAACCAAAGCTCTAATGCCTTTATATTAATTTGATTCCAAGATCATCTGTCATCCTTTTCTGACCAATCTATGTTGGTTACTGGTCAAGTTCCATGTTGATTTTAAAGTTTTCATTCTTACAGTCAAATCTCTCCATATCTCACCTCTCACTATCTCTCTACTCTTCTCCAGTTGCACAACTCATACACTTCCAATTCTGGCATCTTCACCGTCCCCAAGCTGAATCATTTCACTATTAGTGGCCATGCCTTTAGTTGCCAAGGTCTTAAATTCTAGAATATCTTTCCTAAACCTCTCTGACTCTCTACCTTGCTTTCTTCCCTTCTAACGCTCCTTAAAGCCTACTGCTTTTGGTCATGTGACCTAATATCGTCTTTGGTTGTTTTTGTTTCATTTTATAATATTCCTGCAAAGCACCTTGGGATGTTTTATGACATTAAAGGTACTTTATAAACATAAGCTGTTGCTGTCATATGACCATTAACCCCTTACTTCCTATTCCACCTTACATTGCATCTCACACTAAATTTCTTCTTCTGATGATTTAGAGTCATGGAGACCTACAGCACGGAAACAGACCCTTTGGTCAGATATCCTATATAAATCTAGCCTCATTTGCCAGCACTTGGCCCATATCACTCTAAACCCTTCCGATTCATATACCCATCTTTTACCAGCCTCCACCGCTTCCTCTGATAGCTCGTTCCAGACAGGCACCGCCCTCTATGTGGAAAGGTTGCCCCTTAGGTTCCTTTTACATCTTTCCCCTCTCATCTTAAACCAATGACCTCTAGCTTTGGACTCCTCCACACCAGCGAAAAGACCTCGTCTATTTACCCTATCCAGTCCCCTCATGATTCGATTAACCTCTATAATGTCACCCTATAAGGCCTCTGACTTAAGACAGCCAGCCTGCCCAGCCACCGGAGCCTGGAGATGAAGAGAGGGAGCAACAGCAATAATCATATCGCTCATGGAACCAGCAGTTCAGATTATGTAATTTGGAGGCTAATATAGAGCTGGGACCTGCACATAAATGTTCTCTCTTAATTTGTAAATCTCTCTAAACTCTGACTCCAGATTGAGCGAGCAAGGTTATTTATGCATCACAAGTGTAACTGACTTCAAAACATTCTTAGTCTTATCCAGTCAGTGTCATTCCTGGCCTGGCTATTATTTTCTGGAAAAGTCATTCTCCCATTCTCAAAAGAACTACTGGAAGAATACTGCATGAGTTGTATTGATCTCTTTATTCTCTGCATTCCCTCCCAAACCTCCTCTGATGGCCCATGTGCTAGGAAAAATTTGTAGTCTTTCCTTTTGCAACGACCCCTTTGAGACTGAAGTGGTCTGGTGAGTATTCTGAAAGAGAGTTAATTGGTTTCTTGATTATGTGAATCAAGAAATTCACATGACTTAGATAATGCTCAGTAGTAAAAGGTAAATAGAAAGCTATTTGTAAGGTTTTGGTTTGTTTTTTCACTCTTTGGCAGTTCAGAACATATTACATACTTATGTGAGAGAAAACCAGCAAAGTTCTCTCCTATTGGAACATATTTCTGTTTGGCAGGTTTTGAGCATTGAAGCACATCTCTGAGAATAGTCACGCTAGTACAACATATGTTTTATACGTTTAGAAAGAGCAGACAACTGAAGACAAGAAAGGCAAGGATTTGTGAATTAGACTAGACCCTTTGTTGTTGTTTTAGTGTTGTTGGAGTCAATGTTGAAATGGGTAATTTAAAGGAGTCTCTGGAGATCCCATGCCATCAGGATCATTATGAGCTGATTGAAAGACAGTTCATAGATTAGAATTAGAAATAGAATTAGATTTTATTCTCACATATGCTCAAATATAGAAGCACATGAGTACAGTGAGAAGTGTCCAATGTCGCCATTCCTAGTCAATCTTAGGAACAAAGGTATCTAGGTACAAAATCTTAGGTACAAAGGAGAAGAACAAAGAAACACGTTAAAAGTTAAACATTACAGTCTTTCTTAATATAAAGTAGAAAAATAAATAAAATTAAAATAGTATAGAATTCCTACAGTGTGGAAACAGGCCATTTGGCCCAATAAGTCCACACTGATTTTCCAAAGAGTATTCTACCCAGACCCACTCCCTTACCCTAAATTGCCCCTAACTAATGCATCTAGCCTACACATCTCTGAGCAATTTAGCATGGCCAATTCACCTAACCTGCACATCTTCAGACTGTGGGAAGAAACCAGAGCACCCGGAGGAAACCCACACAGACACGGGGAGAATGTGCAAAGTCCGCACAGACAGTTGCCCAAGGCTGGAATTGAACCCAGGTCCGTTGCACTGCGAGGCAGCAATGCTAACCACTGAGCTACCGTGCCACCCTAGTCTGCCTTAAGTGCTTAGCCATTCTGAAATATCACTCCCTACAAGGACTTGATTACCTCTGCTTTGACACGCTCTTAGGGAGACCTCAGGCTGTTTGCTCTCGCTGCCACCGCATATGCCAGGGACCTCCCTCACTGCACACGAGGCTCACTCTTCCTGCAGATTGAATATGACGCAAGACCCAAACCAATTGAGTGGTATGGAAGTGGTCCTGTATAGTGGAGGCCAACATATAAAACCTGCGTCCACATTTGTGTGGGAGATAATGTGACAGCTGGTAATTGCATGAAGCCTATCTTAGTTATAATGACTAGTTATTTGTCTGAAATGTCTCTTGCCTGTTAATTAATGTTTATAAAATGTTGATTTTAGTTGGTTTATTTTGGTGAACGTTTTAAAACAGAAATCTTGGCTACCAGTTTTCTTTCTGTTGATTCTGTGGGGATTCTTTCTTATGAACGTGAGACAGAGGGATAGAAACTACACATAGGCAACAAGTAGTGGGTCTAAATAAGGATTAGAGTTGGCGTAGGTCAAAGGGCATGTTCTTGTGCTGTTTGGACTTGTATTATACATATTGAATTGTATCCAAGGTATTAGTCTGGGGGATCTGAAATTGCTGAGACAGGCAAACTGGTACATTTAAATGTACCAACATTTCAATAAACCCAATATTTCAAATTTACTTTTGGTCTGTTTAGGGAAATTGAACATGACACCCTATTGCTCAGACCATTTAGTAGAGAATGGATCTATTTCTTGGTGCTTTGGAACAGTTAACAAATGTTAATTTGAAGGCTATGACAGTGGGATTAATTAGTGACTGAAATCAGGATCTAGAAAAGCAGAGATATGGCACAGCACTTGAAACATCAGGAAGAAAGGATTTTCCTACTAATGTTTAGGATGAATGAGCAGAAATTGGTTTACATAAAGAATAGATTAAGTTACAAAGTGAGGAAAGAGTCAGAGACAGAGAATTGGAACGAAAACACTTGAAAATTGAATTTTGAAGAGAAATAGTGGGAATCTGAAACTCACTGCCAATAAATGTGGTTGAGGCAGAAACCCTCATAACCTTTAATAAGTACTTAGTGTTGAAGGGTCTGAGCTATAGGGAGAGGCTGAATAGATTGAGGCTATTTTCCATGGAGCGTCGGAGACCTTGTAGAGCTTTATCAAATAATGAGGGGCATGGATCATATGAATAGACAAGGTCTTTTCCCCGAGGTAGGGAGTCCAAAACTAGAGGGCACAGATTTAAGATGAGAAGAGAAAGATTTAAAAGGGATCTAATGGGCAACTTTTTCACACAGAAGGTAGTGCCTGTATAGAATGAACTGGCAGAGGAAGTGGTGGAGGCTGGTACAATTACATCATTTAAAAGGCATCTAGTTGGGGTATATGAACAGGAAGGGTTTAGAGGGATATAGGTCAAATGCTGACAAATGGGACTAGATTAGGTTAGGATATCCAATTGGCATGAACGATTTGGACTGAAGGGTTGTGTGTGGTACATCTCAATGACTCTATGACTTTATGTGCACTTGCAATGCTAAGGTATACAAGGTATGAACCAAATGCTGGAAATTGGGATTACAATAGTTAAGTTTGACCAGCATGGACCTGATAGACTGAAGAGCCTTTTCTCTGTGCTGTAGATCTCTCTGATCTGTGGGCTGTATTAGAACTGGAAGATGAAGGTGAAAGTGGGTACTGCAGATGCTGGAGATTAGAGTCAAGATTAGTGTAGTGCTGGAAAAGCACAGCAGGTCAGGCAGCATCCAAGAAGCAGGAAAATTGACTTTTCAGGCTAAATCCCTTCATCAGGAAGCTAAGATATATAAGCCCTTCCTGATGAAGGGTTTTTGCCTGACACATCGATTTTCCCGCTCCTCGGATGCTGCCTGACCTGCTGTGCTTTTCCAGCACCACACTAATCCTGTAAAATGAAGGCTCAAGGCTCATGCATTAGAAGGAAAAAGACAGGATTTTGAAAACTCAAAAACTTGCACTTTTGTTTTAATAAAGAATACTTGTGTGATGCCTAAATTAACATAAAAATTAACTAAATTAACTAAAAAACATACCTTGGATCATTGAGAAAGTTGTGAGTAAACTGAAATAGTATAAAAAAGATTAGCCTACAAAGTTTATATGTAATTGGAACAGCTTTGGAGAGGTACTCAACTCATTTTAGAGAGTAATCAGCTGGCTATGACAGAATAACAATTGCATTTTCAATGCCTATGAGGTTGGACTAAAAGCCTATAGAGAGACATTTCAAAATTTGGAAGGAAAACAGAATCGAGTCTTTAGGAATTCTGCAAGACAGAAGGAAGTTGGGTGGAATCTTACAGGGGTCTGAGCAACGTGGGCTATGATGAGATTCTTGAGAAGTTGGCAAGGCTGATCCTGATGCTGGGAGCATCTCACATCATCATGGTACAACAGAAAACTTCTCGCTAGCATGCCTGTCCCTTGCCCTTTAAATATGGCACTTGATCTTAACCCCCTATGGTGACAGTGTGATGTGTGTGCACACGTAAAGAGCTGACAATATCGCATGGGAAGAGCTGACCTGCCCCATGATGCTTACTTCCAGGGCCATCGCTGAACTTGTACCTCAGGATGGAAGCTCTTGCCCAGCTCGTGCAAGATGGGACAAAGCAGGGAGAGACAGTTCTAACAGCTCACGGTGAGACAAGGGAAAGGCATGAGAAGTGAAAAGGCTGAGTCCAATGTTGACAGTAGAGAGCTGCAGGACTGGATACAGGTGCTGGAATGGAAATTAAAACTTCAGCAAGTGGAAATGGCCATTCTTACCACAATGGGAACTGACAAAGCTATTGTTCAGTGATGCGGACAACCAGGAGTTTATTAAGAATATTTGTGATTAGTGAAAAAGATTATCAAACTCTCTCAGCTGAATATTGAAACAATGTAAATAAAGTTCTTAAAGCAGCTAAAGTGGGCCTTAATCATCAGAAAACTGAAACATTGGTGAAAATGTACAGTTAGATTAGATTAGATTCCCTACAGTGTGGAAACAGGCTCTTTGGCCCAACCAGACCACACCGTCCCTCCGAAGAGTAACTCACCAGACCCATTTCCCTCTGACAAATGCACCTAACACTATGGGTAATGTAGCGTGGCCAATTCACCTGACCTGCACATCTTTGAACTGTGGGAGCAAAGGCCACAATCAGATCAGGTGTGACCTTATTAAATGGTGAGCATGTTTATTGGGTCAAAAGGCCTGCTCCTGCCACCTGTTTCTTATGATCTTATGATTTAAAAAAGTAGGAGACAATGAGGACTGCAGATGCTGGAGATCAGAGTGGGAGAGTGCGGTGCTAGAAAAGCACAGCCAGTCAGACAGCATCGAGGAGCAGGAGAATTGACGTTTTGAGCCTAATTCGTGATGAAGAGTTTATGGGCGAAACGTTGACTGGGGAATGAGCAGGAAAACAGTGGGTTTCTACTTAATTTCCAGTTCATAACAGCCAGTGCCCAAATATCAGATAGATTGCTGCCAATCAGCAATGTTGTTCACGCCAAAGTTAACCAAGTCCAACAAATGGTGAAACCATTTCAACCCATCACAAATGCTATCCCTCATCCAGACTGTACACAATCTGATTAATATTTTTGAAAAAGACAACATGAGGAATGCAAAATTATTGCACAACCTTTTAGCCAGGGATGTGGAAAAACCAGAAAGTCTACAGAGAATGGGGAAGGAGATCTCAAGTTAATTGAATGAAAATGGGTTAACCAGGAATAAAGCAAACATTTGTTTGGAAAAGCATTGAGGATCTATGAACTCATGTAAGTTGCATAACTGCTCCAGCTGATTGGTTTTGTTGCAAGTTAAGCCTTATGTTACTGTCAATGCAAAGTATTTAGTTGCAAAATGTGACTAAGGGATCTCCACATTATGGAATAATATAGTTGTTAGAGTCTTAAAAGATATTGTGCTTGGAAAAGGTGATGAGAAATTCTTTTTCAGTTCAGACGTTTTTTATTCGGGGGTCGAACAGATTGATTTGCCATGTTCTCAGAAAAATCTGTATTTTCTGCATGATAATCCATGCACCAGGAAAAGTCTGTTGTGTATTTTGTGCCATAACCTGATGGAGAGTTAACTGGTTTCCTGATTATGACACCATGTCCTTGTGACCTCAGCTTGCTATTGGAATGAACAGCCAAGGAACATCAAGTAAATAGAAAGCTAATTGCAATATGGTTGAGTTTCAGTCTGTGCTTTATCTTTGGCAATTCTGAACATAATGAGAATTTGTATAATGCAAGATTATCGCCAAATGGACGAGTTTTATGTTTGGCATTTTTCAAACAGATCCCAGTTTTGAAGCAAATATCTGAGAATAGAGGAGAGACTGTGTTATTGTGTCTGTATACAGTTGGAAGGAGCACAGAAATAAAGACAGGAATGGTAAGGAGGTGGTATAGTGGCACAGCAGCTAGCATTGCTGCCTCACAGCACCAGGGGCCTGGGTTCGATTCCCTATGTGGAACTTGCATGTTCTTGCTGTGTCTGCATGTGTTTCCACTGGGGGCTCTGGTTTCCTTCCACAATCCAAAGATGTGCAGGTTTGGTGGATTGGCCGTGCTAAATTACCCCAGAGTGTCTAGGGATGTTCAGGCTGGGTAGATTAGCCATGGTAAAGTGCAGGGGATAGGTTGGAGGCATGGGTCTGGATGGGATGCTCTTCGGAGGGCTCTATCTGCACTGTAGGGATTCTATGATGCAGTGCTGTTATTTCAGATTGTTGCATTCCGTGACCCCCCCCCCCGCCATGTTTAAAGATTCAGAACTGTTATGACCTGAATGAAAGAGCGCTCACAGACATATGCCTTGTTGGTTTTAACCATATCTCAGGGTGTCAGATGGATATGGCCACTATTGAAAGTGATTCAAAAGCTGAAATATTTGCAGAGGCCAAGCAGGAAAGTCTGTAAAACTGCACATAATCACATGATTGTGTGTGAACATGGTGACTGCTCGCAACTATGCGAAATCCTTCTTTGTTATATCACCGACCCAAAGTAAAATTGACCCTTTTGTTTGAAACGGCCTTTGCTTGTGAACTGATATCTGATTTATGTCAATGCTAATTGGCTTGTTACAGGAGATTTTAAAATGCAAAGCAGAGAAGTTAGGAGTCTCTAGGGCTATTGTTCAACACACCGTGGAATTTCTTCTGACATTTCCCCTTCCTGCTACCACCTACAGACTTTCAAAATAACAGAGTGGTACCATCGTAACCTACACGTCTGCTTCTGCTATTCTCAGGAGTTAAATGACTGATGACTGTTTTTCAAGATTCAGATTTAGTTTGCACTGTACCGAAGTGGGTATTACTTGGGCTGGATACCTCTATTTATAGGGTCTATATGTTTTTATTTAGATGGACACACATAGGGGTAGCTCTGGGCAGGGACTGTGTGAAAGTGAATCAGTTGCTCATTTATATATTTGGCCTCACTTCCATTTCCATAACTTTCAGCAACTGGTTTCCTGCCTCAAGACTGACATCACCAATCAATGTCAAAAAAATCCCCACACACACAGGTGATATATAAAGTCAGCAGGCTTGTACAGAGTACCCCCATCAGTTTAGTGTCAAAGAATCACAGAGATGTACAGCATGGAAACTGACCCTTCAGTCCAACTTATCCATGCTGACCAGATATCCTAACTTAATCTAGTCCCATTTGCCAGCATGTGGCCCATATTATTCTAAACCCTTTCTATTCATATACCCAATAAAGTGCCTTTTAAATGTAATTTTACCAGCCTCCACCACTTCGTATGGCAGATCATTCCATACGCACACCATCCTCTGCGTGAAATAGGTCCCTTTTAAATCCTTCCCCTCTCACCCTATGCTCTCTGGTTCTGGACTTCCCCACCCCAGGGAAAAGACCTTGTCTATATACCCTATCCATGCCCCTCATGATTTTAAAAACCTCAATAAAGTCATCCCTCAGCCTCTGACGTTACAGGGAAAACAGCCCCAGCCTATTCAGTCTCTGCCCATTGCTCAAACCCTCCAACTCTGGCAACATCCTTGTAAATATTTTCTGAACCCTTTCAAGTTTCACAACAGCCTTCTGATAGGAAGGAGACTAGAATTGCATGCAATATTCCATGATGGAACACACTCGACTTGTCTGGACATGTGCAGCTCCAACAACACACAAAGCAGCCCAACTCCATCCGGTACAAAGCAGCCCAATCACCACCTTAAGTATTCATTCTCACCAACACACAGGGTATTCCATCTACATGATGCATAGCAGATATTCACCAGTGCTCCTTTGATAGCACCTTTCAAACCTGCAAGTTCTACCACCTATAGAGGGACAAGGTAGCCGGTGGACAGGACAGCACCCCTCCAAATTCCCCTCCAAGCCAAGCACCATCCTGACTGGAACTTTCTCACCATTCACCAAAATCCTAACATTGTCGCCCTAACAGACTGTGGGTTTGCCTTCATTCCATGAACTGCAAGTGATGAAGGGAAATTTGAGATGGGCAATAAATACTGGCCTTTCTATTGACACCATATTCCATGAAGAAATAAATCAAATTACCACATTCATGACAGCATGGATCAAACGTAAGAATTGATATAGCTTAGCCTGATTGAATGCAATCTATTCAGGGATAAGTAAATATATTGCAACATTTCTGTTCCTAACTCATGTAAATTTCAATCTGAATGTCGGCATTAATGGTATTTAGTAACGCATAAAAACATATACAGTTATATGACGACAATTATGTGCACATTTGGCATCTGGCAAAGAACCATGTTCCAAGTATTTTAATACCATTTGAAAAATATCACAGCATAGAAGTAATTATCAACTGAGGATACACAAAATATCATCGCATATGAGGTCACCATCCAGCCTATCATGCCTGTGCTGGGTTCTCTGATAGAAATATACAATAGTCCCAAATCCAACACAACTTCACCAAAGCAATGAAAATTATTCAGAAACTGCCCGCCGAGTTTTAAAAACTCACTTGCTTTTTGAGAGTTATTTTCTTTTCCCTGTCTTCCCATTTGTCTTCTTGACATTCCCATCCCCTCCTCCCCCCGCCTTTCCCTTGCATTGCTGAGTTGCTCTGCCTGACATGATCTCAATTTTTCCACCTTGCTCAATCAGAGCTGAGAGTGCTGTGTTCTCCGTTCAACCAAAGAACGTGCATCCAGTTAGGGACAGTGGGTACAATGAGGGGAAGGGAGTCTGCGCTGTGGCTGCATTGAGTATGCTGCTAGGGAGAATGGCACATAAGAGAGCAGAGCAAATTGGCTGTATAATAACGTTGAAGGTACCAGTAAGCCATTCATTTCATAGAATCCCTACAGTATGCATTTTTGATTTGAAGTATCGCAGCAGTATTCAGGGATGAAATAACTGAAGAATCACCCAGTGAGGCTTTGTAGGTGGAGCTAAGAAATAAGAAGGGGATGGTGACATTATTGGGGTTGCACTATAGGCCCCCAAATAGTCAACGGAAATTAGAGGAATAAATATACAGGGAGACTGGGGCAACTTGCAGGAGCAATAGGGTTGTCATAGGAGGGGATTTTAATTTTTCCTTACATCGACTGGGACTGCTGTAGCATTAAGGGCTTAGATGGGGTGGAATTTGTCAAGTGCATTCAGGAAAGTTTCCTCAAGCAGTATATAGAGGGCCCAACTTGGGAAGGAGCAAAACCCAATGGGGAAATAGGTGACAGGTGAATGAAGTGACAGTCGGGGAGCACTTTGAGATCAGTGACCATAGTTCTATTAATTTTAAAATAGTTATGGTACACAGGTTCAAGTTCGAAATTGGGGCAAGGCAAATTCTGATGGGATTAGACAGAAGCTTGCAGGGGTTGATTGGAGTAGTTTGTTTGCAGACAGAGGGACCTCTGGCAAGTGGGAGGCCTTTAAAAGGTGAGGTAGCTAGAGTTCAAGGTCAATATGTTCCTGTGAGGATGATGGGCAAAGTTGGCAGGAATAGGAAACTCTGGATGACAAGAGATATTGAGGTTTGACCAGAAAAAGAAGGAAGCATAGCTCAGGTACAAGCAGCTGGGATCAGGGGAATCCCTGGAGGTATACAGGGGATACAGGAGTTTACTGAAGAAGGAAATCAGGAGGTTGGAAAGGGGGCAAGAGATAGCCTTGACTGACACAATTAAGGTGAATCCAAAGAGGTTCTTTAAGGATATCAGAGGGAAAAGAATAACTTGAGAGAGAATAGGACCCCTCAAGGACCAAATTGGACATGTATGTGCAGAGCTGCAGGAGAAGGGCGAGATCCTCAATTGATATTTCTCCTCTGTGTTTACTGTGGAGAAAGACATGAAGACTTGAGAACTTGGGGACATTAGTGGTCATATCTTGGGGACAGTCCATATCACAACAGAGGAGGTGTTAGATGTATCAGAATGTATGAAGGTGGATAAATCCTCTCGTCCTAATCAGATATATCCAAGAACACCACAAGAGGCTAGCGAAGAAATTGCGGGGGCCCTAGCTGATATTTGTGCTTCATCGTTAGCCATGGGTAAGGTCCCAGAAGACTGAAGGGTAGTGAATGTTGTGCCCTTATTCAAGAAGGGCTGCAAATAAAACCCTGGGAACTACAGACCAGTAAGCTTCACATCTGTGATGGGTAAGTTATGTGAGAAGATTCTCAGAGATAAGACATACATGCATTTTGAAAGACAGAGATTGATTAGGAATAGTCAGCACGACTTTGTGCATGGGAGATCATGCCTCACAAATTTGTTAGAGTTCTTTGATGAAGTGACCAGGAAGGTTGACGAGGGCAGGGCAGTAGACGTAGTCTATATGGATTTCAGTAAGATTCCACATGGTAAGCTGCTCTGGAAGGTTAGACCGCATGGAATCCAGAGGGAGCTGGCAAACTGGATTCACGGTCGACTTGATAGTGGGAAGCAGAGGGTAATAGTGGAAGGATGCTTATCGGACTGGAGGCCTGTGGCTAGTGGAGTACTTCAGGGGTCAGTGCTGGGCCCACTGCTGTTTGCTATCTATATCAGTGATTTGGATGAGAATGTACAAGCCATGATTAATAAGCTTGCTGATGACACTACAATAGGTGGTATTATGGACAGTGAGGAAGGTTATCAGAAATTGCAGCATGATCATGATCAGCTGGGGAAGTGGGCCGAGAAATGTCAGATGGAGTTTAATATAGATAGTGTGAGGTCTTGCATTTTGGAAAGTCAAATCAAGGGAGGAGTTTCATGGTGAAAGGTAGGGTCTTAAGGAGTGTAGTAGAATAGAGGGACCTTGGAGTGCAGGTGCACAGTTCTCTAAAAGTGGAGTCACAGGTAGACAGGGCCGTAAAGAAGGCTTTTGGCAGACTGGCCTCCATCATCCGGGGCACTGGGTTAAAAGTTAGGAAGTTATGTTGCAGTTGTACAGGATGTTGGTGAGGCTGCATTTGGAGTATTGGATTCAGTTTTGGTCACCTTGCTATAGGAAGGATGTTATTAAACTAGAAATAGTGCAGAAGAAATGTACAAGGATGTTGCCAAGACTCAGCGGTCTGAATTATAGGCAGAAGTTGGACAAGCTCTTTTTCTTTAGAGTGTAAGAGACTGAGGAGGGATCTTATAGAAGTGTATAAGATCATGAAAGGCATGGATAGGGTGAATGCACTCAGTCCTTTTCCCAGGGTTGGGGAATTGATGACTACAGGGTGTCAGTTTAAGGTTAGAGGGGAAAGAATAAAAGGAACCTGAGGGCAACATTTTTATACAGAGGGTGGTACACATATGGAATGAGCTGCCAGCAGGAGTGGTTGAGGTGAGTATATTAACAATATTTAAAAAGCATTTGGATAAATAGATGGATAGGAAAGGTTTAGAAGGATATGGGCTGAAAATGTGTTGCTGGCATAGCGCAACAGGTCAGGCAGCATCCAGGGAACAGGCGAATCGACGTTTCGGGCATAAGCCCTTCTTCAGGAAGAAGGGCTTATGCCCGAAACGTCGATTCTCCTGTTCCCTAGATGCTGCCTGACCTGCTGCGCTGTTCCAGCAACACATTTTCAGCTCTGATCTCCAGCATCTGCAGTCCTCACTTTCTCCTTAGAAGGATATGAGCCAAGTGCAGAGAAATGGGTTAGCGTAGATGGACATTTTGGTCAGCATGGATCAATTTGGGTCAAAGGGCTTGTCTCTGTGCTGTAGGACTCTATGAATGTGGAAACAGGTCCACACCAAATCTCCAAATAGCATCCCACCCAGATCCCCCCCTCCCCCATAATCCTGCATTTCCCATGGCTAAACCACCTAACCTACACATTTTTGGACTGTGGGAGGAAACTTATGTAGACACAGAGGAGAACATGCAACCTCCAAGCAGACAATCACCCAAGGCCAGAATTGAACCCAAGTCCCTGGTGCTGTGAGGCAGCAGTGCTAACCACTGAGCCACCATATATTGGTACCAGGATGTATTAGTCTTTAGTCATATTAGTTCCCTTGCACTTTCCCCCTAGTTTTAGTTACTCCCAGTCCTGTTGGTGACAACAGTTTCTCACATAATGACAATTT
Source organism: Chiloscyllium plagiosum (assembly GCF_004010195.1). Lineage (NCBI taxonomy): Eukaryota > Metazoa > Chordata > Chondrichthyes > Orectolobiformes > Hemiscylliidae > Chiloscyllium > Chiloscyllium plagiosum. The sequence goes on along the minus strand of NC_057714.1, from coordinate 100,816,135 downwards.
AGTTCTCAGGGTCTTGAGATTTCAGGGAACCAAGGATCTAGTGAGAGGCAGAATTGAAAGAAATCAGTATCTGGGGAAATTAATGGGGTTAAAGGCAAACAAATCACAGGGGCCTAATAATCTATGTCTGATAGTGCCAAAAGAAGTGGATTCTGGAAATATTGCATTGTTGATGGTCATCTTCTAAAATTCTATAGACTGTAGGGCAGGTCCTACATCTTACAGGGTGAGAGATGGAACCCAACTATTTAAAAAGGGATAGAGAAAACACAGAATTACAGACTAGTTAGTCTAACATCAACACTGATGAAAACGCTAGAATATGTTAAAGATGTGATAAAATGTTCTCATTTATGGGGGAGGTGATGGCCTAATGGTATTATTGCTAGACTACTAATCTAGAGTTCCAGGTAATGATTTGGAGATTCAGGTTTAAATCCTGCTCTGGCAGATGGTGGAGTTTGAATTATATTTGACTGTGGACTCTCAACAATGTGGTCACCCTGGGTGGTTAGGGATGGGCAATTAAGGTGGGTCTGGACAGTGATGCCTACATCCTATGAATGAATAAAAAATATTGTTGCAAGAGAAATTAAGCATAAATTAGGAATGTTTTTTCTATAGCTGCACAAGGCTTTTGAGTTCACACCCAGAGTGTTGTGAAAAATCAGTCTCTTTGTCTGAAAAAGGATATAACTGCAGTGGAAGCAATTCAGAAGAAGTTAATTTAACTGACTCCTGGGCTAAAGGGGTTTATGTATGAAGAGTGGTTGGACAGGATGGGCCTTAAACACCCATTAAAGTGTGGAAGAACGACGTGTGATCTTATTGCAACTTGTGAGATCTACAGAGGACTATACAGTGTGGATGTATTTTGGGGGAATCTATCTAACATAAACATTTGCGTTATCTCATTTAAGAAGTGTTTTCTCTCAGAGGGTCATATGCCTTTGGAATTCTCTTCCCTAAAGTGCAGTGGAGACTGGGTCATTGAATGGGTCAGTCAGTGCTGAGTGGGGAAGATGTTTGGCCTGGTTATGGGAGTTGGAGGAGGTGGGGAGCAGGCAGTAGTGTAGAATTAAAGCCAAAATCAGATTGGCCATAATTGTACGGAATGGTGGAACACGCTACGAAGGCCAAACGCCCCATCCTGCTCTGAACTGCTGCTTTTGTGAGGGATCTTACGCTGGCCACGAGGAAGCTGCTAACAGCTATCTCTCCCTTTGCATGTCTTGTACACTCTCTGTACTGATACAAACTTGCATACTCCAAGTAGTGATGGCTGTACATGCAGCTGCTCAGACTAAAGCTCCAGAGATGGTGAAGGAATCTCCCTCTATAACTCTCTGAGCATGAAATTGCTTGGCCTCACCTTCGGGCACAAAAGGCGTGACTCGTGGTGTGCCCTGATGCCAACAAAAACTCAGGGGCAGATTTTCAAACTGCGCTATGGTTAACTTTAAAATCATGGTCCCAGAGGTCATCTTGGGATCCCAAAATCACTATGACAGGCTGAAAGTTTCAAAGGGCAACAGGGAATGGGAAACCTATTTGCTGCTCCTTCAGGAGGTTGTTAAAGTGTGGTCAAGGTTGCAAACTTTCAAAGGCTTTTCTCACCAGACTCAAACTGTCTGCTGCCCTTTGGCGTCGAACTGCCAGAGAGTTTGTTGAGATGTTAGAAAGTTTTTCGCTATTTGAGTTCTGAAGCTTTGTGGCTGAACTGTTGCTGAGTTACTAATTGTACTTGGCCACTATCTTCCATCTCCTATTTGGCTGGCACTCTAAAAAGTGCCCTGTTGCCAGGGAACAAGCCCCAACATGGCTGCCACCTCTGACATTCACTGCTCATTGTCTGCTGATACTTCAACCTAAGCCATTTTCTCGCAGAGCAAGCCTTTAAAGAGTCACAAAAAATGATTTTGCATCACTTACTAATACTTTCTTTTGCTACAGGAAAGAAAAAAGATTCATTAGCAATTCTCAGATAGCACCTTCCAAATCCACAACTACTCCCATCTCAAAGGACAAAGGCAGCAGATGACATAGGAACACCACCACCTGCAAATTTCCCTCCAAGCCACTCCCGATCCTGACTTCAAAATATATCATCATTCCTTCAGTGTGGCTGGGTCAAAGCTCTGGAATTCCTGCCCAAACAGTATTGGTGGGTCAACCCACGGCGGGTGGATTGCAATGGTTCAAGAAGACAGCTCACCACCACCTTCTCAAGGGCAACTGGGGACAGGCAATAAATGCTGGACAGCCAGTGATGTCCACATCCCATGAGTGAATGAAAAAAAGCTGACCACTGGTACTGGAGACATCTTGATCTCACTCTAACAAAATCTTTGCACCTCACAAGACAGGTGGGAGGTGGTCAGCTTCTCCTTTAAGATATTCCTTCAAGACCCCTCGTCAATGACACATTTGGTCATCTATTGGCAGCATCTGGATTAGTGGTGCTGGAAGAGCACAGCAGTTCAGGCAGCATCCGAGGAGCAGTAAAATCGACGTTTAGGGCAAAAGCCCTTTATCTATTGGCAGCACTCTACCTCTGAGATTTTATTAAAATTCACTTAGAGTTATAGGGTCATAGAGATGTACAGCATGGAAACAGACCCTTCGGTCCAACCTGTCCACGCCGACCAGATATCCCAACCCAATCTAGTCCCACCTGCCAGCACCCAGCCCATATCCCTCCAAACCCTTCCTATTCATATACCCATCCAAATGCCTCTTAAACGTTACAATCGTACCAGCCTCCACCACTTCCTCTGGCAGCTCATTCCATACACATACCACCCTCTGCATGAAAACGTTGCCCCTTAGGTCTCTTTTATATCTTTCCCCCCTCACCCTAAATCTATGCCCTCTAATTCTGGACTCACCGACCCCAGGGAAAATACTTTATCTGTTTATCATATCCATGCCCCACATAATTTTGTAAACCTCTATAAGGTCACCCCTCAGCCTCACAACATCTTTCCCATAGGAAGGAGACCAGAATTGCACGCAATATTCAAACAGTGGCCTAACCAATGTCCTGTGTTGAAAAGGTTCACAGAGATGGTATAAGGAATGGAGGATTTGAGTTATAAGGAGTGGCTGGAAAAGCTACAAGACTTTTTCACTGCAGCGTAGGAGGTTAAAGAGTGACCTTCGAACACAGAACAGTACAGCACAGTACAGGCCCTTCAGCCCACGATGTTGTGCTGTGCATTTACCTTAATCTACAATCAACCTAACCTACACACCCCTCAGGTTACTGCCATCCATGAACTTGTCCAACAGTCGCTTAAATATCTCTAATGTCTCTGACTCTACTACCACCACTGGCAGTGCATTCCACGTACCCCTCACTCTGAGTAAAGAACCTGCCTCTGACATCTCCCCGATACCTACCTCCAATCACCTTAAAATTACGATCCCTTGTGACAGCCATTACTGCCCTGGGGAAATGTCTCTGGCTAACTACTCTGTCTCCCATTCCCTTGTACACCTCTATCAAGTCACCTCTCTCTCTTCCTCTCTCCAGTGTGAAAAGCCCAAGCTCACTCATCCTCTCTTCATAAGACAAGCCCTCCAATCCAGGCAGCCCTCCAATCCTGGTAAATCTCCTCTGCACCCTCTCTGAAGCATCTACATCCTTCCTCGAATGAGGTGACCAGAACTGAACACAATATTCCAAGTGTGGTCGAACCAGGGTCCTATAGAGCTGCAGCAAAACCTCCTGGCTCTTAAACTCAATTCCCCTGTTAATGAAAACCAAAACACCATCCACTTTCTTAACAACCCGATCAAGTTGGCAGCAACTTTGAGGGATCTATGTCCGTGGGCCCCAACATCCTGCTGTTCCTCCACTCTGCCAAGAATCCTGTCTTTAAGCCAAAAGCTAATATCACCCGCACTGTCTGTGTCCTCATTGCACCCGGTGATCTCCCCTCCACTGCCTCCAAACTCAGTCCCCCAGCCCCACACTGCCCGGTTCGACCTGCTCTCCAAGGCCCACAAGCCCAACTACCCCGACCGACCCACCGTCTCAGCATGCTCCTGCCCCAATGACCTCATCTCGTCTTACCTCGACTCCATCCTCTGCCCCTCAGTTCAGGCACTTCCCACCTCCATCTGCGACACCAACCACGCTCTCCATCTCTTCAGCAACTTCCAGTTCCCTGGCCCCCAGTGCTATCTCTTCACTATCGATGTGCAGTCCTTATACATGTTAATATCTCACAAGGATGGCCTCCAGGCCCTTTGCTTCTTCCTGTCCAACAGACCCATCCCGTCCCCCTCCACCAATACCCTCCTCCACCTCGCCAAACTGGTCCTCACCCTCAATAACTTTTCCTTTAACTCCTCCCATTTCCTCCAAATCAAGGGGGTGGCCATTGGTACCCACATGGGCCCCAGCTATGCCTGCCTCTTTGTTGGCTATATCGAACAGTCCCTCTGCAGCGCCTACACAGGCAATGTACCCCAACTCTTCTGCCGTTATATCAATGACTGCATCGGTGCAGCTTCCTGCACCCAGACTGAACTGGAGCAGTTCATCGACTTCGCCCAATTCCTCCACCTCTGCCACATCTACTCGGATGAGGAAACATTCCACTCACGAGCATCCCAGATGTCCACCTATTTCGAGCAACATGCTTTTCCTCCCTGTGATCCAGACAGCTCTCCTCCACACCACCTTCATTCTCCGTTCAACTGCTCTAAACTCCCACCTCTCCCAACACAATAAAGTCAGAATCCCCCTTGTCCTCACCTACCACCCCAATCGTTTCTGCATCTAACACATCATCCTTAAACACTTCCACCAAATCCAATTAGACCCCACCACCAAGAACACATTGCCGTCCCTACCCCTCTCTGCCTTCTGCAAGGACCGATGAACTCCATCTGCACTTCTCAGCCCAGCTCTGCATCCTATCAATGTCTCGTTGTAGCCTGCAACAGCCTTCAACACTATCCACAACACCACCAACCCTAATGTCACTGGCAAACTTACTAACTTATCCTTCCACTTCTTCATCCAAGTCATTTGTAAAAACTACAAAGAGCAGACGCCCAAGAGCAGATCCTTGTGGGACACCACTGGTCACTGAGCTCCAGGAGGAATACTATCTAACCACGACCACTCGCTGTCTTCTTTCAGCCAGCCAATTCTGTATCCAGACAGCCAAAATTCCCGATATCCCATACCTCCTAACATTCTGAATGAGCCTACCCTGGGGAACCTTATTAAATGCTTTACTGAAATCCATTTACAGCACATCCACTGCGCAACCTTTGTCAACTTGTCTCATCACATCCTCAGGGATCTCAATAAGGCCAGTGAGGCATGATCTGCCCCTCACAAAGCCATGCTGACTATCTTTAATCAAACTATGCTTTTCCAGATTGTCATAAATCCTATCTCTCAGAATGTTTTCCAGTACCTTGCTTACCACAGACGTAAGACTGACTGGGCTGTAATTCCCAGGGATTTCCCTATTCTCCTTCTTGAACACAGGAACAATATTTGCCTCCCTCCAATCAGTCAGCATGACTGCCATGGAGAGTGAGGGTGCAAAGATCATCACCAGAGGTGTAGTAATCTCATTCCTCACTTCCTGTAGTAACCTCGGATATATCTGGTCTGGCCCTGGGGACCTATCTAACTTGATGCTTCTCATAAATTCCAGCATATCTATTTCCTTAATGTCAATCTGTTCAAGCCTGTTAACCTGGTCCACAATGTTCTCATTATCAACGAGGTACCTCGCTCGAACACTGAAGCAAAAACTCATTTAAGGCCTCACCTACCTCTTCAGACTCAAGGCACAAGTTCCCTCCACTATCCCTGATCAGCCCTACCCTCTCACTGATCATTCTCTTATTCCTCGCGTAGACTGCCTCTGGGTTGTCCCTAATCCTTTCCCCCAAGGCTTTTTCATGCCCCTTCCTAGCTCTCCTCAGACCATTTTTGAGTTCTTTCCTAGCTATACTGTAATCCTCTAAAGCTGTGCCAGATCCTTGCTTCCAAAACCTTCAGTAAGCTTCCTTCTTCCTCTTGATAAGAAGCTCCTCTTCTCTTGCCATCCAAGGCTCCTTCACCTGACCATTCCTTTGCCTGTCTCAGTGGGACAAAGTTATCCAACACTCTCAACCAGTGTTCCTTAAACAGCCTTCACATTTCTGTTGTACAGTTCCTGCAGAACAATGTTCCCAATTTATATTCCACAGCTCCTGTCTAATAGCGATATAATTTCCCCACCCCCAATTAATTATGGAGGTTTATAAAATCATGAGGGGCATGGATAAGTTAAGTAACAAACACTTTTCCCAAAGAGTTAGGGAGTTCAAAACTAGAGCGCATAATTTTAAACTGAGTGGAGAAAGATTTAAAAGGAAGCTGAGGGGAAATGTTCTCACACAGAGGCTGGTTCATATGTGGCATGAACTGTTCGAGGAAGTGGCAGATGCAGGTACAGTTATAAAACTTTTAAAAGACATTTGGACAGGTACATGAATAGGAGGATCCCCCTGTTTTCACATTAAAGTTCCTCATTCAGCTCATACTGGTATAATTGGTCTGTTCTGTTTTACAAAGAACAGTACAGTACAGACCCTTCAGCCCTTGATGTTGCGCCGACCTGTCATACCAATCTGAAGCCCATCTAACCTATACTATTCCATGTACGTCCATATGCCTGTCCAATGACGACTTAAATGTACATAAAGATGGCGAATCTACTATCGTTGTAGGCAAAGCATTCCATACCCTTACTACGGAGTAAAGAAACTCTCTGACGTCAGTCCTATATCTATCACCCCTCAATTTAAAGCAATGCCCCCTTGTGCTCACCGTCACCATTCCTGGAAAAAGGCTCTCCCTGTCCACCCTATCTAACCCTCTGATTATCGTATATGTCTCTATTAAGTCACCTCTCAACCTTCTCTCTAACGAAAACAGCCTCAAGTCCCTCAGCCTTTCCTCGTAAGACCTTCCCTCCATACCAGGCAACATCCTAGTAAATCTCCTCTGCATCAGTCATGCATTCATCTGCTCGATCCTAATATTCCTGCCCTCACTCGCTCGTAGCACTTGCGGGATATAAACCGCATTTGCTGGGCCAGCATTTATCGCCCATCCCAAGTTGCCCTGGAGAAGATAGTGGTCTGTCTTCTGGAAGAACTGTAGTCCATTTGGTGTCGATACACCAACAATGTCATTAGGGAGTCAGAAAGTTAATAAATCTAAGTTCTACCTCAGGATCTCAGCGCAAAAATCCAGTCTAAAATCCAGTGCGGCACCAAGTGAGCAGTGCACAGTGAGACACTATCTTACAGATGACACTTCAACCTGAGAACATATCTTCAGGTGGACATAAAGGAACCAATGACACACTTTCTGAGGGAGATCAGGAGAGGCTTTTTGGTGCTTTTGTATTATTTATCCACAAGCCATAAACAGGTTACCTGGTTGTTAACACATTGCTGTTAACAAACTTGATGCCAATATTTGCTACTGCAATGGACCATGGTTCTTTTCCTTTTGGATTACTGCAGCTTCAACATTTTCCCCTCTGAAAGTAACAAGACATTTTGCAGTTTAAATGTGATTGTGTGGTGTGCATTTAAGCTGCACAAAATTGGCACTTTTCAGATCAATAGTACTGTACTTTATGAGCCAGAGTGGTGAGGAGTCTTTAAGGTAAGGAAATAAACAGCCAAACAACAGCCTTCAGCCTTTCATACCAAAGAACATAGAACATTCCAGCGCAGTACAGGCACATTTGGCCCTCGATGTTGTGCCGACCTGAGGAACCAATCTGAAGCCCATCTAATATACACTATTTCATTTTCGTCCTCTGTTTATCCAATGACCATTTAAATGCCCTTAAGGTTGGCGAGTCTACTACTATTGCAGGCAGTGCATTCCACACCCCTATTATCACTGAGTAAAGAATCTACCTCTGACAATCTGTCTTATATCTATCACCCCTCAATTTAAAGCTGTCCCCTCATGTTAGCCATCACCATCTGAGGAAAACGGCTCTCACAGTCTAAACTATCTAACCCTCTGATTACCTTATATGTCTCAATTAAGTCACCTCTCAACCTTCTCTCCAATGAAAACAGCCTCAAGTCCCTCAGCCTTTCCTCATAAGACCTTCCCTCCATACCAGACAACATCCAAGTAAAACTCCTCTGAACTCTTTCCAAAGCTTTCACATTTTTCCTATAATGCACTGACCAGAACTGTATGCAATACTCCAATTGTGGCCGCACCAGAGTTTAGTACAGCTGCAGTATTATCTCATGGATCCGAAACTCAAGCCCTCTACCAATAAAAGCTAAAACATTGTATGCCTTCTTAATAATCCTATCAATCTGGGTGGCAAGTTTCAAGGATCTATGTACATGGACACTGAGATCTCTCTGCTCATCTACACTACCAAAAATCTTACTATTAGCCCAGTACTCTGCATTCCTGTTACTCCTTCCAAAGTCAATCACCTCACACTTTTCTGCATTAAACTCCATTTGCCACCTCTCAGCCCAGCTCTGCAGTTTATCTATGTCTCTCTGGAACCTACAATGTCCTTCGTCACTATCCAAAACTCTACCAACCTATGTGCCATCCACAAATTTACTAATGCATCCTTCTATGCCCTCATTAAGGTCGTTTATAAAAATGACAAACAGCAGTAGACCCAAAACAAATCCTTGCACTACCCCACTAGTAACTGAACTCCAAAATGAATATTTCCCATCAACCACCACTCATTGTCTTCTTTCAGCTAGCCAATTTCTGATCCCAACCACTAAATCAATCCCATGCCTCTGTATTTTGTGCAATAATCTACCGTGGAGAACTTTATCGAATGCCTTACTGTATTCCATATACGTCACCTCAACCACTTTACCCTCATCCAGCAGTTTGGTCACCTTCTCCAAGAACTCAATAAGGTTTGTGAGGCACAACCTACCCTTCACAAAACCATGTTGACTATCCATAATCAAAATATTCATCTCTAGATGATTATAAATCCTATCTTTTATAACACTTTCCAACCCATTACCCACAACCAAAGTAAGGCTCACAGGTCTATAATTTCCAGTGTTGTCTCTATTTCCCTTCTTGAACAAGGGAACAACATTTGCTATCCTCCAGTCTGATGGCACTATTTCTGTAGACAATGACAACATGAAGATCAAAGCCAAAGGCTTGGCAATTTCCTCCCTGGCTTCCCAGAGAATCTTAGGATAAATCCTATCTGGCTCAGTGGACTTATCTATTTTTACACTTTCCAGAATTGCTAACACCTCCTCCTTATGCACCTCAATCCCATCTAGTCTAGTAGCCAGTTTCTCATCATCTTTTTCCAGTGTGAATACTGATGAAAAGTATTCATTTAGCGCTTCCCCTATCTCCTCTGGTCTATACACAATTTCCCACTACTACGCTTGATTGGCCCTAATCTTTCTCTAGTCATCTTTTACTCCTGATATAGCTATAGAAAGCCTTATGGTTTTCCTTGATCATATCCGCCAATGACTTCTCACGCCCCCTCCTGGCTCTCTTTAGCTCTTCCCTGACTAACTTGTAACTCTCAAGCACCGTAACTGAGCCATTGCATCTCATCCGAACATAAGCCTTCTTCTTCCTCTTGACAAACAATTCAACTTCCTTCATAAACCATGGCTCCCACACTCGATAACTTCTTCCCTCTCTTACTGGTACATATTTATCAAGGGCCCGCAGTAGTTGTTCCTTGAATAAGCTCCACATTTCAACTGTGCCCAACCCCTGCAATTTCCTTCCCCACTCTATGCATCCTAAATCCTGCCTAATCGCATCATAATTGCCTTTGTCACAGCTATAGCTCTAGCCCTGCGATATATACCTATCCCTTTCCATCACTAAATACTACAGAATTGTGATCACTATCACCAAAGTGCTCATCTACCTCCGAATCTAATACCTGGCCATGTTCATTACCCAGTACCAAATCTAATGTGGCCTTGCCCCTTGTTGGCCTGTCTACATACTGTGTCAGGAAACCCTCCTGCACACATTGGACAAAAACTGACCCATCTGAAGTACTTGAACAAGAGTATTCCCAGTCAATATTTGGAAAGTTAAAGTCCCCATAACAACTATCCTGTCATTCGTGCTCCTATCGAGGATCATCTTTGATATCCTATCCTCTACATCTCTGCAACTATTTTGAGGTTAATAGAAAACTCTCAATAGGGTAACCTCTCCTTTTCTGTTTCTAATCTCAGCACATACTACCTCAGTAAAGGAGTCCTCAAACGTCCTTCCTGCAACCGTAATACCGTCCTTGACTAAGAGTGCCACACCACCCACTCTTTTATCATTTTCTCTGTTCTTACTGAAACATCTGTATCCCGGAACCTACAATAACCATTCCTGTCCCTGCTGCACCCATGTCTCTGAAATGGCCACAACATTGAAATCCCAGATATGAACCTATGCTGAAATTCACCCATCTTATTCTAGATGCTCCTGGCATTGAAGTAGACACACTTCAAACCAACTTCCTGCTTGCTCGTGCCTTCTTGCGATCTTGAAATCTTGAGTTCTGACTTCACTACTCTCATCCTCCCATATACTCGAACTACAATTTTGGTTCCCATCCCTCTGCTGAATTAGTTTAAACCCACCCGAACAGCATTAGCAAACTTCCCCAGTAGGGTATTCATACCCCTCTGGTTCATGTGAAGACCATCCTGCTTGTAGAGGTCCCACCTAACCTAGAAAGAGCCCCAATTATCCAGGTATCCAAAACCCTTCCTCCTGCACCATCCCTGTAGCCACGTGTGCAACTCCTCTCTCTCCCTATTCCTTGCTTTGCTAGCGCATGGCACAGGCAACAAATCAGAGATGACAACTTTGTTCTAGCTCTAAAGCTTCCATCCTAGCTCCCTGAACTTCTGCTTTAAATCCCCATCTCTCTTCCTCCCTATGTCGTTGGTGCCTATGTGGACCACAACTTGGGGCTGCTCCCCCTTCCCCTTGAGGATTCTGAAAACATGATCAGAGACATCACGTACTATGGCACCTGGGAGGCAACACACCAAACATGAGTGTCTCTCGTTCCACAGAACCTCCTATCTGTCCCCCTAACTATGAAGTCCCAATGACTACGGCTCTGCTCCTCTTCCCCTTTCCCTTCTGAGCAACAGAGACAAACTCTGTGCCAGAGACCTGTGCCCCATTGCTTACCCCTAGTAAGTGATCCCATCAACAGTATCCAAAACGGTATACTTGTGGAGGGGAACGGCCACAGAGGATCTCTGCACTGCCTGCCGGTTTCCATTCCATCCCTGATGATAACCCATCTACCTTCCTGTACCTGAGGTGTTACTACCTCCTTGTAACTTCTCTCAATTGCCCCCTCTGCTTCCTAAATGATCCGAAGTTCATCCAGCTCCAGCTCCAGTTCCCTAACATGGTTTCGAGGAGTTGGGTGCACCTTCCAAAGATGCAGTCAGCAGGGACACAAGTGGTGACTCTTACCTCCCACTTACTGCAGGAGGAACATTCAACTGCCCTAACCTCAATTCCCACTATTCTAAATTCTCAACAAGACTACTGAAAAACTAAAAACAAAGAAACCAGTCACCTTACCTATCGGTCGGGAAGGTAAATGATTGTTATTTAAAAACTTACCTCAACGCCAATGGTCTTTTTGCAGCAGAGAGCGGCAAGAGCTGGGCGGAAGTGAATTCGGAGCGCAAAGCTGGTTGGGAAGGTAAGTGATTGTTATTTGAGTGGGTGTGTTTTAGACCCCAGGTCC
>NC_057714.1:100737216-100802126 GCF_004010195.1 Chiloscyllium plagiosum | reverse complement strand
CAGAGGAGACAGCTTAAAAATACGGGGTAGACCATTTAGGACAGAGATGAGGAGAAACTTCTTCACCCAGAGAGTGGTGGCTGTGTGGGATGCTCTGCCCCAGAGGGCAGTGGAGGCCCAGTCTCTGGATTCATTTAAGAAAGAGTTGGATAGAGCTCTCAAGGATAGTGGAATCAAGGGTTATGGAGATAAGGCAGGAACAGGATACTGATTAAGGATGATCGGCCATGATCATATTGAATGGTGGTGCAGGCTGGAAGGGCAGAATGGCCAACTCCTGCACCTATTGTCTATTGTCCGCCTTTCCTGACTGCCACCCGCAGACAGCGTGCAGCCCCAATCCCTTTCTTTCCTCCTTTCTTGCTGCTTTTGGCTGCGCTCCGCTCTCCTCCCCTCCGTGTCTCGTGCCTGCAGGAGACTGATGCCAGGCACAGCAGCAGCAGCAAAAATAACCTGCCGCTCCATTGCCTGGCACAAGACAAGTGCAGAGGGGTGACTTGAGCAGCCACTGCTGGCGGAAAAAGCCTACTGCACCTGGTATTCCCAGGCGGTCTCCCATCCAAGTACTACCCAGGCCTGAGTCTGCTTAGCTTCCGAGATCAGACGAGATCTGGCGTTTTCAGACTAGTATGGCCGTAGGCGCTGGCCCCTGCCTTTTCTCCCTACTTCAAGGCGTGCTGGCCAGCCACATTTTCTTTCTTGCTCTTTCTCTTTATCCCCTTTGGCTTTTTTTTCTCTTTTCTCTTTGCTCTTCCTCCTCCGTGCGTGTTTCCCTCCCTCCGTCCCTCCAGCTGCCTTTCAGGCCAGCCCTTGCCCACCAGGCTCCTGTAGTCTCCCACATCCCCACACAGGCCAACTGCAAGCCCTCCCCCTGCTTCATAGGGCTGCAGCCTGCATTCTCTCATCCTTCCACACTCCTCCACCCCTCCATTTCGGAATGCCAGGCACTGACCAGTGGGGTACCGCACGGATCAGTACTGGGACCGCAGCTTTTTACAATCTATCTTCAGGATATACAAGATGGTATTAGCAATAACATTCGCAAATTTCATCAGCTGGGTGGCAGGGTGAAATGTGATGAGGATGTTAGGAGATTACAGGGTGACCTGGACAAGTTAGGTGAGTGCTCAGATGCATGGCAGATGCACTTTCACGTGGATAAATGGATCCTTATCCACTTTGGTGGCAAGAACAGGAAGGCAGATTACCACCTAAGTGGAATCAATTTAGGTAAAGGGGCAGTACAGAGAGATCTGGGGGTTCTTGTACACCACTCAATGAAGGTCTGCATGCAGGTACAGCAGGTAGTGAAGAAGGCTAATAGCATGCTGGCCTTCATAACAAGAGGGATTGAGTATAGAAGCAAAGAGGTCCTTCTGCAGCTGTACAGGGCCCTGGTGAGACCACACCTGGAGTACTGTGTGCAGTTCTGGTCTCCAAATTTGAGGTGAGACATTCTGGCTATTGAGGGAATGCAGCGTAGGTTCACGAGGTCAATTCCTGGAATGGCGGGATTATCTTACACTGAAAGACTGGAGCGACTGGGCTTGTGTACCCTTGAGTTTAGAAGACTGAGAGTGGATCTGATTGAGACATATAAGATTATTAAAGGGTTGGACATTCTGGAGGCAGGAAACATGTTTCCGGCCGAACCAGAGGACACAGCTTAAAAATACGGGGTAGACCATTTAGGACAGAGATGAGGAGAAACTTCTTCACCCAGAGAGTGGTGGCTGTGTGGAATGCTCTGCCCCAGAGGGCAGTGGAGGCCCAGTCTCTGGAGTCATTTAAGAAAGAGTTGGATAGAGCTCTCAAGGATAGTGGAATCAAGGATTATGAAGATTAGGCAGGAACAGTATACTGATTAAGGATGATCAGCCATGATTATATTGAATGGTGGTGCAGGCTCGAAGGGCAGAATGGCCTACTCCTGCACCTATTGTCTATTGTCTATCAATGCACAGAACCTTTTTTGGTTAGAGGAGGACAGGTGGGAGACACTACCCGAGTAGTGTTTCGGGTAAAGGAACCACCAAAATATAAAGCCTCACTGTGATTGTGGTACATTCAGGGGCATTCAGAAGCCTAATGACTAGAAACAGGTCTTCCCCTTCTTTCTGAGGGAAAAAGATGAAAATAAAAACCTTGAAAATTTAGCGAAAGAGTTCCAATACAAGAAAACGTTCAGGCCCACCCAATCGACTATCAAATGGACTGTCGCTTTGTGGACAACATCATGTCATCATCAGTAACAACCAAAAGCACCATGAGAATTAATTCACTGCAACCTTCGTGGCCTGGACTTTGATCTACAAAATTTATTTCTCACCATTGATATTTTTCCACTAAAGTATTTGCGTCAAACAGTTCTTCTAATTAATGAGTGAATGTGTGCAAGTCGCTTTTTAGAGGGGGCATAGCTTAAGTCAGATAGTGATAAATTAGTAATCCATTTTTTATTGCCATTTGTTAAAGAATAAGGTGATGGCTGTGGGTGACTTCTTTGGCAATACCTGGCATGTGTTGCCAGGTTACTATGCGGGCATGACAGATCCAGTCCCCACTTGACACGAAAATGGAGAGAACAGCACCCAGACAAACATGGGCATCCAGTCTGTCTAATTCTCACTGCTTTTTACAGCTCTGTTGCAGCCATCCAACTGGGCTTGTGGTCGCAGCTTGAAACTTTAGTTCTAGTCAGGGGGCCATTTATTTACCTCCATGCAATGGGGAACTGAAAAAGGTCCTGCTCCAATTTCCACTGGACAAAAGTTCTGGTTGCAAATTTACCATGGCTGAGGTCCCATGACAATGTTTTACCTGGGAAGGCTTTTAAACAGTTGTTTTTCAAGGTACATGGTCAGTTTAGACATTTTAAAGACTGACTTTTTTCTTAAGTGATTCTTTGGTCAATTATTCGGTTCCACTTTACTTTCCAGCCTCCGTTAGCCAGCAAATATGATTTGCTAGCGAACGTCTGCCTGGGTAACATGATTTAAGAAGAGAAGTAACACGAGAGGGATAGGAGACAAGTTGGAATGCCTGCCATGTGCTTTCTTCCCTCCTGTCAGTTCTCTCACCCTTGTATTCACAGATAGTAGTAACAATGGCCACGAGTTTACGGGTTGGAGGTGGCCCTGCATATTTTCTGGAAAACTGAGGGCAACTGTGCCTTTGCTGGTTATGAAAACCAGATTGTGACACGCATAGGCAGCTAATTGCCTGGAGTTAGACCTTCTGCCTCTCCAGGGGATCATGTCCATTCCCGACAAGCTGGCAGCCATTTGGATAGGTGGCAGCTCTCCAGCACCACTGGGAATTCTGGCCAATGGAGGCACTGCGGCAAGGCTCAGCTCAGCGGCTATCAAGGAGGCCAGGAGTGCAGGCAAGTGGCAATGGGGCTCTTAGGAGCCAATCAGATGTAGTCACAAAAGGTTGAGCACCACCTCCCCGGCCATTCCCCTTCCTCACCTCCCAGTAAAATCCTAACCCTCATCCCGAATGGACAAAGGCTACTTTTCCCAGATCAAGCGGAGCACATACATTAAGCAGTGAGTTGTTATAATCTGAAAGGCACTGTCTGGAAAGGTGATGGAAGCAGATTCAAAAGACACTTACAAAAAGGAGCTGGGTAAGTCCCTTGAAGGGGAAAGACTCAAGGGAAACAGCAAACTAATTGGATAACTCCTTCAAAGTGCTATCCCAGTCATGAAGAGCCAAGCGGCCTGTTTCTGTTCTGTAAAGTTCAGCAACTCTGCTATCATTATGACAATATATTAACAACTGGCTAGCATTTACATTAGAACATTCTTTAGAGACTCAGCAAACACAACAGATCCTACTTTGAAGGAAGGCATGGCAACGCAATCATAAGTCAGTATTGACTGTCTTGTCCACACCTGCAAAGAGACAAATTATTCTGCAGGCTCTGGCACAGTTACTTGGCAATCGCTTCCTCTCTGACTATGGTGCAGCAGTGGGGTACAGGTGCAATGTTGTAGCCTCCTCTGCACTTTTTGAAGCAGAGGGTTTGGGCGATGTGCTATGGAATGGCACAGAGGACAATTCCCCATACAAGGTAAAAACAATGACTGCAGATGCTGGAAACCAGATTCTGAATCAGTGGTGCTGGAAGAGCACAACAATTCAGGCAGCATCCGAAAAGCTTTTCGGATGCTGCCTGAATTGCTGTGCTCTTCCAGCACCACTGATCCAGAATTCCCCATACAACACCACCTCAACTTTAAATGGTAACAAATTGAGGCACAGGCTTGGGGTCATTAAGCTCAGTTGGCTGGATGGCAGCATTGCAATTCAGATTGATGCCAATAATGTCGGTTTAATTCCTGTACTGGCTGAAGTGACCATCAAAGTCCCACCTTCTCAAATTTACCCCTCACCTGAGGTGTGGTGACCCTCAGGTTAAACCACCACCTGTTGCCTCTCTATCATAAGAGAGTGGGACTATGGTCATTTTACCTTTTACCCATCTACTCTGTTACCTGCCTGCAGAATCATTAGCTTGTTTAGTGACAATGCCTTTGAAGGCTTTCCAAATTTGGAATTCCTCCCCCCTCATGGAATGGTTACAAACATGAAGTTTATAAGACTGCTATGTTTTGGGACTGTCCTTAATTTAATGTATAATGAAAGAATGATGTAGGGTGGGGAGACAAAAGACCTGGGATGATAAAGGATAAAAGGGAACTCTTACTGAGTTACTGGAAAGAAATTGCAAGATGCAATTCACCGCAAATTCTGCTGCCAGGTCAATTAGAATATAGGGAGTGGCACTCACCATAAACAGCAGAACAAAATTCATTGCTCTGTGTTTGCTTTCCTAGTGTCCACTCACTTTGAACCTAAATAGATGCTTACAGTATCTCTGCCGTGCCTTGTCTTTTAGCATAGAGAGGTAGAAATGTGTTGCTGGAAAAGCGCAGCAGGTCAGGCAGCATCCAGGGAACAGGAGAATCGACGTTTCGGGCATAAGCCCTTCTTCAGGACTTTTTTCTCAGCATAGAGAGGTAGTCAAACAACTGGTCATGAACAGTCAAGGAGATCATAAGCGGTCTTATCTGTCTCCCAGTCAGGAAAGGTGGTAAAATGTCCTGAGTGAAGGACAGATGGCAGGAAGGGTTAGGGGGGATAGTTTAGAAGGAATGGGGTGCATGACGGCCATTAAGGGAAGATGCTGCATGCAATAGTGAGAGTGGTAGACTATAGGACTTTGGGGGAACGCGGGTGCAAGAGCAGAGATGGAGAGAATGAAAACAGAAGGAAGATAGGTTTGAGCTATAGGGAGAGGCTGAATTGTTTGGGGCTATTTTCCCTGGAGCGTCGGAGGCTGAAGGGTGACCTTATAGAGGTTTATAAAATCATGAGGGGCATGGATAGGCTAAATACACAAGGACTTTTGGGGGAGTCCAAAACTAGAGGGCATAGGTTTGTGATGATGCTGCTCCTTTAACAAAGTGAGGTTGTCCTTTGTTTTTTATTCAGAGGGGTCGTAAATGCATAGGTTCCGAAATGTTTGCATTTGACGAAGCTTTTAAAATTAAAGTAAAACACTTGTACAATGAAAGGGTAATGGTCAGTTCTCCTAGTTCAGCTTTTACTCTGGTTTGATTTAATGTGATAGAGATGTACAGCATGGAAACAGACTCTTCAGTCTACTTCATCCATGCCGACCAGATACCCTAACCTAATCTAGTCCCACCTGCCAGCACTTGCCCCATATCCCTCTAAACCCTTCTTATTCATGTACCCATCCAGATGCTTTTTAAATGTTGTAATTGTACCAGCTTCCACCACTTCCTCTGGCAGCTCATTCCACACACGCACCACCCTCTGCATAAAAAGATTGCTCTTAAGGTCCCTTTGATATCTTTACCCTTGCCCCCGAACCTATGCCCTCTAGTTCTGGACTCCCCCACCCCAGGGAAGAGACTCTCTCGACTTATCCTATCCATGCCCCTCATGACTTTATAAACCTCCATAAGGTCACCCCTCAGCCTCCGACACTGGGAAAATAGCCACAGCCTGTTCAGCCTCTCCCTGATTTGGTTTGGTTTTTTGCCGTCTGGCTGTTTAGAGCTGCTAGTCAAGTTTTTTTGGAGCTGCTGGTCAAAGAAACAGCTACACAGAAGGTGTTCCATGCTGGATCTCTCAGCCACCTCTCTCTCTCCTGAAAGACCCTGAGTGTAATTTTACCATTTTTTTGCCAAGGGTGTTTAGGGGGTATTTGCAGGAATTTGGAACAGCATGATTAAGTTGGGATAAATAGCTTTTGGGTTTTTTAAATAGTTAAGCTATTCTCCATTCTGTTCTCTTGTGTTTGTGTTTCATTCCGCAATCTTGCAAATAAATTCTGTTTTGTTTTAAACTAAATGTTTGAGCCAGCTGTATCACTCCTGTAATATCCACATTACACTTGCTTAAAACAACTCGCAAAGTTAGGGTCTGGACTACTTTATTGAAATGTTTTGAGGGTCCAAAACAGGTTTAAGGTGAGAGGGAAAAGATTTAAAAGGGACCTAATGGGCAACTTTTTCATGCAGGGGGTGGTGCATGTATGGAATGAGCTGCCAGAGGAAGTGGTGGAGGCTGGTACAATTACAGCATTTAAAAGGCATCTGGCTAGGTATGTGAATAGGAAGGGTTTAGATGGATGTGGGCCAAATGCTGGTAAATGTGACTAGACTTTTGTAGGATATCTGGTCAGCATGGACGAGCTGGACCGAAGCCTCTGTTTTCCTGCTGTATATCTCTATGACTCTATGACTTGAAGAAGGTGGCACTTACCTTTACAGGGCACCTTTACAGAAGGTAATTACCAGCTATGGTGAGCATTTCTCCAGACTGTGAACCGCACATTGACTACTACATTGAAGGCTGACAATCCAAAGATGTGCAAGCCAGGTGAATTGGTCACGCTAAATTGCCCACAGTGTTAGGTGTGTTAGTCAGGAGTAAATATAGGGGAGGGGAATGGGTTTGGGTGTGTTTCTCTGCGGAGGGGCGGTGTGGACTTGTTGGGCCAAAGGGCCTATTTCCACACTGTTAAAGCTCTGGTTAGGCCCCATTTGGAGCACTGTGTCCAGTTTTGGTCCCCACACCTCAGGAAGGACATACTGGCACTGGAGCGTGTCCAGCGGAGATTCACACGGATGATCCCTGGAATGGTAGGTCTAACATATGAGGAACGGCTGAGGATGGGTAAATTCAGAACAGAAATGCGGAGACATTTCTTTAGCCAGAGAGTGGTGGGCCTGTGGAATTCATTGCCACAGAGTGCAGTGGAGGCAGGGACGCTAAATGTCTTCAAGGCAGAGATTGATAAATTCTTGATGTCACAAGGAATTAAGGGCTACGGGGAGAATGCGGGTAAGTGGAGTTGAAATGCCCATCAGCCATGAATGAATGGCAGAGTGGACTCGATGGGCCGAATGGCCTTATTTCCGCTCCTATGTCTTATGGTCTTATGTTGAGAATCTAAACTAAAACAGTTGAGAATCTAATCATATGATGCAGTGCACTGCTGAGATTTAAAATTAAAATAGAACACTTGTACAATGAAAGGGTAATGGCCAGTTCTCCTAGTTCAGCTTTTACGCTGGTTTGATTTAGTGTGTAGGGAAGTTAAAAGCCCCCACAGTGATGAACATTTCACCACCACTGATAGTATAATAAAGTGCAAGAGTGGGTCTGTGAAGGCACAGTACATACTTGGGTGAGAAATGTAAAACTGCCTCAGAAAAGTCCCTTGGGAACAAATGGAAGCTATCCATGAAACTCATTGAAATGGGCTCTCAGCGAATTTATTTTCCAAGAAAATTCAACCCTTGGTTCTGTGAATCTAGTATTGTATTTAATCGGAAAACTGGAATAAATGTTCTGTTGCATTCTTCAATACCATGTTACACGTATCTAGTTTTAATGTTACTAGGAATAAAGTAAGTATTCCCACATCAGGTAATGATACTCTGCTGGAGGCAAAATACAACCAACTGTCTTTATGGTTGTTATTTAGAAATCTAACTGAAGATCAAGTAGACATCAAATAATTTAGGGATTCAGCACCTCAACTGTTGTGAACAGGGATCTGTAGATAGGCAAAACCAAGTAACAGAGCTAATTTATTCTTAATTATTTTTTAAGCTAAAAGGAAGTTCTAACAGTGAAGTTGCACATTCAAGCAAGAATGAAGCCTGGTGTTGAGGCAGTGAATACTCTATTTTGTATCTCCCCATTTTAAACAAAAATGAACTGACAGTCTGCAGTTCTGATGTTTAAAAATGACACTCTTAGCTACAAAACTTTCCTGAGAAAAAACACAGCTATCAAGTTTTTGCACCAAGAAGACTGTGCGAAGGTTGGTTGGTTGCTCCATTTCCTTTTCTCTCCAAATTCATTGTGAAAGTAGAAGGAATTCCTTGTGACATTGTCATTCCCCTTTTTGGCACAAACGTCATTAGCGGTTGAGATGGCTAACTAGAATCCAGCAATTATAAACCTACAAGGCTGTAGCTCTTAAAGCATCTCTCTTAAAGGGAGTAAAGCCAAGGAAGGAATAACCACAGACTATAATGAAAAAGAACAGAGCAGAAAAGGCGAAAATATAAAGAGAGATAAGCAACAGCAATGAAAGAAATAAACAAATATTGCACTCTACTGCACAAGAGAAAAAGATCTTCAACAAGAAAAGGAAGGCAAACACTTAAACCATGGACCAGGCAGCCAATTACATGTTTACTGAATTATAGCTATTTAAGCAAAATAAGCAGTTTTCTTTACAGATCAAGTGACAGATGATTGAGCAAAGACAGCTTTGAAAATCCGAGATGATTATAAATCCTATCTCTTATAACCCTTTTCAAGCCTTTACCCACAACCAAAGTAAGGCTCACAGGTCTATAATTTCCAGTATTGTCTCTACTTCTCTTCTTGAACAAGGGAACAACATTTGCTATCCTCCAGTCTTCTGGCACTATTTCTATAGATAATGACGACATTAAGATCAAAGCCAAAGGCTCGGCAATTTCCTCCCTGGCTTCCCAGAGAATC
The DNA here is from genome assembly GCF_004010195.1 of Chiloscyllium plagiosum. Lineage (NCBI taxonomy): Eukaryota > Metazoa > Chordata > Chondrichthyes > Orectolobiformes > Hemiscylliidae > Chiloscyllium > Chiloscyllium plagiosum. Next base: position 100,793,060 of record NC_057714.1, on the reverse strand, counting down.
CTAGGATAAATCCCATCCGGCCCAGGGGACTTATCTATTTTGAAAATCCTATTTGCTATTGGTAAGGAGGGGCTTTGCAGAATTAATTTAAATCTGGAAGGTAATTGATGACCAGCTCAAGGTAAGAATATTTTTAATTGCATTCGTAGGATGTGGGTGTCGCTGGCTGGCCAGTATTTATTGCTTGTCCCTAGTTGCCCTTGAGAAGGTGGTGGTGAGCTGCCTTTTTGAACCTCTGCACTGCAGGTTGACCCACAACACTGTTCGGGCAAGAATTCCAGGATTTGGACCCAGCGACAATAAAGGGACTTCAGAATTTCACCTCATCAACTCATTACAGAGATAGTAACGCTAAGAGTCAACCAGTCATCACCTCTACCTGGAAGAATCTTCTGGACAAGAAAAATGCCAGACCATTGATGCATTACTTGAAGATGGACACATGCATGAAGCCACAGTGGCAGTCCTTAGGTGCTACCAACTCTGTTGCTATGGTCAGCAAATTACACCAAACCAACATAAGCTATAACAGATGCAGTTATAGTCACACCTATCCAAAACCTATCCAGCTTCTCTTGATATTTGCAAAGCATTTGGTACCAAGGGATGCTGGGCACAAACATGCAGGAAATCTTGTTGCAGAGGTCATGCCAGTTCCCAGAACAAATCACAGGTGATCACTAAAAAAGTACAACACCACAACACTGGCAACAAAGGAATTGTCAGGTGGCTTAATAAACGCAAACACATTCATGAGGTTCAGAGTCAACCAAATGAAAGGCAAGTTTTGAAAGATAACCCAGAGTTCCATATTATTAACTTCTCAACATCACGTTAATGGTACATGGCAATCAATCGCTTTTACCATCAGTAAGGTCATGTGTCCTGAAAAGGCAAGACACCATACACTGAAAGCTAAAATCAACATAGGAGCTAGTGCCAACGAATTACCACCATGCATCCTGAAGATCATGTAGCTCACCAAGTGGCACTCCATTGTTCACAGAGTATAACTGATCACCAATTTGATTCAATGGCAGAATCACCCTGCTGTGTCAATAACATGAGCTTAACTAGGCTATCCAAAATCTTCTACCTTTTATCAACGGTGTAGCAGTGTTGGGGTTCCCAGTATGCAGAGATCCTGTGTTTTCAGGGAGACTTTGGGGTGGCACAGTGGCTCACACTGCTGCCTCACAGCGCCAGGGACCTGGGTTCAATTCCAACCTTGGACGACTGTGTGTGTGGAGTTTGCACACTCTCCCTGTGTCTGCATGGATTTCTTCCAGGTGCTCTGTTTTCCTTCCATAGTCCAAAGATGTGCAGGTTAGATGAACGTGCCTTAATCAAGTGTAAATATAGGATAACAGGGTAGGGGAATGGGTCTGGGTGGGTTACCCTTTGGAGGGTCAGTGTGAACTTATTGGGCCGAAAGGCCTGTTTCCACACTGTAGGGATTCTATGATTTCACAAATCATGTGAAACAACATCGGCAGTGGCAGGAGAAATCACACATGATGCAATCCAGTCAGATAAAGCTGAAGACATCCTCAAGGTTGATCTGTTACACTTTAGCCTGAGCCAGTGTGGACAGTCGTAATTGGCAACTGCCGAAGCTAAGCAACTACAAGAGTGACAAAGGATGGTTATCTAGGGTTGACCTGACATTATTGAAGTAACTGAGAATGTTCAGTCACTTTAATGTACAAAAATGAATTTGATATATCATGCCAAAAACATTAGGCCAGATATCAGGTCCACATTATACCAGGGACACATATTTATAGAACGCACTAAACACGCAAATCCGTCTAATAGCCAAGAACATTGAATGCTTCCTGAATGTATGTGAGTGATGCCAAACATACTAACCCTAATGGGGGAAGAGGTCTCTACAAATACACGGTGTATCAACCGTTCATTAGATGAAAATAGCAAAGGTGTATTCACAGAGCACAGGGAAGATCACATTCCTGTGATGGATTACTTTTTCAAATTTTGCACCGTTCAAAGATTTAACAACTCAAGTGAAACTATTGCGGGCATGATGCCATCTACTTTCAGCTTATTTAGTATCCTGCAATGGATAGTGTCTCACAAGGGATCGCAGTTCACTTGCAAATTGCTTAAGACATACACATGTTCATACATGTACTAAATGAGAGGTTATCCATATCAAATTGTCACCCAACTATCCACATTCAAAAAGGCATATAGTATATACCATCAAGTCAACGGTCATCAAAAGTTGAGCAAAAGAAAATTAATTTATCATATTGAATTGCTGCATTATTGCATTAACGGGGCAGCACGGTGGCTCATTGTTTAGCATTGCTACCCCACAGCACTATTGACCAGGGTTCAATTCCACCTTCAGGCAACTGTCTCTGTGGAGTTTGCACATTCTCCCTATGTCTCTGTGGGTTTCCTCCTATAATCCAAAACATGCAGATTAGGTGGATTGTCCACGCTAAATTGCCCATAGTGCCCAGGGACGTAGAGGCTATTTGGACTAGCCAAATGCAGGGTTACAGAGATAGGGTGGAGGGACACTCTTCAGAGGGATGGTGTGGACTCGATGGGCCAAATGGCCTGCTTCCACAATATAGAGATTCTATGAAGATCATACGGTACCACTCAAGAAGGCATCACTAGCCCCAGCACAACTTCAGCTTGGGAGCTAAGTGCGAACAACTTTGCAGAGAAACCAACTGTCTAACCATTACAAAGGAAATGAAAGAGATACATGCTACCAAAACAGAACACTGGGCGTACAATGCAAATCAGGGGAATGAGAAACCATTTATTTTTATAACAGGAAAATATGCAATCAGCCCAGATCATATGAAGTCATCGCTGATCACAGTGATACCTTACAAAGGTGTGAGGGGGTACAGTACAACACGCCAATTATTATTGACAGTATGAAGAAGAAAACTCTGATGATAATGATAGCGGACAGCAACCAGTATCAAGGCAACCATATTCAACAAAGAACAATGTGTGTCTCCCCAGACAGGTAAAAGATTATTAGCTTAGGATGAGTTGTCAAACCCTCAAAGAGTTTACATTGAAATTTAAATTGCCAACCTTATAAAATTTGTAAACACCTTTTTGTATAATTATCAAATTAACAACACATGTGCGTACAACCAGGTATATCTGTGTTGGATAGCACTTATCTTTGGAGAGGGAGCATGTGATGTTATATCTCACAGTCTGTGTCAATAAACCTTTAAGAAAAATACATATATTAATCATCACTGTATTACTGCAAGTGACTGGACAATATAAAGGTCTCAGACTCTACCTTAACTTGCCATGCTGATGAAAGCTTGCTGCTGCCTGTAACCAATAATACACAGCCATTTGGTTGAAGCACATTCAGTGTGTTTGCTGCAAAAACGACTGGCATATTTTGCAGGTGTGACATTTACACAGCACAGAACCAAAACGCAACATATCCACCCCCAAGACTGATCACTGCTGGCAAACATGACCAGCTACCTGGATTTATGCCTGCATTGAGATAATATTTAATCATAAATTGTCTGTCAATGTAATTATTCACACACTCATGACTATCCAGTAACTGCTGTCAAAGAACAGAATCACAGTTTATGTTGAATTTGGCTGGCTGCATATTGTCAGTACTTTGCTTATTGCAAATAGTTGAAGGGTATGCTGTTTGAGAACATCTACCCAGTCTTTGGGATGTGCTACCTATGTGCTGAGCAACACATCAGTTCTGAAATTCATGCATCATTTGTGTGCAATAGAGTCATGGAGATCTACAGCAGAGAAAAAGCCTCTATGGCCCATCACTTCTGCACTAGTCAAAAGCAACCACCTAACTGTTCTAATCCCATTTTCCAGCAGTTGGCCCATAGCATTGTGAGCCTTGGCATCATGCGTACACAGTTTAAATGTTATGAGGATTTCTGCTTCAACCACCCTTACAGACATTGAGTTCCAGATTCCATAAGATCATAAGATATAGGAGAAAAATTAGGCCATTCGGCCCATTGAATCATGGCTGATTTGTTTCTCAACCCCATTCTCCTGCCTTCTCCCGGTAACCTTTGATACCCTTGCTAATCAAGAACCTATCTAGCTCTGCCTTAAATACACTCAATGACTTGACATCCACGACCCTCTGTGGCAATGTGGTCAACAGATTCATTAGCTTTTGATTGATGAAATGCTTCCTCATCCCAGTTATAAAGGGTCATTGCTTCATTCTGAGGCTGTGGCCTCGGATCCTAGACTTTCCTATTAACGGAAACACCTTCTCCACGTCCACTCTAACCAGGCCTCTCAGTATTCTGTACGTTGCAGTGAGATCAATCCTCATCCTTCGAAACTCTATCGAGTACAGACCCAGAGTCCTCAAACACTGCTCATATGATGCAGCCATCATCCCTGGGATTATCCTTGTCAACCTTCTCTGAACCCCCTCCAAGGCCAGCACATCCTTTCCTAGATTTCCACCACAGTCTGAAAGATTTTTCCTCAAATCTCTTCTGAATCTTCTGCCCCTGACCTTAAATCTATGCCCCATGGTCATTGATCCCTCTATCAAGGTGAAAAGTTTCTTCCTGTCTGCCTGATCTATGCCCCACACCTTAATCATGGGCTCTCTCGATTTCTTTTGCTCCAAGAAGTACAATCCCAGGCTGTCCAATCTCTCTTCATAGCTAAAACTCTCCAGACCAGGCAACATCCTGGTAAATCTCCTCTGCATCCTCTCCAGAACTGTACTCAATACTCTAGCTGAGTCCAAACCAAAACCTCTCTGCTCTTAAACTCTACACCATGGCTAATAATGGCAAGTAGACCATCTTAATCACTTTATCTATCTGTCTTGATACCTTAAGGGACTGGGTGAACTTGCACACCAAGGTTCTTCTTATCCTCAGTGCTTCCTGGAATCCTATCATTTAAATGAATCCTTTGCCTCCTTTGTCCATGGCTGAAAGTGATCCACAGGAAGTCCTTCCAATTTAGGATTGTCCATCAGGCTTGCATATGTGTGCACACTGGAAGTTATATATGTTAATGTATAGGGTGACGTTCATAGCAGACAGAAATAACACACATATACACTGTGCCTGTTTCAATGCAACTACCATTCACTGGCTTGTTTCTCTGGGCAATGCAATGACTAATCATAGCCCACCTGCTTTGCTTAAAATGTAGATAAGGTTTAGCAATTAACTGTCAATCATCATAATTAAGTGCATTCTTCATGGTAATGCCACAACCAATCAGAGTCCATATGCCAACTAATCTGTATTCTCCTCTTCTGCAGTATATATCTTATTTCTTTTCCCACAAATTGGTATCCCTGTGAATTGTCCTGATGGGTGCAAGATGAAATGCTTCCACAGTATATGTTTTCTTTTTCAGCAAGTCACATTGTATTATTTATACCGTGACTGATGAACTGCTTCGCAAAGGCATGGTTTGTCTATTGGATGCATGTTGAGTGGTTGCTTCTCAGATTAGAGTCTGATCTTTGTGCAAATTGTGACAACACTGGGGACTCTCGATTGTCTTTTCATAACTAAGATCCATAACCGTGAGCCGAGTGAGCTACTTGCTATTCCCCAGGCCTTCCAAACTAATCAAAGTTTTGTGAGTGATGAGTCATCTGATTGCCAAAGGACACACACTATTTAATATGCCACAAACCATTCCTTATCTTGTTTAATACAGAAAATGCTTGTAAACTGTGTTCAGAATAGGTGTAATTGAAAATGTGTGGCTGTTCTTCGAGTGACAGAGTGTCATGTTGGAAATGAGGGTCAGTTGGAAAGTCTACATTCTCCAAGTAAATAGGTAGCCCAATCCCAATAGCAGTTGATCCAGAGCCAACAAGAATGATTGTGTGCAAGGCAGCTCACTAACACCATTGTGAGGTGGATCCAACTTACTTCAGGTCCTCACATAATTTTGGAAGGATATATCTTTATGCTCCATGATATTGTATCTGGTGTACAAGAACACGTTTTAAAAATATATATTTAATTTTGGCTGTTGGAAGTTTGAAACACAACAAGAGATGGTGAAGTATTGTCTTTACAATTTAATTGAACACTGAGAGAAATTCTAGTCCCTTGATTTGTTCTATTAAGACCACAAAATATGAGTTTCACTGATTTCTAGTTAGATAAAACATTTTTTGATTTACTAAAAGCAAATTATAACAAATTGAAGTGATTTGTGATAAAGTGGCAATGTGTTATATAATAGGAACAAAACAGATGCAGTGTATATGAACTTCCGAAAGATAATAGAAAAATCATCTGGCAACAGACTTGTTGGAATGTTTTACGAAACTGGTATAAAAGGTGCAACAATACGGGAAGTGAATTGGTTGACAACCAGGAAACCAAAACTGCTAAGGTATCCTTGGCTGTTTCAAAAACTGGAAAACAGTTCGAAATTTCTTGATGTAATGGGCAACGTTGGGCTGCTATAGACAGGTTAGTGGAATGGGCAGACTGGAAGCAGATACAGTCTACTGTCAAGAAATAGGAGGAGAAGTGTGGAATGAGAGATATTGAAAAGTAAGATGAACAGCAAGGGGGTTGGAGTACATAATTTCCGGTGAATGTAAATGTTCATAAGTAAAGCTATACAAAAGAAGGCTATTGACATGGGTTCAATAAGCAGAAACATAGAGTACCACTCTGGTGTGGCCTTCCTGTGACTCCAGACCCACAGTAATGTGACTGACTCTTAGCTGCCCATTGAAAATGGCCCAGTGAAGGCTCTCAGCTCAAGGCAACTAGGGCAATATCTGTCAGACTTGTCATCCAGATACTCATCTCATGGAAGAAAACAATTAAAACAAAAACATTCAGTATCCTAAGCTTTATTAGTAGGGGTATAGAGTAAAGGAACAAGGAGATTATGCAGAACCTTTATAAGGTACTAGTTAGACCTCATCTTGAGTACGGTGTACAGTTCTGGCAGCATATGTTAGGCATGCATGGGAGGAAGAGCAGAAGAGGTTTATGACAATGTTTCGAGGGATAAGTAACTTCAATTATGACAGCAGATTGGAGAAATTGAGATTACTTTCTGTGGAGAGGAAAGGGAAAGAGGAGATTCATTTGTTTTCAAAATCATGAACAGTAAAGTCAGAAGAAACAGGTAGAAACTTCATGCTTATAAAAGGATCAAGAGGATTAGAATTAAAGGAAGTAAACAAGGAATAGACACATACCTGACAGAACCAATCATTTTGATGTACCTGTGAGAAGTATGAAAGAAACAGTGGAACAAAAATGTAAGAGTTTATACAAAATAGGTTATGGGAAATCAAATCGCAGTTGAACTTGCATTGAACGGAGCTTTGAGATAACATAGGAAGCCCTTATATAACTCAAAATGCCTACAAATGTCTGGGCTCACATTCCTCACTTCGCTTTCACCCACTACACATATCATCTTTAGTTCTGAAGAGTGATCTGGTAGAGATTGAAAAAAATGTTTTCATTCAGGATGGAAATGACTGCTGGTGCAAGCTCATCGAGGATGTGGGCGAGAGCATCTTGCAGCCAATTATCTGTAACTGCTGTAGCCTCACTGCTTACTGTGCGGAAGATGATGCTTTGACCTTGTCTGAGATCGGTCCATCATGGCAGGCCTGCCCTTGATTTCGCACTCTATCATGGCTCAACTTCACTCCGTTTGGCACATCTATGCCTGTCCTCGGATGCTGCCTGAATTGCTGTGCTCTTCCAGCACCACTGATCCAGAATCTGGTTTCCAGCATCTGCAGTCATTGTTTTTACATCTATATGATACGCATGCGCAAGTTCAGAAATCCGAAGTTATTAGTCCAGCACTTTGTTTTATCACAAGCAACCTTCTGCTGGATCTTATTCTGCCAACGAGAAGGCCTGGCAATTGCCACAACCAATTTTCAGGTTATTCAGAACTGTACACCGTATTCAAGATGAGGTCTAACTAGTACCTTATAAAGGTTCTGCATAATCTCCTTGTTCCTTTACTCTATACCCCTACTAATAAAGCTTAGGATACTGAATGTTTTTGTTATTATGATTTTACTATACAGCATCCACATTTCCACTGCCCTGTTCCAATGGACAGAGATCTCTGAAGATTCAACATCAAGTGATCGTCAGTTTGGAGTTTGACTACTGGGTAGTTGAAGACATCAAGAAAGGTCTAGGTTGTTCATGATGTAATCCATGCAGTAGTATTGCTGAAAGAAACACATTTTGTCCAGTCTACCTCAGATTACCATAATACAGAAAGGTGTCTCAAAAGATTTGAGCAATGATAAAGTCAGCTGTTTCACATAGTTACTAAGCAACAGCAACATGCGTGGCATTTTCCACTTACAGGATGCTGCAGTCAAGCCAAAAGGAAGCTCTGCCCATTGTAAATGAGTAATATGGTATATGATGTGGGGTGCCAATGTGGTGCCAGGTATGTAGGCTGCAGATCCCAAAGACTGGCCCACTATGTCCCTTTGGGATATCTAACAAGCAAGGTACTGAATGAGGAGAAGAATGAGAGGAGATCTCATTGAGATATAAAATTCTGACAGGGTTGTACAAACTGGAAAGAGGAAGATGCTTTTCCTTGTTGGGAGGTACAGAACCGGGGGTCATGGTCTCAGAATGTGGAGTAGACCATTTCAGACTGAGATGAGGAGAAATGACTTCACTCAAAGGGTGTTGAAGGCTCTGGAGGTCAAGCCACCCAATATGTTTAAGAAAGAAACAAATTTCTAAAGGCGAATGATGTCAACAAAAATGTGGAGAAAATGGGAATCTACTGTTTAGCTAAAGGATCACCTCTGATCTGGCTGAATGGTGCAGTAGGGTCTATCTCACTCCTATTTTCAACATTTCTCTGACCGTACTCAAACAGCCCACGCTTGCAAAACTAAAAGTTCATTATATATGGTTGCATGTTTGGACATAATTTGTTAAATAATCATGAGTGTGCTAAGTGATTTGCTCACAATCAATTTAAGATTAAGAGTTAGGCTCACTGTGTGGAACACATGTACACTGGCTGCTACACATATGAATACATAAGGCTCATTTCTTTGTAGACTGAAAAGACATATACATACACTGCACCTGTTTTAACCCAATAAAACAGACAATGGCTATTCTCTGGTTTGTTCCTCAGGGCAATACATTGACCTATCAGAGTTAGTCTGCCAGGTTTAAACTTAAACGGAGGTTAGAAGTTAACTGCCATCCAGTTGGTGCATTCTCCATGGCTACATGTCACATTATCAAAGTCCACTCCCAAGAAATTATCTTACTCTTCTCATACAATACAAAAATAGTGTTCCCCTTCACATTAGTATCATGTGAATATCAGGATTAGTGCAAAATGAAGTATCTACAAAATGCATTTCTTACTTTCAGCAATACTCAAGTCTTGTATGAATATATCACTATATGTTAGTGATTAAATCAAATATATTTATGAGCGATGATGCTTTCATGTATTTCTGTGTACTGAGATCCATGAGCCCCGGTCTAACATCCAACGTGGTGGCTACAAAGATTATAAGTAATTCTTAAAAAGACTAAGGGAACACTGACAGCATTTTACTTTATATAATGTAGGATATTGGTGGTTTGATCCGTAAAGATTATTTTCCATGGTCATGGAATTAGTGATCAGAAAGCATCATTTTAAATCGTTGCTGAGTCTGGGGAATGAGGTGGAAGAAATTTAATCAGATAGTGATTTGTTGGTATGTGAAATTCATAGCCTGATAGAATGGTTGCAGCATAAAAGGAGGCCATGTGGCCCACTGTGCCCATGCTAGCAAGAACAACATACCCAGTTCCACTCTGACACCTGGTCCCCTTAGCCTGGCAAATTTCCTTTCCCCCTTAGCCTGGCAAATTTCCTTTCAACGTACCGATCGTGATAAAGGATGCTGTTGGTATACAATCAGGAAAATAAAATAAATATTCATATGCAGAAGAAGAATGAAAGGGAATGTCAGGAGAACAGAGAAGCAGCAAGGTTGATTTTCTACTGCTGTTGAAGAAAAAGGCAGCATGGACAAAATAAAACATAAGAACTAGGAGCAGGATTAGGCAATTCAACTCCTTGAGCCTGTTCCACCATTTAATACAATCAATGGTCGATCTCATCTGGTCCTGACTCCACATTCTGCCCACTCTCTATGACCTTATAAACCATTACTAATTAAAAATCTATCTCCTCCCTGAACTTCTGCAGTGTCCCGGGATCCATAGCGCTCTGTAGCTGTAAATTCCACAGAGTCATAATCCTTTGAGAGAATAAGAAGCAGGAAAATGGGAAGTTCTTTGCTTTTAATTTCTTTGATTTCAACAATTTAATGATAATATTTTCACCAGTTAAAGCATGCCTCACTTATTCTGCAATTAATACCCATGTTATAAATGATGTTAGGACTCTTGCAGCACAGTGATAGTGCCCCTACCTCAGGGCCAGAAGGTCTGGGTTCAAGTCTCAGACATGTCACACTATGTGTTGATTTTTTTTGTTAAAATTCTGCAAATGATGCTAATAAAATTGTCTTCCCTCAATGTGCATTCTATGCCTACCTATCTGAAACCACATATGTGAAGATGAAAAACAATGACGACCTGCAGGCCTGTTTGCAGGCCAGTCCAGTGTGGCATTGACACTGCCTCACATTACATCTATTTGCCTACCCCTTTATTTATTGCCTGCACTACCTGGTATGGCAACTGTACCATTCAAGATCTAAGACAGTTACAGAGAGTGATGAACTCGGCAAAGGCCATCCTCCCATCTATGGAATCCGTCTACCAGGCCCGCTGTCAAGGAAAGGCCGCCTGCATTCTCAAAGATCCATTCTCCCCTAGCAATGTTTTTCTACACCCTCTTCCATCGGGGAGAAGGTACAGAAGCCTGAACACACGCACCAGCCGGTTTTGAAACAGTTTCTACCCTACTGTTGTTAGAATACAGAATGGACTCACAAACACTTAACATTCACCTGTACCTGTGCTTTTGTTTTTGCCGCTGTTTGCCTATTATTCATTTATCTATGCTACTTAACTATGTGATCTGCCAGTATTGCTCGCAAGACAAAGCATTTCACTGTGTCTTGGTACACGTGACAACAAATTGAATTCAATTCAATTCAGACTTTCCAACATATCTCACTCCAGTTGTAACGCATGATGAGCCAGCAAACACAGTTTTAATTTACTAAATATGCCATGATTTTTGGTGTCTGAAATACCCCAATTTTGTCTCTGCCACTTTCTCCCGCAGCGATTCAGTTATTTGTGGTTTAGGCTTCTCTGTCTGCTATGGGAGCCTCCCGTAAGGTGCCCATTGTTCATATTTGAGTCAGATATTGAATGCCATTTGTCTACGCAACCATGGGATATATAACAACTGAGCCTAGGCACGTCCACAAACACATACTTTCCAGCAGGGGTTACTGAATAGATATTGAGATTGAGGATCCTAGCTGACCTTTCCCATCACTAGCCCAGAAGTGTTATGGTCTGCTGCTCCATTGAATATTCGCTTTCTTTGTCCAGGTTAATTTCCACTGCTTGGTTCAGACGAGCTTGAGAGATCTGGAATCTTCAGAGGCTCAGTTCCATTCCATTTATCAACTGAACTATCACAAAAAGTTCCTTATGAGAGGGTACGCCTCCCCTTCTTAATCATTTTCCCATCCATGAATGAAATATGACAAATTGGCTCAAACAAAACCTTTTGAAAGCCATTAACACTGAGTGCTGTCCTCCTTCGAAACTGCATTTGATATGGTGATGACACAAAGTAGGAGAGATTGCTGCTTTAATCTAATCACAAATCCAATAGTTAATACAATTATTATTTAGGATTTAATGCAACTGAATGATACTTAATGCAGGGTTCCAACTCACTAATATAAATCAATGCTCATTTTAATAACAAAGTACAACAAGGAATTTTGATGTTAAAGACTAACTTGGCTTTAAGTATTTCTCATTTTTATACTTTCCCCGCTTCTCATGTTCCTGACACTTGCTGGATACAGTTCAACAGCCCTTCAGCACCACGTTTAAGTGGTAATTTCTTCAACTTGAACATTGACAGTCAATACCACAGACTGTCCAGCTGCATGCAGTCTTGGCCTTCTCCAACATCTACAGTTCCTGCAGGATTTGTTAGATAACTATTAGGAATGGGAATGTGTCCATTACCCAGCCCATTGTATCACCCCAACTACATCCTTCGGAGGGCAGCCAACCCAATGAAGACTGTAGATCACAGCCCAGAGAGATCTATCACAGCTCCTTCAGTCCCAACAGCGCCAGGAGAGGGTAGTGGGCACTGCTGGGACTGCAATGAAGGCCATGAAGAAGAGTCATATTTGTCACACATGGTGAACCAGGGTTCCTTGAGGAGGGAAGGATTTGACACCCTGGGAAGGGGAGTGAGAGGATTGTGTCTTGGAGGCCAGCACAAAGTGGGAAAGGGGGCATGATTTTCATAGCAGTATTCCCTACTTACACAAGAGTACTCTTTGAAGGAGGTATGCCCCCTGCCTTCCCTCCCTTTTACCAACTCTGTTCTAAAATCAGTCTTCCACCTGGCAATGTATTATGGCAGTGGAGGTGGACTGAAGTCCCTAATTGCCCTTTAATTGGATAGCGAAGGCCCTCAAGAGGTCTAAGGACAGGCAGCTGATTATGCATCATAGTATGGGTAGTGGGTCAGGAGTTGGCAGGAAAGTGGTAATCTAACCACATACCGATAATTTTTGTGGTGCCCAACTGAAAATGTCAGATTTTGGTGGGTTGTTGGAGGTGGGCTTAAAATCCAGTCTCAAATGTTTGGCTTAGTATCCTATTAGGCAGTACATTTAGCCACTCAGTGAACAGAAAAGTTTTGGGATAAAAGTTGAAGAAATTATCTCAATTTGCATTAGCTTATTAAACAAGGTATTTGAATAAGCAATACTTCAGGTCAAGCAGTTAAATATTGTTGAATGCCACTGAACATCAATTCTTGGTGTGTCATCATATTGGTAATCACTATCTAAAGACAGCATTGACAGGCGTGATATGTGCTAAGATGCTCTGCTTATTGCCTCATGTGCATCTTCCTTCCTATCCGACCCCTCTTCTCCTACAGCCCCATGCATCTGGTACTACATTCAGTCATCTCTATTCACCTATAGCTGTCATTTACCCAATAAATATAAGATCTGCTTCCTTATTAACTCAACTTGAGCTCATTATAAAATCAATATGGACTTAACTGCTGGGCCCTCAGGAGGAAAGGCAAAAAGGTCATTGGCAGAAACTTAAACAAACCCAGCACTGAGAAAAAAAATGTTTCATTACCAATGCATTTACTGAGGACTGTCATATAGTGGAACTTTCACACATAATAATCAGAGGTCGAATGTGTTGGATGTGTTTAAATAATTTGGAAATCAGACTCCAACATCATCTCCACATTCAAGATATTCCCTTGAAACAGTCTCAGCAATATTACAAATACAAATTTGAACCCAACTGACTTTGTCTTGCCATTGTTGCTCTTGTAATTTCTCTCAATGTTTTTGCTAATAACATAGACGCTGCTTAATGAGCACTGGCACAAATTTTAGCAGTTAACTGTTTACTCTGAAGGTAAAGCCAAGGGTTATTCTGATATTACCCCCATGATTGTCAATGGTACCAAAAGGGAGCAGCAACAGTAAAATATTCTGCCTGTCATTTATTTTTAATTGCAGCTGTATTTGCAGCATGGAGCTTTCTCACACCTAATGTATAGAATAATTGCTTGATTATTAATGTCAACTCTGTTTTTCAGATCAAATTATCAGCTCCACTCAAAGCTGCTCCAGGATCCTGTCTGAGAAATTGTTATTGGAACATACAACCATATAGATCTCCTGTTCAAGTGTTCTTTTTTTCAGTTTATCACTTTGGATTATTATTATATTAGGTCCACCTGACAAATAAAGCTAATCTATTTAAAGAACAGACTGCCTACCATCTACGCATTGGACAGCCTCTGGTAGTTTCCAATTTGAATGATAAATTGGTGACTCTAGATTATAACTAGATTGAAATTCCTGGTGATCTGTGGTATTATGAGAAATAACGAGATTAATGAACATTAAAATATTTTCATTTCCAATACAATAAGAGGCCTCTGGCTCCTCTCATGCACATAAGCTAGTAGCCAGCTCTCATGCACTGAGTTGAACAGGAAGATGAGGCATATTAAACTATTACAAATTAAGCTCTTTACCATTAAATACAGAAATTCCACTGGTGAGTTTTAGTGCTGAACTTATGGTCTTGCATCTTTTAGATTTATTCTGAGTTAAACGTTAACAAATGTACTTGTTATCGCTGAAGGCTTTTAGTGTACTGTCCACATTTGAATGGTAGTGTTGCTTTTTTAAAATATATGTTATATACATATGTAGCTTTTTTCAGCATCCCAAAGAAATTCCCAGCACTGACTACTCAGACTGCCACAGAGTGGTTTGAAAAGTGTAGTCTTTGCTTATCATTCAGTACATCAGACAGAACAGAAGTGCAAATTCTTATCTGGGAGATTAGAAACTCTTTGTTCTATTGGAAGTTCCTTGGGTTTGTGGGCAGAACCTATCATTCAGAGGAAGCACTGCTGGTTCACCTCTGGCTCCAAATCACTCCTTTTGCTGATGAGACATATTCACAAACGTTCAGCTCTAATCCTCAGTCAGAAACATAAATCGTTTGAGTATGTGGAAGCATTTTTGGAGACCAGTGAGGTCCATATAAAGTAAGCAGACACATATCCCCGTAGCAACACCTAATTTCCACAGCATGTCATCCTGATCTGAAAATTTTCAATCAGAGGAATAATTGCCCATGTTGCCTCTATTCTGTCCAAATGACTAATGACCACTTGGCTTGTGACCTGGCTTGGAAAGGCCAAAAGATATAGGAGAAACATTAGGCTGTTTGGCCCATTGAGTATACTCCATTGCTGGATCATGGCTGATCTCTAGCCCATGCTCCTGTCTTCTTTCAGTAATCTATCATCCCTTGTACTAGTAACAAACTCATCTTACTAATCAAGAAAGAGCCAGGAATTGCAATGAACTGTAAAGGAGCTAAACTGATATTCAGGGGACCTCCCTGTCTCACCTTCCTTCAGTCCAGCATCATAGGTCTGATCTTAGCACTCAAACACTCAAACAAGCAGTGACCTAAATAAAAACTAAAATGATACATTGAGACTAAAGCGTTATTATTATTTTATAAGTTTCCTTCTGTTGAATTAATACTATTTTGTCTTCTCATTAGATGTGCCCTTCAGAAAAGTAAATTGGATTTCACCATTGACAACAGAGGGGGAGCTAGTAAAAACACGATGGATTGTCAGTATTAGTCGGTCTTGTTTTTTTTAATAAGTCATCTCCAATCACAGACACATCTGAAAGGAATGGAGGCTAGACTGAACCAAACTATAAATTATACTCCATTACAAAATAATGCCTGGAAGTACAATAAATGCTGGAATTACAAGGAAATAATTATTATGCCTCCTATTTATTTGGTGGGTTCAAATACATACATAGGTTCTGAATAGCTTTTCAACCCTGGATAATTATTACCTGGTAGGCATTCGTGGCATCGGAACCAGCGGTGGCATCATGTCCCAGTGTGCCCAGCTTTGCCTTCAGTTTCTGATGAGAGCTATGCCTGAGGCAGTAGATGACTCCCGATGCAATGAGGACCCCAATGATGCAGACGATGGAGATTATTGTTAAGATAATAAATTTAGTTGAGTCCTCTTCATTGGCACGTTGGGGGAAAGCCAGTAGTTTACTCTTCTGAAGGTGGTTAAAGGGGTGGCGGGGGAAAAAAAAGTGGGGGGAGAAAATAAGAGAAGATAGTGTTATAATTAATTTTGCGGGTGTTATATTTTTCTCTGTAAACAATCATTGCATTGGTTTCTTTCATTTTTGTTTGTCCATACCCACTGCGAGACTGTACCGCAATTCATCCACGTCAGCCTTCATTATTAGGGATATTAGTAACAATTTAGTAAAAAACAACAACTGCAAATGAAAAATAAGAGAGCACATCAATAGGGGCATGCTTTATTTCTGCAGTCCTTCTTTGCAATTGCTAAGAGAAATTAATTTAAAGCTGGAAGATGGGGAACAATTAGCACTTTTGCTGGTACCTATTTTCACTTGGTTACAAATGGAATTTTTAATTTAACTCCTGAATACTTAGCCAACCTATTCATTATCTCCACTATTCTGTCAGTAATTTTCTGCTCAGCATTCAAGCAGCCAACGTCTAATTTACGCTTGTAAGCAATGTATAGAAAGCTGGTTCAAGCCCAGTCCATTTCAGTCCTTTTACACTACAAAGGCCACTGAGCAATTATCAGTCGGCTCGACAGTCAGAGTTTGTCCCTAATTAGCCCTCTTGTCTTCAGTCCGCTGGATTAGCTGCTGCTGAGGCACAAGTTAATGGGGAGCTCAAACTAAATAAAAGCTCCAAGATCTTCCTGCTTTGACTATGCACCACAGAGAAGGATTGTGAAGCATCGTGACCCCCAGGAGGTGGATTGACAGCAGCCCGGTGCTAAGCCATGCAGAATTGCATTTTAAAAAAAAAATGTATCTGTGTTGGAAATCCTACTTCCCGAGTGTTATTCCACCATTTATATATTAGAAAAACACAAAATCTTTGTTCTTGGCCATTCACTGAATGACTTACAAAGCACAGCTGTCTCTGAAAGGAAAAAAAAACTAAAACACACTTTATACTTTCTGCCCCAAAGCTTTTTTCTTGTATCTTTGTGAGGAAAGAGGTAATTTGTCTTCTAATCTGGGTGACTAAAATGAGAAGAGAAATTTAATGAAATTTTGAATGATTTCTGTCCATTAATAGATTTGCCTGGTTGACTTTACATGCATCTGGAACAGCCAAAGTTGTGCAATAAAAGGCCTGAATTGGCATTGCCAATCTTTCCTTTTGAGCAGCCTTCACATCACTCTCAGTAATGCTGAATACTTACATTATTAGGGTTTCTGAGTAGCGGGTGTGGAGAGAATCCCTTTTTGCAGTAGTTTCAAATGATTTTGTATCAAGCTACAGCATGGGCTTAATTAGATATTCTTACTGAACACACACAAAAAGAATAAAATGCCAAGTAGTTTAAATTTAAAAAAATTTAAGAACCTTATTTTAAACAAATGACATCTATTTGGATGAACGGGAATGAGGGACTGCAATCCCACATTAAACATCATGTGGGGGTCTTGTTGATTTTTCTCTCATTAACAGCATATTCTGCTTTCCTTTTAAAGACCTGATTCAACTCCTGAGTGGTTGGTGATGTTCTGTGATTAAAGAATGTCAGTGCTTTGTATAAGAAGTGATGAAGAGGGGTTCTTATGTATTTTAGCGACAAACTCAATTCAGTCAGTTTACCCTTCAACATTTGAAAACAGTATTGAATAAAAGATTTGATCTCGGTCTAGATGCCACAAAATCACTTCACTTAATGTAAATCAAGATAGGTGTTTTATTTCCTACTTTTCTATTATGTGGTAATATGTACAAATGTTTGATGGTAAGAGTTTAAAGATATTTTATGGATAGTGCACAATTTGGAGTTCAGTTGGACACAATTGTAGGAAAGATGTAGTAGACTATAAAATGCTGTTTACAACCAGTCTTCACCTCCTGATGGAGCTTCATGGAGATTAATACAGACAGGACTGATTTTTCAGCACTTCATTCTTTGTTGAAAGAAAATAACAAGAGAGATTTGTGTGCTTTTTTTGTACTTAAATTACAACATACTTTGAATTCTTATAAACAATTGATTTACATGAATAATTATGTTTGAAACTCGTGAGAATTCCCATCCCTTTACTTTTGTGACTTGCAGAATTATATCACCAAGAAAATTAAAACTGGTGCGATCACTTTCCACATTGAATCAGAGATTTAACCTTGGATGCTGAAAAGTCTGAGTTAAGAGTAAGCCAATAATTTGACCAGATCCATTGTATTTCAGGATCTCACTATTGTATCTGTCCATCTTGCCCGAGACTTTTTCAATTCCAATTCAAGATTGACAGCTTTTCTTTAAGTGTTTTCTTTGATTGAAAACTGTACAGAAAGATATTTTACTGGGCACTTAAAAAAATTCTTGTTTAATTTTGTTCAAGGTTCACTGCTGTTTTTCATCTCTGGAGTTGGAATCTGAATTGTCTATGAATTAGATTTTTAAATTTAGTGAACAAAATTTTAAAAAAAGATTCAGGGATTTGATCTCTAGCATGTTTTTTTTACAATTCCATACTCCACCACAAAACAAAGGAAATAGCAGGAGGTTAGCACTGCTAGCGCTCCAGTTTTGATGAATATTTTAAGGAACTAGAGCAGAAACCAAATTGTTTTTTAAAATGTGAAAGGGATTCAATGGTGTCCGAAAATAATTTAGCAGATGGAGTAGGGAATATATTTCCTCTAAAAAGGGGGAATCCGGAGTGAAGAAAATGCAACATTAAAATTAAGAGTTATAAGCTATCGAAGGAATTGAGGAAACTCTTCCTTGCACAAAAAGGACTAGAAATCCGGAATTCTCTACCTCGGATCATTGTTGGAAGCTGACATCGTTGGAGCTTTCAGTACTGAGATCCAGAGGTTTGTGTTGGGTAAGGGTAGCAATGGATATGGCTAAATGAAGTTGATCAGCATGCGCTTAAACGAATGGCAGCTCAGGTTCACAAAACTGAATGGCCTACTCCTGATCCTATGTTCAACCAGCCCAGGCACCTCCAAGTACAGTTCCAAGATTAAAGGTTAATTTATTTACTACCTTGGGCCCACAGTCCAACCTCGAGGTAAAATCCCACCCTCAGGCAGACAGAAGATATGGAATTATCCCTCTTTATAGCAAAAATAGCAACAATCTGCACAAGGCCCACAGCAGCACAAGAGGTCACAAGTTAAATGCATTAATTCTGCAAGTTTAGATTATTTTACTGTTTTGAGAGTATGAAAGCTCTCCACCTACTTCTGTGCAGATATTTGATTCCAGTCTCAGAGCCCTTCAGAACACTTTTACAAAATCCATGGTCCCAGCTCCATCTTGAGAGAGGCAGAGGGTGAGCATGATGTGCTCCTTGGATTTGTGTAAACTTTTTGTCACTGCTCTGTAGGTTTCAATGAATTAATAAATTACAGCCATGGTAGTGCTGTAATTCCACTCCAGGATGAAGCAAACAATCCAAAAGGAAAGCCCCAAAGCGTTTTAACTCCCTCCCCTTCCCCATCAATATTTAAACTTTTGTGCGCTGTTCTTTAAAAAGGGGGAAAAATATTAAATACATTCAATCA
Organism: Chiloscyllium plagiosum; assembly: GCF_004010195.1. Taxonomy (NCBI): domain Eukaryota; kingdom Metazoa; phylum Chordata; class Chondrichthyes; order Orectolobiformes; family Hemiscylliidae; genus Chiloscyllium; species Chiloscyllium plagiosum. The sequence continues at coordinate 100,773,642 of NC_057714.1, read as the reverse complement.
AGCAGAAATAATCATGTATTAACACTTGACATTACGAAATCCTTTCAAAAAGATATTACTAAAACATGAGGCATTGTCATTTAAAACTGCAGGAGAGAAAAAAGTCTTTGTGCCCCTGAAAACCATTGTCCCTCCATATCACTGAAAATTGTACTTGCAAATTTGTCATTCATTGCAGCCAGAAAGATAGACCAGTTAATATTTAAACCATCTCTTTCAATATAAATTTATATTGAATTGACAGCTGCGGTGGGTTGCCATATGATACAGAAATCTGTAAAGTTAATTTTCTTTTTTTTTCTTCTATTGATCACCTCTGTTATTTATCTCTCCCAAAAAAGAAACTTTTAGACGTTACCATGGTATGTATCACACAAGCACATTAACTGGAGATCACTCAGTGTTCAGCTTCATTTTCTGAGTAAGTTTTCGCTTTTGTGCACAAAAAGAACGAGGCACCAATTTATCAATCCGAACCGAGTGGGATTTAATAGTTTTACTTTTCAAAAACAAAATAAAATCTACCAAGACAAGGGATTTCAAGACATTTATTCTCTTGAGTGAGAGCATAAAGGATTACAGAAATCAAAAAGACAAAGGGCAGAAGGATTTCTGGAGGTTTGGCTTATTCAAATCACTGAGAAAGGTCATAACGAAAGGCACAGACCTATTCATATGAAGAGACACAGTGATCTTTCAGTGACCTTAACACCAAGCCCACATCATCAGTAACTGGAAAAATGACACTATGTCTGCCGTTTATTTTGCATTTTCTTTTCCAACCACCTAAACTTTTGATATTGTTTGGCTCCACCTGAACAAAGAAAATATTACAGAGGAATCAGTGATGTGTGTCTGCTAAGGTTTGCCCCTTTCTCAATGAACAAAACAGATTGCAAATTTAGTCAACATTTTCAAACCTACTTTTAAGACCCTTCTGAAATGCAGTAACAACCTTTCTCGACCCCCAACCCCCAAAACCCCCCACTGCCAAATGACTGAAGCAAACTTAATGAAAATAAGAGCCCTACTATCATTAAGTGCACTCACAAGCCCAGATATTCCAAATCTGGAGGACCCACTCAAGGTAATTCACACTAACCAGCAACAATGCAAAGAAAGTTACTGTTGCTGAATTGGCACATCTTTTAAAAAAATGATGCTGTTAGAAAATTACCTTTCAAACAAAAACACAAAGCAATTAGGACTATAGGATCCTCACAGTCAAGTAACTAAAAACCGAGTCAATCTGATCGTAAGACGTAACAAGTTTACATACCTGATTCTATTTCTATTATTTTTCTTTTCCGTCTCAAAGATTTTCGGTAACTATCCTTTGAACAGAATGAAACAGGGGAGAAAGGCTTGACCTAAATGCCTCGTTCTTCTTTGCTTCTTGCAGGTCTGGCTTCAGATATTAACCGTCTACCATCCATCTTTCACAGGACTGGAATCGGCAGCTGCCTTGCTTCAGCTGGAATGTGTGCAGTGGTTTGAACTTCACAAGAAAGAGGAGGTGGTAGAGAGAGAGAAACAAAAGGAAGCACAAGAATCTCTTCGGTGGCCCCTCCGTCTTAGAATCAACCGTGTGAGAGAGTGATGGATTTTTGACCACAAAATAGTGGTCCGACCCCTCCTTATATTGCCCAGCCCCAAAGTCCCTGTCTATACCACATGTCATATTCCCTGGTTGCTATGGTGATGCTTCCACATGTTGCTGACAGTAATTGGATAAGAAGCATTTCTGTTAATAAACCTAACATGAGTGCGAATATGAATGGATATCAATTTTGTCGTACATTTGTAAAGCTGCTTGAGGTTTCTGTTTGGGGCTGTGCTCATTTTCTCTTCTGTTGCTGGAGGTGTGTGTGTGAGTCTATACAATATTGTTTTCCTTTATTATCTCTTGGCACCATTCATGATGTCAGCTGAGAGTGACAAAACTGGAGAATCTAACCGAATGAGAGCACATCTGAGAGAAGGGATACAGGCTCGTATGGTAGTAAATGCAGCTCTGAGTGGAAAGGTGAATATAAAAGTACAAGGCATATTAATTAGCTATTGGCAGGATTAGACGGGATTGTATAAGGTAACAGCTGCAGCAAACAGGAAAGGAAAAGAGAGGAGTGTTGTCGGGGGCTTGGTGGGGGGGAGGGCGGTGTGTGTGTGTGTGTGGAGAAGAAGCCCTGTCAGATGCAGATGACAAATCTTGGGAGGGCTCTTCAGTTTATCTTTCTATTCAATCCCCCTCCTTATGTGATTCCCCTATTGTTTAGCCCTGTGACAGCTGGAGATGACAGGCCCGAAGACCTGACAGAATGAGTTCTTTCACACCGTACTAGCCTTCACATTTACTGAACGAATAGTAGCCGCAGCAAGGTACAATTTAAACAGAAGGGCAAATATGGCCTACAGCTTCAATTCGAACCAAAATCCGAACCACCACGTCCCTCGCTGCCCTCTGAGGTATTTATTCCATCTTTAATCCACTGCCTCTTTCAGAAAGCAATGGATCTGTGGCCTTTGCTAGTCTGACCAGAACAGGCGGTTTGTTTGATTCACACCATCAGCTTTTCAATTGAAGTTCTCAATTAATTCAGTTTCATCTTTTCTGTTTCTCCAAACATCAGTAATGACTGTAATGTTCCAGAGGCCAGTGATAGAAACACACACACACACACTCTCTCTCTCTCTCTCTAATGGATTGTCTTTTTTAACTTTGACCTTGGCTAGTAATCCCAACTCTTGTTTTGATTTTACATCTCCTATTTGTAATCTTTTACTCCGTCCAGCAGGGAGTGTTTTGACGGTAGCAGCTGTAATTTTTGTGCATCTGGTGCCCACTACAATCTTCATTTCGGCAGCTGAGGGAAGCTCAGCAGAAGCTGTGGCAGTGTGTCTGATTTTAAATACTTCATTATCAAGCTTAAAAATGATTAACACGTGCAGATCAGAGTTGGGCACTTCGATGTGCATTTTAGAGATTTGATCCCACTACATTGCCTGGCAAATTACCCTATTTAAAATGAACAGGACACCACAAACAAAAACTCACATCATTCTATTAAGGCCAACTGTTACTTTGACCTTTAAATGTGATACCTCACTTTCTGTCCCATCCCAACTCACACTGCTTGCCTTGCTATTCCTTCCCTACCATCACTCCCACCCTATTCCATTGACAGTCTCCTGGGTTTATGTATATTCGCAAAAGCAAAATGCTATACCTTCCAGTGGGTCAGCGTGCACGAATCAGAACAGTGTCTTTATCTGTGCTAAACTTTGGTCAGCTGAAAGGTATTTGGAATGCGAAAATTGCTTTTGAGCATTTCTTGAGGCCAAGTGTTGTGGCAGAAGTTTCTGGCCATGCACATTCAGTGGAGAGCTTTGGTCCATCTTAAGTTCAAAGGTGCAATTTTTTGACCACTTAACACACATGACATTTTCTGGAAGACTACTGATCGGTGCTCTCAGAAAACATGCCTCCCTCCCTCTTACCATAGAATGATTAACAATTCCGTTAAGTTATCAAAGTATTGACCTGCTTGTCTGTCTGTTTAAAACTCTACCAATACATTCCCATAAGTGCCAATTAAAGGCTGTGTTGCTGATATGGATAGACAATCAAAGTGAATATTTTGCAGATTCATTCACATCTCACTTTCTAGTTAATGGGAACAATTTATTGGAGGAAAGTTGCTTCGGGGAAACCCCTGCCAAGCAAATTTGATTGGATTGGTAAGATACATTACAGAAATGTTAATATGGTCCTGGAAGGGTTAAACGTTATATTTAATGAGACTATGACCCAAGGGCACAACCTCAGAGTGAATGGACGACCCTTTCAAACTGAGATGAGCAGGAATTTCTTCATCCAGAGGATAATGAATCTGTGGAACTGAAGGCTCTGGAGGCCAAGTAATTGAGTTCATTTAAGACCGAGATAGATAGCTTTGTGATTAATAAGGGGATCAAAGGTTACAGGGAGAAAACAGGAGAATGGGGTTGAGAAATATATTAGCCATGATTGAATGGCAAAGCAGACTTGATGGACTGAATGGCCTAATTCTACTCCTATACTTTATCGTCTTATTCAGTTAAAAGGAAACATTAAATGCCTGTCCTAAAATGAAGCAGAAAGTCACTCTTTTGGTTAAGAACTTCAATTTTAGTGCTGTGCTGATCAGACCAGGTGGGAAGCCATTGCACAGGGCGACAAATTTGGAAAGGAGCAATAAGTCAGGTCTCTAGCTCTTAAATGAGACATAGAAAGAAAGGATGGCATTTATATCGCATCTTTCACACACTCCGAACTTCCCAAGGGGCTTCAGTATCAAATACATGCTTGAAATATGGGGCTGGATTGTTGAAGGGCTGCAGAGACAAGTACAGAGAATGAAAGGCCTGCAATTTCCTGATGCCAACCTGAATGCCAGGGTGATGACCGTTACTTGCCTGAATGCAATGAGCAACTTTACAGGCCAACTGGAATTGCCCAGTCTACATGCTGCAGGCCCTTATTGCCCAGTGAAACCGGAAACCCTGCACACTGAAGGAGGGGGCGGGCAGAGGAATCCTGTCTCCTCACCACTCCACTATGTAACACTCAACATCTCCTCAGTGTCATGATTAGCAGAAGGTCACAGATTCACCCTTGACAATGGTGGGTGCCCCTACTTACATTGGCATCTACCATCTCTCACAGCAGTGCAGGAAGGCCTTATTTCAGCTTCCAAACCTCGGAACCTCCCCATCATCTTTTTGTGGATGGGGTTCTCAGAGGCAATTTGGGGGAGGCATTGGCCTTGTGTTATTATCGGTGCATTGTTAATCTCCAGATAATGTTCTGTGGAACTGGGTTCAACTCCCGTGATGGCAGATGGTAGAATTTGAGTTCAATAAAAATTTGGAATTAAGAGTCTAATGATGACCCTGAATCTATTATCGATTGTTGGAAAAACCCATCTGGGTCACTAATGTCCTTTAGGGAAAGAAACTGCTATCCTCACCTGGTCTGGCCTACATGTGAATCCAGACCCACAGCAATGTGGTTGACTCTTAACTGCCCTCTGGAATGGGCAATAAATGCTGGCCTAGCCAGCGATGCCCTCATCCCATGAATGAATATGGTGGCAGCCATTTAAATGCCCACCTCGTCATTAATGGTTTCAATGGGAGTTCATCTGACAGCAGCTCCTGTATTTCTGAAGTAGCTGGAAACCAGCCTGGCATCAGGATGGGGATGGGGATCAGTGAAAAGGCAGACCATGATCTTTCTTGGTGATGGAAGTAACACAGCAGCCAATGTGCACACAGCAACAGCAGTGTGACAACAACATGATTTTATGAGTTAGTCAAGGGATCGATATTGTCTAAGGTACCAGGGAGAACTTTCCAACTGTTTGAAATAATGTCAGGGGTCCTTTATCCACATGGGACAGCCTTAGCTTAGCCATTCAAAACCATCCGAAAGACTGCACTACCAACAGTGCAGTGCTCCTTTGGATCCACACTGACATGCCAGGCTAGATTTTATACCAATGCATCTAGACTAGGATCTGAAGACATAATCTTCCAACTCAGTGGTGAAAGTGCTCTACACTGAGGCATTGTTGGCTGACAATAATCTGATTGTCTTCTGTAAGTGCAGAGCACAGTGAAAGATGGATTTGGGATTAGCCATGATATTGTTTCCTATTAAGTAGCCTGCCAGCAGTCACTGTCAGACATGAGTAATGGCTAGCTGGCCGAGATATCAGAGGGTAATAGTCATTTATGTAACTGTTCCCCAATTTGGAATCAATTAATTCTGGAGATAAGACAGGTGGGAAATTTGGATAGTAATTTGTGGGGAAGAATTACCAGAGAAATCATGTTTTAGAATCTGCATCTCAGTTTATTGATCAGAAAAGGAAAGCAAATTAGCCAACTCACATATCTCCTAAAATTCATTGACAGAATGGCGCTTTTAGAAGTCATGCTCATTTTAGGAAATGCCACGTTATAGTAGCATGTGTGGTGCAGAGTACAAGAGTAGAAACATGCAAGCCATGAGTTAGTCAGCAGTTAGATTAGGAGAAAGTGAGGGCTGCAGGTGCTGGAGATCAGAGTCAGGCAGCAGGTCAGGCAGCATCTGAGGTGCACCATTCCTGATGAAGAGCTTATGCTCGAAACATCTACTCTCTTGTTCCTCAGATGTTGCCTGGCCGGCTGTGCTTTTCCAGCACCACACTCTTGAAGTTAACCTAAATTATATGCTAAGGTACTGACACATGCATTCTTGAATAGCTGTGACTTGAATCAAATGGGATCCATCTGTGGGAAGTTGATCAGGTGAGTTAGGAGGGTTGGGATTGGAGTTACCAGCAAAAGTGCATCCACACTTTAAGTAATCTAATCTAATCTAATATACATCCCACATTCCTTCTCAACCCACTGCTGTTTTAACAATGTGCATTTTTGATAGTGTTATTCCTTCTCAAAATTAATTTAGTTCCCATTTATAATTAGTTCCGTTCTCATATTTATCCTATCCTGAATAAAATGATGTAAATTTCTCTTGAATCACCATGGAGAACAGTTTAACTGTTTGCTACAAGTGACTGTTCCTTTCTTTTTCTTGTCCAGATTGACAACAGGGATCCTAGAACAGGCCGTAGGCCCCAAATCAAACATCGAGCCACCTTATGCCTCTTTTGGCTGGCAGTCTGAGTGCTGCAACGTTGCTAAATGCCACAAAAAAACAGAAATTGATGGAAAAGTTCAGCAGGTCTGGTAGCATCTGTGAAGAGAAATCAGAGTTGACATTTTGGATCGAGCGACCCGTCCTCAGAACTGGCCGAGTGGCTACCCCTGGAGTAACCTTGCCTAAAATTAGCCCTCCCTTCCTTAAACATGACCTGGTGCCCAAAGATTGAATACCACTTGGAACAATTTCTACCCTGATAACACCATTGCGAATTTCAATTTGATTTTTCCTTCACCTGTTTTAGCCTCACTTGCTTTATTGAGCTAAATAAATCTTTATTTGTGGCAGAAGTCAAAGCCCTCACTATTGAGATAATTTGGGAGCTCTGATTGAAATCAAACAAAATAAAGGAGAGCTTGCACCACTGAACCAATAATAATCACCTTGAAAGCACTTTTTGAATGATGATGCCAGCATTTGATTTTTATCTATAAGTTGTCCGCCCTGTCTGTCAGGGGCTTGATATGTTGCTGATGAAGATGTTTGCACCAAGAATAACTAAGTATTAGCTGCTGAGCCGACGAAAGAGTAAAAACGCTCCCGAGGACCAACTGGGAGATTTTATACTTGGGTCACTCGTGGAAGTAAAAGGGAAAAAAAATCTTTTGCTTCAATCTTCACTTTCAAAGCGATATAGTGCAATAAGTTGACAAAGGCATATAGAGTTATGAATTTGTACAGCACGGAAACAGACCATTCGGTCCAACTCGTCCATGTCAAGCAGATATCCTAAATAAACCTAGTCCCATTTGCCAGCACTTGGCCTATACTCCTCTAAACCCTTCCTATTCATATACCCGTCCAGATGCCTAGCACAATCACAGAATCACAGAAAGGTCAGCAAGCAGGCACAGTACATAATTAGAAAGGCCAATGGAATGTTGTCCTTAAGTGGAAAGGGGATGGAGTATTAAAGTTGAAAAGTCTCACTACAGCTTGACAGGGCATTGATGGAATCACACCTCTAGTATTGAGAACAGTTTTCATCTCCTTATTAAGGAAGGACATACTTGCTTTGGTGGCAGTTCAGAGAAGGTTCGCAAGGCTGGCTCCTGGAATGAAGGAGGTACGGTTAGAAGTAATGGCTGAGCAGATGAGACCCGTGATCTTTGGAATTTAGCGATCTTATTGAAATGATCCTGAGGGGGCTTGACAATAGTAGGGGGCACAGATAAAAAAGTAAATGCCTTCAATTTAAGATGAAGATGAGAAAGAATTTCCTTTCAGAGCAGATCAGCAGTCTGTGGAATTTCCTTCCACAGGGTTTAGTGGAGGCTGGGTCATTTGTGGCAGAATTAGAAAGGATTTTGATTGACATGGGAGTTAAGGGCTATGGGGGAATAGGCAGGGAAGTGGAGTAAGGCCACAGCTAGATCTGCTGTGATCTTATTGAATGGTAGATGCGATGAATGACTTACTCTGCTCCTAGTTACTATCACAGTGATTGAGTGCTATATTAGTACTCACTGTGACAAGTGCAAAGGACAGAATTGTTAATGCACTTGCTATCAGACTGACCAGTTCAGCAAGCTCTGCCCCAGCAGAGACTGTAGGATCTAGAACAACAATGAAAAGTATCTGAGCAATTAATAGAACACCTTTTACTTCTCTTTATGGCACCTCACCTAACCTTGGAGGAAAAGGTGAGGTGCTATTTTCCTGCTACTGATGATTACCAAAGGCAATTTCCATAAATTCTTTGCTCATTTAACCAGGATTAATTTGACTGAGAAAACAATATATTTATATATGACAGCAATATGCAGCATATTTCTCCTGTTCTCCAGTACTCCTGCACTTCAGTTCTGAAGAAGGATCATTGGACCCAAAACATTAATTCTATTTCTCTCTCCACAGACAATGTTAGACCTACTGAGTTTTTGCAGCAATTTCTGTTTTGTTTCAGATCTCCAGCATCTGCAGCTCTTTGTATTACAGACTCCCGGAGTCTTGACAAGCTTAATTTTAATTCTCATTATTAATTAAAGTCATGTGATGTAGAACCTCATTGGTGAATTCCTTCCACATGTGGAAACAAGTTCCAACCTTACGGAAGATGACAAAAACAAAGTGGAAGAGGAAAGCCTTATCAAGGCCATTGATGAATTCCCTATTTGCTTATTGAGTCATATTGTTGTACAACATGGAAACAGACTCTTCATCCATGCTGACCAGATATCCTAAATTAATCTATTCCATTTGCCAGCATTTGATCCATATTCCTTTAATCCCTTGTTATTCATATACTCATCCAGAAGCCTTTTAACTGTTGTAATTGTACCAGCTTCCACCAATTCGTCTGGGAGCTCATTCCATACATGCACCACCCTCTGTGTGAAAAATTATGAAAGGAAAATGCAAAATCATTACTGAGCTCTGAACTGCAATTAATGAGCAATGACCATTCCTATCAAGAGCTTCCTCTATACCTTCCACTAAAAGGTAAGGCTCACAATTAGCAATTCATGTAGAAAAGTTACAAAGAATCTTGATTAACTTCATATTTGCTGCTTTGACAGTGTGAATCTCTGTTTGACCCCTCAGCATGCATCACCTTCCATTTTCCCAGGCCACTCACCCCTACTTAGATGAAAGGTCAAGTTGTTTTCAAGCCTAAACAATGGGGGTTGAATGACATGAATAAAGGCCTCCTCCTGCTCTGGTCTTCACAGAGCTCCAACAGTGTAACATTACATGATCGAAATTCATTTCAGGAGCTTCACTGAATTGTACAGTGCGACAAATGCCTGCCATTGACAGAATTATTGAACTCAGTTATAACTGTCCCGAGCAGATGGAAACCAGACTGGGGGCAGGGAGAAAGTGAACGGGGAGCTAGAATAGAGTGGGGGGCTTACGCATTTCTTTCTCACTGCGATCTGACAGACTGTAATTTTACGTTGTAGGTGAGAAGAACCTTCTGTCCAAAGGCAGCATGTTCCTCTTTAAATGTGGAGATTGAACTTCAATGACGTAATTTAGCCTTGATTTGCAGTTTTAACCTGAGGCCCGAGGAGTTGGGAGAGGGATGGGAAATAGTGGTGACAAAAACACAATTTCCATCATGGTATTTGGTAGCGCGTGATTAAGGGTGACTAATTTTAGAAAACTTTGATGACATTTTCTGAAACAGAATTAGAGATGTGAATAAATCTGAATTTTAAATCATAGGTTAAGATCCCAAAAGAAATATATGCGTGTTATAAAGTTGCTGTGAAAATGCATTTGTACAATCGCAAAACTAGTTACTGACATTTAAAAGTTTAACAAAATTGCATAATGGCACTGAGGATTTAATCTCATGAAAGGAATTGAGTAACCAGCATTTTGCACATCATTAGTTAAAACTACGAACATACTTCAAAAGTTTTCAGATTAAAAGTCCTCCCTTCAATTGTGACAGCACTTACACTGTTAGCCATAGCAATTCATCAATAGTGCAAAAAAAAAGGATTTGAAACCGTCGTGGAAGAACAAAAGAAGAGAGCACAGTACAAAGGCAGAGGAAACCACAAACATGGGCTTGCAGGTTTTATATGGCACAATCAAAATGAACAGCCACAGTCCATAATGCTACATTTAATGAAACCCTATGGGGTGTCGGAATATGCAGACTCTGCTTTGTAATGATGTTTCCATGAGCAGAGAATTTTGTTTATTCATTAGCAGCAAATTCTATGCCTCCATGAGCAGACAGCTTTGCACATGAGGTCATCCACAATCCTAGATCACAATTCCTTAGCTAAATGTAGCTGTTGGCATGTATATTGCAATTTATTGCATATATACATGTGATTTTGTTTAGTTACTTTTCATATCACGCAGGAACCCCCACTTTCTGCTTAGGAATTGAAAAGAATGTGCAAAATCGTCAGACTTGCTTACACAAAAGCTAGGTTCCATCCCGTATCTACAGCTGTTGGGTAAATTGCACCGGCATATTTGAATTGCAGAAGAAATTTGAGGTGATTTAACACTCATGGATGGAAGAGCTGGATGATAGAGCAAGATCAATAAACCTGCTGTTCATTGAAACAGCCTGGTCTTTAAACACCAATTCTTGAAGGATTCCACTTGGATGGAGATGTTTCGAACAGAGGTGCATGTTAAAGAGATCTGAGATCATGCTATTCCTTAGGTACACGACAAGAAACGTGTACCTAAGTCTCCTGGAAATATGCCATGAAGATTACACAGGTAATTTCATTGTGATGGATCATGTCCAACTAGGGGGCAATTGGAATGTAAATAAAATAGTTTTAAAGAAACCTACTGAAGTTAGATTTCAGCCAATCATGGTGAGCCAGAAAGTTTCCCAATCAACAACAGGCCACAAGACTAATCCAAATATTATTTAAAGCTGAACTAAACCACAAACTAGCAGACACTACTAAATAAAACCTCTCTTAGATAACTATTTATGATCTATAATTAAAACGTACAACAACTCAACCAACTAAACCAGAATCATGAATTGAACCCTTTTCTTTATACTGTGACTCACCTCCCCCAAAATTTCTTTGGTTATTATGAGGTTATTGAAAAATTACCCTCCTTCATGGGGACAATTCCAAACCTTTCCACATTTATCTTGCAAGGTCTGGGACATTTCAGCTTGAGATGGAGCTTTACTACAATTCCTGCACTATGACTTGAACAGAAAGTTAAAAACATCCCTATTTTTTAGTCTCACTTCTCTTGGCCCACAGCTGCTTTAAGCTCCTGATAAATTTCTCTCTCTGACTGATTCCATGTTGAATTGCTTGATTTAATTATGAGGATTTTTTTCTCTAACTCCAAGCCATGCAAATCTTCCAGCTTCCTTTTCTCACCTGAACACTGTTGCCATTTAAGTACAGGTACAAGACCCTTTATCCGAACACCCAAAAACGAAAATCTCCAAAATCCGAAGGTTTTTTTGTGAAGTTATTTTCTCAGGAACAAGGTTGTTTGGCGAGCAAACGGTTAACTCAAGTTGACACCCACTTGATGTGTGTCACTCAGATGTGACGTTGTTGGGGGGGGGGAAGCGTGGCCAGGCACATTCTTAGTTAGAAGTCTGCTTCTCCGGTAAGGTTTGTTAAAATTTCACCATCAAACTCTCACATTCTGAAAACCGAAAAATTTCAAATTCTGAAAAACAGCTGGTCCTGAGCATTTCCGATAAAGGATCTTGTACCTGTACAAATCCCACCCACCCTCATTCCATATGTTTCACAATGAAGTTAGTATTTTCTCTGCTTGAGGTGCAGGTCTGGCTAACATATATCTCTTTTGTTCTCTTGATTCATTAAATTGCAAATAGTTGAGCTGCTATTTGCTGTTCCCAAACCCAACTACCAACTCCCTGTTTCAAGCAAACATACAGGCTGATAAATTAAAGCAAAGGAACACCTAAACCCTCCAAGTGTGTCATGCATGTTACTTACTACTTGTCAGCCCAAGAATGGATATTGTCCAGATCTTGTTGCATTTGGACATGGACAGCCTCAGTGTCTGAGGAATCATGAATGATGCTGAACATTATGCAATCATCAGCAAACAACCACACTTCTGACCTTACGATGGAGGGAAGGTCATTGATGAAGCAGCCGAAGATGGCTGGGCTGAGCACACTACCCTGAGGAACTCCTGCAGAGATGTCCTGGAGCTGAGATGACAGACCTCCAACAACCATGACCATCTTTCTATGTGTCAGGTATGACTCCAACCAGCAGAGTTTGCCCCCAATACCCATTGATTCCAGTTTTGTTAGGGCTCCTTGCTGCCATACTTGATCAAATGCAGCCTTGTCACTCTCACCTCACCCCTGGAATTCAGCTCTTTTGTCGATGTTTGAACCAAGGCTGTAATGAGGTCAGGAGCTGAGTAGCCCAGGCGGAACCCAAACTGGACGAGACTGAGCAGTTTATAGCTGAGCAGATGCTGCTTGATAGCACTGCCGATGACACCTTCCATCACTTTACTGATGTCGAGAGTAGACTGATGGGGCAGTAATTGGCCAGGTTGGATTTGTCCTGCTTTTTATATTTAGGACATACTCGGGCAATTTTCCACATTGTTGGATATTTGCCAGTTTTGTAAATGTTCTGGGACAGCTTGGCTAGGGGAGGGGCAGGTTCTGGAGCATAAGCTTTCAGTACTATTGCTGGAATGTTGTCAGGGTCTGTAGCCTTTGCATTATCGAGTATCTCCACCTTGATATCACACGAAGTGAATCAAATTGAATTAAGATTAGTTTCGGTAATGCTGGGGACCACTGGAGGAGGCCGAAGTGGATCATCCACTCAGAACTTCTGGCTGAAGATTGCTGCAAAAGCTTCAGCTTTATCTTTTGCCCTGATGTGCTGGGCTTTTCCATCATTCCACATCTGTAAGATGTGAAAGCAATTCACCACTGAGACTCTAGATCACATGGCTTTAATGAAAAATGAGAATTAAAATTAAGCCTGTCAAGACTCCGGGAGTCTATAAAACAAAGAGCCACAGTCGCTGGAGATCTGAAACAAAACTGAAATTGCTGCAGAAACTCAGCAGGTCAGTGGAGAGAGAAACAGAGTTAATGTTTTGGGTCCAATGGCCCTTCTTCAGAACTGAAGTGCAAGAGTACTTCCAAATAAAACCCATTATCATGGCAAACTGGCACATTGGGACGTCCAAACATAAATGCAAACTAATTGTCACTTACTTTCAAAGCAACACCCTTAATTCTGTGGCACATACTTAATTTATATCTAATGGAGTTAATGACCCTCTTCTCCAGTTTTGCTGCTTTCACAATAAACAAACATTTGAAAAGGGGCTGTTAGCTTCTTTGATCTGAGAATGATATCATTAATTTAAGCCCTTTACTAAAATAACTGTACCCCTCCAGCTTCTTTCCAAAAGTATTAAGATAGGTCATCCATTGCTTTAGTTTTCTGCTTTTTAACTCTGACCTTAATAAATAAACAACTCAAGGTGGGTTTTTTTTAACATTGTTCATCAGTCTCTCAATCAATCTTCCCAATAGTCTTACATTTAATTCTTCATTTCCAAAACAAAAGGTTATATAGCCTAGTGTTATTATTGCTTAGACTATTAATTCAGAGACCCAGACATTGGTTTGGGGACTCCAGGTTCAAATCCTGCCTTCGCCGATGGTAGAAATTGAAGTTAATGAAAAAGATCTGGAATTAAGAATCTCCTGATGACCATGAAATCATTTTTGATTGTTGGAAAAACCCATCTGGTTCACTAAATGCCCTTCATGGAAGGAAATATGCCATCCTCAGCTGATCTGGCCTACACGTGACTCCAGACCCACAGCAATGTAGTTGACTCAGTTGTCCTCTGAAATGGGCGAAATTTGAGTACTGCAAATGCTGGAGATTAGAGTCAAGAGTGTGGTGCTGGAAAAGTACAGCAGGTCAGGCAGGATCCGAGGAGCAGGAAAATCGATAAAAAAAATTCTCTCTCCACCCCTAAGGCTCCCAGCCTCATTCCTGATGAAGGACTTTTGCCCGAAATGTTGATTGCTCTGTCCTCTGAAATGGCCTAGCAAGCCATTCTGTTGTATCAAAAGCTATGAAGTCTCAAAGAAATGAAACCGGATGGATCACCTGGTACTGGAAACGACAATGACAGAAACAACCCTGCTGATCCTGCGAAGCTCTCCTCAGTAACATCTGTGGGCTTGTGCCAAAATTGGGAGAGCTGTCTCATAGACTAGTCAAGCAACAACCTGACACAGTCATACTCATGGAATCATATCTTACAGATAATGCGTCAGACACCACCATCACCATCCCTGGTTATGTCATGTCTCACCGGCAGGACAGACCCAGCAGAGGTAGCGCCACAGCAGATTTGCCGCCGACGATTAGCCACTGCCCTTTGACCACCGAGGACGCTTAGCCACCGCCCAGTGGCCACTGAAGACGATTCGCTACCGCAAATAAGTTTAAAATGTTAGAGAGCAAGCATATCTAAACTATATAAAATTATCGTTAAGGTAGTGTTTGTGTTGTTTCAGTAACAACTTATTTTCGTTACAGGAGAGTTTTTTTAAGCTTTTTTTTTTCCATTTACCCTCAAGTCTTCAAAGTGGAAACAGCAATTATTAGTAAACGTGAAAATAAGAAGTTTTACCACGATGGTTTTATATATGTTTTGATAAACTGTCCAAGAGTGATTCAAGTATTAGGTTTTGGTGATGTGAACATTCTTATAGTGTTCTCATAGCGTTCTTATTAACGAATGTGTAGCTGATGTCCCTCAGTCAGTCCTGGCATCTTTACCGATGACAAGCATGAAGAAAATAATTCGACAAAAAAGGAATGATAGGAGACGCAGACGATAGAATACAAAAAATTGTTCTTGAATACAGTGAAAGAAACTGTTTGGAATATCTTAGAGGAATAGTGCATAACTATCAAATGAACTAAAATTTCATTGTTTAATATTAATGTGAGATTTTACTGCCATTATAAAGATTTTTAAAATATATTTTCTTTTTCTGATTAAATTCTGTAACTCATTTTTATATATAAACCAATAAAATGATATTTATTTTACCTTTTTTTATTAATATGTACTATGTAGTTATATAAGTAAAGGGGACTGAGAAGTATGAAAGAACAGGTGGGAGGGAAAACAATCAGTATGTATATATATTTCCGGTGGTGAATAGTCAAACGACCCCAGTGGAGAAACGCTGGTGGAGAACTGGCAGTGGCTAATCATCGGCGGCGAATCTGCCGTGGTGAATTGTCACCAACACAGTAGTAAACAGTCGGGAGGAAGTTGCTCTAGAAGTCCTCCACATTGAATCTGGACCCCATGAAGTCTCATGGCTTCAGGTTAAACATGGGCAAGGAAACCTCCTGCTGATTACCATAACATCCTCCCTCAGCTGATGAATCCGTACTCCTCCATGTTGAATGACACTTGGAAGAAGCACTGAGGATGGCAAGAGCACCGAATGTACTCTGGGCGGGGAATTTTAATGTCCACCATCAAAAGTACCTCAGCAGCAGTAATACTGATCGAGCTGGTCGAGTCCTAAAGGAGATAGCTGCTATATTGGGTCTGTGGAAGGTAGTGAGGGAACCAACAAGAGGGAAAAACATACTTGACCTCATCTTTACCAATCAGCCGGATACAGATGCATCTGACCATGACAGCATCACTAACAGCGATCACTGCACAGTCCTTGTGAGACCAAGTCCCACCTTCACATTAAGAATAACCTCCATTTTATTGTGTGGCACTATCACCTGCAAAGTAGGACAGACATCAAACAGATCTAGTAACTCAACACTGGGCACCCATGAGGTGTTGTGAGCCATCAACAGGGGCTGAATTGTACGCCAGCACAATCTGTAACCTCATGGCCTGGCTTATCCCCCACTCAACCATTACCATCAAACCGGGGTCAAACCTGGTTCAATGAAGAGTGCAGGAGGGCAATGCCAGGCATACTAAAATCAGCTTAAGCAGCAAGTGGTAGACAGAGCTAAGCAATCTGACAACCAACAGATCAGATCTAAGCTCTGCAGTCCTGCCACATCTAGTTGTGAATGGTCGTGGATGATTAAACAACTCACTGGAGGAGGAGGAGGCTCCGCAAATATCCCATCCTCAATGTTGGAAGAGCCCAACACATCAGTGCAAAAGATGCACAGCAATCTTCAGCCAGAAGTGCCGATTGGATATTCCATCTCGGCCTCCTCCAGTGGTCCCCATCAATTCAGATACCAGTCTTCAGTCAATTCGATTCACTCCACGTGATATCAAGGTGGAGACACTAGATACTGCAAAGGCTACACACCCTGACAACATTCCAGCAATAGTACTGAAGGCTTATGCTCCAGAACTTGCCCCTCCCCTAGCCAAACTGTTCCAGTACAATTACAATACTGGAAAATACCCAACAATGTGGAAAATTGCCCAAGTATATCCTGAATTTAAAAAGCAAGACAAATCTAACCCAGCCAATTACTGCCCCATCAGTCTACTCTCAATCATCAGTAAGGTGATGGAGGGGGTCATCAACAGTGTCATCAAGCAGCACGTGTTCAGCAATAACCTGCTCAGTGACGCCCAGTCTGGGTTCCTGACTCAGCTCCTGACCTCAATACAGCCTTGGTTCAAACACAGACAAAAGAGCTGAATTCGAGAGGTGAGGTGAGAATGACAGACCTTAACATTAAGGCTGCATTTGACCAAGTGTAGCATCATTGAGCCCTAGCAAAACTGGAATCAATGGGTATTGGGGCAAACTCTCTTCTGGTTAGAGTCATACCTGACACACGGGAAGACGGTCGTGATTGTTGGAGATCAGTCATCTCAGCTCCAGGATATCCCTGAAGGAGTTCCTCAGGATAATGTCCTAGGTCCAACCATCTTCAGATACTTCATCAATGACCTTCTCTCCATCATAAGGTCAGAAGTGGGGATGTTTGCCAATGATTGCATAATGTTCAGCACCACTCACAACTCCTCAGACACTGAAGCAATCTGTGCCCAAATCTTAGAGTCTTAGAGATGTACAGCACAGAAACAGACCCTTCAGTCCACCTCATCCATGCTGACCAGATATGCTAACCTGATCTAGCCTCATTTGCCAATACTTGCCCCATATCTCTCCAAATGCTTCCTATTCATATACCCATCCAGATATCTTTTGAATGCTGTCATTGTAACAGCCTCCACCACTTCCTCTGGCAGCTCATTCCATGCACGTACCACCCTCTGCATGAAAAAGTTGCCCGTTAGGTCCCTTTTATATCTTTCCCCTCTCACCCTAAACCTATGCCCCCTAGTTCTGGATTTCCGCACCCGAGGGAAAAGACTTTGGCTGTTTATCCTATCCATTCACCCCTCAGCCTTCAATGTTGCAGGGAAAACAGCCTCAACCTAACCTGCTTCTCCCTATAGCTCAAATCCTCCAGCTCTGGCAATATTCTTGCAAATCTTTTCTGAACCCTTTCAAGTTTCACAACATCCTTCTGATAGGAAGGGGACCAGTCCTAACCAATATCCTGTACAGCCTCAACATGACCTTCCAATTCCTATACTCAATACTCTGACCAATAAAGGAAAGCATACCAAATGCTTTCTTCACTATCCTATCTACCCCCAACTCCACTTTCAAGGAACTATGAGCCAGCACTCCAAATTCTCTTTAATCAGCAACACTCCCTATGACCTTACCATTAAGTGTATAAGTCCTGCTCTGATTTGCTTTGCCAAAATGCAGCACCTCACATTTAACTAAATTAAACTCTCTCTGCCACTCCTCAGCCCATTGGCAACAAAGTCTGGATGATAGCCAGGCTTGGGCTGACAAGCAGCAAGTGACATTCATGTCACACAGATGCCAGGCTATGACCATCACTAATAACAGACGTGTTACCATCACTGAATCCCTGACTATCAACATCTTGGGAGTTATCAGTGATTGGAAACTCAACTGGACTTCCCATATCAACACAATGGCTACAAGAGCAGGTCAGAGGCTAGGAATGCTGTAGCAAGTGACTCACATGACTCCCTAAAGTCTGTCCTCCATCTACAAGGCACAAGCCAGGAGTGTGATGGAATACGCCCTACTTGCCAGTATGGGTGCAGTCTCAACAATACTCAAGATGCTTGGCACCATCCAGGTCAAAGCAGCCCCTGCATCCACAAGCATTCACTTCCTCCACCACTGCCGCTCAGTAGCAGCAGTGTGCACTATCTACAAAATGCACTGCAGAAATTCACCAAAGATCCTCAGGCAGCACCTTCCACAACCACATCCATCTAGAAGGACAAGGACAGCACATACTTGGGGAACAATATCATATTCAAGTTCTCCTCCAAACCACTCACCATTCTGACTTGGAAATATAGTGCCATATCTTCAGTGTCCCTGGTCAAAAACCAGAATTCCATCCCTAATGGCACTGTGGGTCATCCCACGGCAGGTGGACTGCAGCGGTTCAAGAAGGCAGCTCACTACCACCTTCTCAAGGGCAGTTAGGGACGGGAAATAAATACTGTCCAGCCAGCGACACCCACACCCCACGAAATAAATTTAAAAATTCCAAAATATGTGAATTACCACATTAGATATTTGAAAAAGCAGTAAATGTATGGGACAGGATGAGCAAAGGAGAGCTTTTAAAAAGAAAACAAAGTCTGCATTTACATAGCAATTTCCACATTATAAAAAGTAGATGGATGTAATTTCGATAAAAATTGAATAGATGGAGAGATTGAAACTAAACTGAAAAGGCAGACTCAGAAAACACAGCAAATGTAGCAAGGACAGGTAAATGAAGATTAAAAGTGCTGCATATGATACTTAAAAACATTGGCAGATGACGCAAATGATAAATGTAAAAGTTTAACAAATCCTATTCAAACAAAAAGGAGAAATTCATAAAGATGAAGAGGGAATCTCTTTGCAGAATACACAAGTACAATAGGGATAATTCATTCATATCAACAGTTGTATGCTAGCAGAGGATGTGGAATTATTCTTAGAGATAACAGTAGAAAAGGAATTAGTTCTCAAGTAATTAGTAGATGATAAAGTGGATAAGTTACCCAGGTCATAATGTCACATACTGAAGGCATTGAATGAGGTTCGGGGAAGATAGTACGTACTCTTGAATAACTTTCAATCCTCTTTGGACATAAAGATTGTCTGAGGGTCTGTAGACCAGTTAGTCGAACATCAGCCATGGGAAAACTCTTAACATAATAATTCAAGAATAAACAAATGAGCATTTTGCATTGAAATCAGGGATAGCGAGCATACATTTGTTAAAGTCTACAGCTATTGGTAATGTTTTTGACAAGGTGGCTGTATAAAGACAATGTGGTAGATTTCATGCTTACGGTTTTTCAGAAGGCCCATTAAAAAAATCTAGGCATGTGGCATAAATAGGAAAAAAAATAGCACAAAAGGGTATTGGCTGATGGACAAAAAGCAATGTCTTCACATTGTTAGCTGGTGCTTGAATTAGAGAAGGGTTTGATGATGTGCATCCGTGGGTCTGTGTTAGGATCTCTTGTGTTCACTGTGTGTTAAGAATTGGACCTTTGGTGTATTATTCAAATTTGCTAATGACACAAAAGCAGAGGAAAAGACAAACATCAAAATAGTATATTTAAGATGTTGGAGAGACAGGTGGCAGATGCAATTTAAAGTTGAAAGGATGGACTTTGAGAAATAGCTTTTTTTTACAAAGTATAGACTTAATGAAAGGAAACTGAAGAGCACACATGGAAAAGGAGAGTCTGTGGTTTCAAACATAGAGACTTTTAATCAACCTGTTCTAAAATGTTAGTACACACCTTTGGAGCAGGTGGGACGCGAGACTAGCCCTCCTGGCTCAAGGGTAAGGACGTTACCATTGTGCCTCTAGAGCCCTTGAGCCCTGAGCTATAAGTCCAGCACACTTGCATTGCATCACTCTGCTAGCTAATGCAATATGAGACACCTCCTGACCAGGTGGGATTTGAACTTGAAGTCTTTGTTTAGAGGCAGGATCACTATCACTGCACCACAACAGGAATAATTAAAAGTGTCCATAACAGTGAGAAGGATTTACGCTTGCACTGTTCTGCTGCAACTGCCCGATGATGTTGACACTAAATAGGAAAACACTCCATTCTTCAGTAGTTTTATGACATTCCCCGCTTTAGTAATGCTTAAGAAAACTATAAGTGATCCTAACAATAAGTTACAAATGCTTAAAGCTTTTTAGTATTGTGATTACTAATTGTTGATTAGATTACCTATGGTATGGAAACAGGCCCTTTGGCCCAACAAGTCCACACTGACGCCACGAAAAGTAACCCACCCAGGCCCTATATTTACCCCTGACTAATGCACCTAACACAATGTGCAATTTAGCATGACCAACTCACCTGGCCTGCACATTTTTGGATTGTGGGAGGAAACCACAGACACAGGGAGAATGTGCAAACTACACAGTCTGAGGCTGGAATCGAACCCAAGTCCCTGCTGCTGTGAGGCAGCAGTGTTAACCACTGAGCCACCATGCTGCCCTCTTGATGATGATTTCGGAATGGCCAATTATATTAACCAAAGAATCATAGAAACATAGAGCACAGAAAGAGACCATTAGGCCTGTAGTGCCTAATGTCATGCTTAGACTGCCATCTCTGTCTGTAACTTTGTAAGTTTCTTGTTCTCAAGGATTTGTCTAATTCCCTTTTTAAATATTATTTATGGAATATTATTTATCTTTTCAGGTAGACTAAAAAAAGATTAAATTCACCTGCAGTCAAGATCTCCAGCCAATGATTTAAACCTGTGACCTCTAGTTATTGATCTGCTCTCCAAAAGAAAGCTTTGATCTTTACCTACAACATCAAAACCTTTCATCAGCTTGGAAACCCCTATTAGGCCACCTTTTATATTTCTCCATCCCAAGGAGAAAAGTACCAAGGTTTCCAATGCCTTCCAACTAGAGATTAATTTAAACAGTGACTACTAGAATAGGAAATGATAACAATTTATATTTAACAAAGCAAAACATCCCCATCGTCTTCACAGGAAAAAAAACAGCAGTAGCTTTTGATGAAGGTGTGGGAACAAGAGGGTTCAGTATGATAACTGATTATTCATCTCAAAGCTGACAAAGGCCAATCAAGCAGTAGGACAGGTCCGAGCATTTTGATTTGACTCCTTACAGTATAGAGACAGGCCCAACAAGACCACACTGACCCTCCGAAAGTCACCCACCCAAACCCATTCCGCTACATTTACCCCCAACAAATGCACCTATCACTACGGGCAACTTAGCATAGCCAATTCACCTGACCTGCACATCTTTGGATCGTGGAAGGAAACCCACACAGACACAGGGAGAATGTGCAAACTCCACACAGACAGTTGCCCGAGGTGAGACAGCAGTGCTAATCACTGAGGCACTGTGCCATCCACTTAAACTGGATATGTTAACCTTGCATCAATCAGAGGTAAATAGGTTTCAAGTATATAGATAACTTGGGCATTTTGAGCATAGCTGGTTAATGCTAAAATGTGATGATAATATTGACAAAGTCAAAAAGAAGAGTGGGGATCAGAAAGTTTGTTCTTTCTCATAGATTAGTAAATATGCTGACACAGAATGTGGCTCACCATATGGTAGCCCATGTACCATATACCATGAAATATGAAATCTCATTGTGTCAAATATCTTGAAGTTTTATATCAACTTAATTTATATCATACTTGTAAACATTGCTTCAGTTCTGTGCAGGCTGATATTACTGCATATTACACACCCATAACTGACTGACTACACTGACTCTATTATACAGACAGAATTACTGAAGATGAGGAGGATATCTTTATACCAGAATTCCACACCAATTCCATTTACACGTTTGCTGATGACACCACCATTGTAGCTCAAATCGCAAACAACGATGAGACAGAATAGAAATTGAGTGCTTAGTGGCATGGTGTAAAAGCAACAATTTCTGCATCAACATCAGCAAAATGAAGGAGTTGGTCATTGACTTAAGAAAGTGAAATGGAGGGCACGCTCATATCTGTATCAAGAGTGCTGAGGTGGAGATGGTCGAGAGCGTCATGTTCCTGGAAGTGATGATCACCAACAATCTGCCCTGGTCCACTCACGTTGATGCAACAGTCAAGAAAGCAAAATGTTTAGGACTCCCAGGGCAACACATTCCTGGTTGTTTACCAATGTGCTACCACCTCTGCTGGGTTTTTCCTGCTTGGGGAATTGGGCCTGTTCAGGCATGATGTGTTTGAGACATTACGATTGTGTCTGAGGCATTGTAGTTCCATGAAGTATGTTCATGTCCAACTGTGGATTCACTGTTCTGTGGGACCGTCCTCCCAACCTTGGCACATGCCCCTAAATGTTAGTAAGGAAGACTTTGTAGGTTTGACTGGGCTAGGTTGGCTATTGCTGTTTCTGATGCCTTTGTTTAGATTTTGCAGTAGTTTGATACAAGTGAGTGGCTTGTTAGGCCATTTCAGAGCACAGTTAAGAGTCAGCCACGCATTGGTATGATTCTGGAGTCAGATGTGGGCCAGAGGAGGTAAGGATAGCAGAAATTGTCTATGCGGTCTGGAATCTATTTCATAATACAACAGAGGTCGAGCAGACTTCCACAAACATTTGTCGTGCTAACTTAAGTAAGAAATGTACCTGGTACTGCACAGAATGGCATGAGATATTTAAGAAAAACTGACTTTTTGTTGGGAGTTAAATGTCCCTCAGTGTAGCTGGATACATGGAAATGGATTGGAATTCCTGAAAGTTCCCTCTATTAATAGCATAAGTATGACGTAACGGTAATTTTCAGTGCAAAAGGTTAGGAAATTAAGACATTAGTGAAACTGGCATTTTTACATCAGGCCCAAATACCCTCCTGCATCAATTCAGTCAAACCTCTGCTCAAGGCCTCTGCATTCATTGACACAGATTCTCATACAAGAATCCTGGCAACATTAGATTCCTCCATGTATGCCAGCTAGACTCAGGTATAAATTTATGGTTAGGTTTTAAGCATGTTGAGACATAAAGATATTTTTCTTGTAGTGTTATTTTAAAGAGTTCTCTCCACATTGAGATCTTTCAATGCATGTCAGAATGAGCGACATTTGCCTGAATCTTCTAAGAAGCCACGATGGTCACTGGATTGCTGCTCTGTTCGAAATTTCCCTCGACCTGACGATGCTCTGTGTTCGTGGCTGGGTCTTTCAATTGCAGATTTTCCAGAAATGGTGGCTGAGGTGGGATGTGCGTGGGGAGGCAGGATCCCGATGTATCTCTCATTTCATACATCTGATCTTTGTTTATCCAGAGACTGGGAAACTTGGGCTATTAAAACCAGGGTGGTGTAGTGTGAATGGCAATGGGATGGTGATGCAAAGCTCCAGGCTAACGTTTTCGGAACATGGATTCAAATCCCATCACAGCAGATAGCAAAATTTGAATTGAAAAAATTTGATTGATTAAAAAAAACGACGGCTCTGCTCTACCTCTGGGTTCAAATCTGCGATTATCCGATTTTTAATCAGGAAGGAAATCAAGGGTTGCAGAGAATAGACAGGACATTGGAGCTATCCATGATCAGATCAGCCATGACTGCACAGAATTGCTGAGCAGACTCAATGGGCTGATTGGCCTAATTCTGCTCTTATGCCTCATGGTCTAAATCTCATCTGATACAAACATGTGTCATAACATAGCTGCACAGTTCAGTTAAAAACAAAGTCACTTCGTGGGAATATGGCCAAATATTCTCTGTTCCTGGTTCTTCTTCATTCTCCCAATTGCTAATAAGAGTCTCAGGAAATTACAAAGTAAGGTGATGTCAGAATCAGCATAAATGTAATTTTTTCAGTTTTACTGTTTAGGAGAAGTGTCAGGCTGTTAGCTACAGCAAACAACCTGTCAGGGTTGGGTAGTTTAAAGAAAAAAAATTGTCTTTCTTCCAAACTCCAGTTCCATTTACTTATGATAGACGTTACCGTTTGGTGGTCATGTTTATTTCTTAACAAGCAGTACACTTCCAGAAGTGAATTAATTGGAATGAAAGTAAAATAGTGGGCTGTTTAAGAAAACAGAGTTGGGTTGATTGTTTTCTGCAAGTTCCCTTCTCAACAAGTGCTTTATCTATTTCTCACAGCTTTAGCCTGCAATGTCATTTTTCTGAGAATGTTTTCTTCACCACAAAAACTCATCCAGGAAGCAAAGGAAAGTAGTACATCGCTTATTTACTTTGATGCGGAAGAATTTGTCCATGACAGCAAAGAAATACATGAAAAAAAGTATCGACATACTGAGAAAGTGGTACTTCTTTGTTCAAATGTGACAGAAAATCATTAGTTTATTATCCTCCGTGTTGTGCTGATGTGTCTCATTATGTGTTGTTAAGTGCTGCAATGTCCGAACAATAACTTCACATTGCACAGCAGAAACAACAAAAAGGGAAAAGAATGTTGCTCTAACATTTAAAATGGCAGCAGATCAAGAAACTTTGAAAAGAGAAACAAGGATGCCTACTGAATTCTTCTGGTGGGACAAAAGAAACTTCCTTTTATCCATGTAATATGAGACACTTACACTCACAGAACCTCTACAGTGCAGATAGAGGCCACTTGGTCCATCGAAACCAACCCTCTGAAGAGCATCCCACCCAGAGGGCAGTTCAGAGTCCCACATGCAGGTCAGACCAGGTAAGGGTTGCAGTTAACTCAGTAAACCAGATGGGATTTACCCAACAATTGACAACAACTTCGTGGTCTCTTCATTAGAGTTCCTTTTGACGCTTAATTCCAGAGCTCCTTTTTCACTGAATTCAAAATTAAACTTCCTTCATCACAAATTCCACCAGCTGCCATGGTGGTATTTGATTCCAGGTTCCCACCTGGAACACTCTGAAATAATATTCCAGTACTAGGCCAATGCCTCCAACACTGACTGCAGCAACACAGTCTCTGCAGCTCTCACGCACCACTCAACCTGACTTGCATACAGCACAGAGACAGACCATTCGGTCCAACTCGTCCACATTGACGTCCCAATCTGACCGCGTCCTATTTGTCAGCATTTGGCCGATATCCCTCTAAACCTTTCCTATTCATATACCCATCCAAATGCCTTTTAAATGTTGTAAATGGACCAGCTTCCACCTCTTCCTCTGGCAACTCGGCCCAGACATACATCACCCTCTGCAAGAAAAAGTTGCCCCTCACATCCTTTTAAAATATTTTCCCCCTTACCTTAAACCTATGCCCTCCAGTTTTGGACTCCCCTACCCTGGGAAAAAGACCTTGGCTATTCATCCTATCCACACCTCACATGATTTTGTAAACTTCTATAAGGACATCCCCTCAATCTCCGATGCTCCAGGGAAAATCTCCCCAGCCTATTCAGCATCTACCTGTAGCTCAAACCTTCTAACCCTGGCAACATCCTTATAAATCTTTACTGCACCCTCTCAAGTTTAACAATATCCATCCTAGAGAAGGGCAACCAGAATTGTACGTGATATTCCAAAAGTGGCTTCACCAATGTCTGTACAGCTGCAATATGACATCTCTTCTTTACCCAATGTTCTGACCAATGAAGGCAAGCATGCCAAACACTTTTTTCACCACCCTGTCTACCCATCAAGGAATTGTGCACCTCCACCCCTAGGTCTCTTTGTTCAGCAATACTCCCTGGGGCCTACCATTTAAGTCCTGCTCTGGTTTGCCTTACCAAAATGCAACACCTTACATTTGTCTAAATTAAACTCCATGTGCCGCTCCTCAGCCCATTGGCCCTGTTGTACTCTGAGATTATTTTGTCATTGTCCGCCTACACCACCTATTTTAGTGTCATCTGCAAACTTACTAACTATACCTCCTACGTTCACATCCAAATCATTTATGTAAATGATGGAAAACAGTTGTCCCAGCATAGATCCTTGTGGCACACCAATGGTCACAGACCTCCAGTCTGAGCAGCGAATCTCTACCACCACCCTCTGTCTCCTACCTTCAAGCCAATTTTGTATTCAATTGGCTAGCTCCCCCTGGATCCCATGTGATCTAAGCTTACTGACCAGTCTACCATGTGGAACATTGTCGAACGATTTACTGGAGTCCACATAGACAATGTCGACTGCTCTGTCTTCTTCAATCTTCTTTGTCACCTCTTCAAAAAAACTCAATCAAGTTCATGAGACACAATTTCCCACAGACAAAGCCACGTTGACTATCCCTAATCAGTCCTTGCCTTTCCAAATGCATGTAAGCCCTGTCCCTCAGAATCTCTTCCAAGAACTTACCTATCGCTAACATAAGGCTCACCGGTCTATAGTTCCCTGGCTTTTCCTTACCACCTTTCATAAATAACGGCACCAATTTAGCCAACCTCCAGTCTTCTGGCACCTCACCCTTGGCTATTGATGATACAAATATCTCAGCAGTCTATTCCCTAGCCTCCCACAATGCTCTGGGAAACACCTGATCAGGTCCTGGGGATTTACCTACTTTTATGCTTTTTAAGACTTCTAACACCTCCACTTCTGTAAAATGGGCACTTTTAAAGATATTATCACTTCTTTCCCCAAGTTCTCTAGCTTCCATATCCTTCTCCACAGCAAATACTGATGCAAAATGCTCATTCAGTCTCTCACCCATCCCCATCCACACATCGGCAGCCTTGCTGATCTTTAAGGGGCCGTATTCTCTCCCTAGTTACCCCTTTGTCCTTAATATATTAACAGACTCTCTTTGGATTTTCTTTAACTGTACTTTAACAAAACTATCTCATGTCCCCTTTTTATTCTCCTCATTGCCTTTCACACGACCAGGAACATTCTGTCTCTAAACTCTCATGATCTCATTCTTAAGGGCCTCCTACTTCCCAACTGTGAATTGCCTGCCCCAATCAACTTTTGAAAACCCCTGTCTAATTCCATTAAAATTGACCTTCTTCCAATTTAGAACGTGTGACATGGAAGTGCCGGTGTTGGACAAAGTTAAAATCACACAACACCAGGTTATAGTCCAATAGGTTTATTTGGAAGCCTTAGCTGCTCCTCCACAGCTACCTGATAAACTCGTTGGACAATAACCTGGTGTTGTGTGATTTTTAACTTGGCCCAATGTAGAATTTTAATTTTCTGATCAGTTCTATCCTTTTCTATACTATTTTAAAACTAACAGAATTATGATCACTTGCCCTGAAGTGTTCCTCCACCTACATCTCAGTCACTTCCCCTGCCTTATTTCCCAACAGAACATCAAGTATTGATTCTTCTCTAGTAGGTATATCTACATACTGAATAAAAACATTTTCTTATACACTTAACAAATTCCTCCCCATCCAAGCCCTTAACACTACGATAGCCACAGTCTATGTTTGGAAAGTTAAAATCCACTCCCATTACAACCCTATTTTACTTGCAGATATCTGAGATCCCCTTACATACTTGCTTCTCAATTTCCCACTGATAATTGGCATGGGTGGGTAGGTGGGGTGGGGGTGGGGGGTGCTCTATAATACTAAATAAAAACTGAAAGAATTGCAGATGCTGTAAATCAGAAACAAAAATAGAAATTACTGGAAAAGCTCAGCAGGTCTGGCAGCATCAGTGGAGAGAAATCAGAGTTAATATTTCGGATTGCATGACCAGAACAGTTCTGAGGAAGGTTCACCCGACTCAAGACACTTAACTCTGATTTCTCTTGTACTAGCAATTTATACTTTTGAACCTATAATACAATCCCAACAAGGTGATCATCCCTTTCTTATTTTTAAGTTCCACATATATAACTTCACTGGATGATTTCTCAGGAATATCCTCTCTAAGTACAGCCATAATGTTCTCCCTCACCAAAAAAGCCAGTCCCCCTTCTAGCTTGCCTCTCTTTCTATCTTTTCTTTAGCAAGCATATCCTGGAACATAAAGCTGTCAGTCCTGTCCATGCCTGAGCTATGTTCCTGTAACAGTTAAGATATCCCAGTCCCATGTTCGCAACCATGCCCTAAGTTCATCTGCCTTACCTGTCAGACCTCCTGCATGGAAGTAAATGCAGTTTAATTTATCAGTCTTACCTTGTTCTCTGACAAGTTCTCATCTGCCTTGACTATTAGACCTGCTCCCCTTATCCACTGTCCCAGCCTCATTCTCTATTACTTCGGTTTCCCCTCCCTTAACAGTTTAAAACTTCCCGAGTAACACGAGCAAATTTCCCCAGAAGGATATTAGTCTCCTTCCAATTCAGATGGAACCTGTCCTCCTTATACAGGTCATTTTTACCCCTGAAAAGATCCACATCTTCAAATGAATTCATTATTTACACATTGAGTCAGAACTTCAGCTCACTCTGCTCCTGCAGGCTCTGAATCATTAACTGGGCAGAAATTGGAATCGGCTTGCATAGTACAAAGTAATAATGAATAATTCTGCGGATATAACTTGATCACAGGTATTGCTCCCTTGTTTGCATTCTTTGGCCCAAAAACATTTTCATTTTCATTGGCTTTGCTGCATCTCAAAGTTGCATCTTTCTGCATTATCTAAACCATCCAGTCAACAATAAAAACTTTACTAACCAAGTAAATTCACTACAAAGTGAAAGAAGTCAAAATAATTAGTTAAGAACACCATTGGCTTTGTGAGAAAGATGTTAGTAAAATTTATATACACACCTGTATCAGGAAAAAGAACTGATCATGCCAATAGGATGATTCACATCTATGTTCCCATCATAAAAATTACACAAGCCTCTATCAGTCCTTTTGAAAAAAAATGTTTTATCCAACCCTCTTCACGAAAGACCTTAACATAATATAATTTCCAAAGGTGTTTCACAAAACAAAGCTGGCATCAAAGCACGTAGGAGGCATTTGTGGTGCGGTAGCACAGTGGTTAGCACTACTGCCTCACAGCATCAGGGACTTGGGTTTGATTCCAACCTGTTTCTGTGTAGTTTGCGCATTCTCCCTGTGTCTGTGTGGGTTTCCCCTGGATGCTCTGGTTTCTTCCCACAGTCCAAAGGAATGCAGGTTGGGTGGATTGGCCATGGGAAATACTGGAATAGGGGAGGGAGTTGGTTTTGGATGGGATGTTCTCAGTGTGGACTTGATGGGTTGAACGGCCTGCTTTCACATTGTAGGAATTCTATGAGGACACAAACAAAACCTTAGTCAAAGAGGCAAGCTTTAAAAAGGAACAGAATGGAGGAGAGAGCAGGAAATTTCAGTTAGGAAGGAATTTTCAATGAATATTGCATAGGCAGCTGAAAGTACGGTAGCCAATGATGGAATAATTAAAATTGGGGATATACAAGAGGCTGGAATTAGCAAATCTTCAAAGCATTGGCTGCAGCAATTATTATTTGCCTCAATTTATTTATCAGAGTTAGTATTAATTCAGGTCAGGTTATTGAGGTGACCATGCTATTAGTGTTAATGCCTACTTTGTTACCAGTAAAGTCTGTATGACTCAGCTATTATTAGAAGGTCGTCTTGCAGAACACCAGTTGAAAGGGATGAATCATAGTTTGCTGAGAGAGACTGACCTGAACTTTAGCTGTCTGTGTAAAAACATAAAGATTTCAAACTATTTGCCAATTACTTCAACAGCAGCTCATCAGGTAATCAACTTAGATTCTAACTCTCCAGCTGGTCAACCAAATAGCACAATGGGGGAGGAGTTGGGAACTGTTCCAGGGACATAGTTGGGTGCCAGCAACAATGTAGTACACAGCAGGAAACAGACAGAAACAAAAAGAAATAAAGACTTGCATTTACATTGTGTGCTTCTCACCACCTCAGGAGTCTCAAAGATCATTGCAGCCAATTTTGTGTACATCTGAAGTGTAATCAACATTTCTATGTGGAAATTACAGCAGCCAATTTTCACACAGTAAGATCTCTTGTCTGAATAAGTGTAGCTCCAACAGCTCTCAGAATGCTCAACGTTATCAAGGGCAAAGCAGCCCTAGCATCTAACACCTTCAAAATTCACTCCTTCCACCACTAACAGACAGCAGCTACAGTGAGTAACATCTGCATGATGCACTGTAGCAACTCATCAAGACTCTTTTTGTCATTATTCTTTAATTCCATGTCCTCTACCACCTACAGGAAGGAGGGCAGCAGGTACACAGGAATAACACTGCCTGCGAGTTCCCCTCCATCCTGAATTGGAAATGTATCATTGTTCCCTTATGTTGCTACATCCAATTCCTGGAACTTCCTCCCCAACAGCATTGTGGGTGTTCCTACACCACATGAGTTGCAGAGGTTCAAGTAAACAGCTCACCGCTACCTTGTTCGGGACAATTCAGGATGGGAAGAAGTGCTGGCCCAGCCAGTAACAGCCACACCCCATCAATGAATTTAAAGAAAATTTCACAAACAGCAATAAGATGAATTAGCAAATAACCTGTTCTGTTTTGGTGTTGATTGAGGGATAAATAAAGACCAGGACAGTAGGGGAACTCTTCTGATCTTCTTGGAAACAAGGCAGTGAGTTATTTTATATCTTTCTGTGAGGGTAGAGAGTTTCACACCTCATCTGAAAGACAGCACCTCTGTGACAGGGCAGTTCTCCCTCAGTGATCACACACTGGAATGTCAGCCTGGTTTATGTCCTCGATTCTTAGTTCTCCAGAATTGAAGTTGAACTCTAATGAAGCCCACTACATGTTTTATGTAATTGTTCTTTCAAGTTACCTTCCTTTCTTTGTCCTTAGTGATCATTGATGAGACGCTGACCACTATCCCTTGTGCATAAAATAACTGAGAACATCTGACTGAGAGCAAACTGACTGTTGTCAACTTCTCAGTTTGCATCCAAGTTGTCCTCTGACTTTGCAGTCCCATTGGCAAGCCCAATCACTGAAAATTTAGCAGAAAATGATTCCTCAAACATGGCTGATTAACATACCAACATGGTGCAATCACTCAATAAACTACCTTGAGAGCTCAGACAGTTACAGTGATAATGAATGATTTCTGCCCTTTAAGTGAACTGCTGAAATCCCGAGATCACAGACTGAGATAGTGCACTAGCTGAGGGTTTTGTTTCAGTCTGTGGATTGACTCGCGTTTTGTTAAAGTAGTTCCATCGTACAGCATTGGTAGCCAGCAAATGTTAGAGATCAGATCAAAGCAAAGTACAAACTAAAATCCATCACCACAAAATACTGTCTCCTTAGTGTGACGACAAGACATGACCTCCAGAAGAACTGTTTTTGGACAGACACATCCAAGGAAGCTCCTTGGATGCTGCCTGAACTGCTATGCTCTTCCAGCACCACTAATCCAGAATCTGGTTTGCAGCATCTGCAGTCATTGTTTTTACCAAGAATGACCTAACAGTGCTACTACTGACCAAGCAGCTTAGGTCCTGTGCAAGGTCTGTGACAGGTGGTGAAAGAATCAACAAGAGGGAAGAACCTACTTGACCTGGCCGTTGCCAATTTACCAATGGCGGATGTGTCTGTCCAAAAACAGTGCTTCTGGATGCTGCCTGAACTGCTGTGCTTTTCCAGCACCACTACTCCAGAATCCTGCAACATCCAGTCAGCAATGGCGATGGATAATTATAAAATGAACTGCAGTTGAATGGAGGTTCTAGAAACATCTTCGATGATGGAATAGCTCAAAACATCAACGCAAAAGACAAGGTTGAAGCATCTGAAAATACCTTCAGCCAAAAGTGCCAATTGCTCTTTTTTTTAATTCACTCAGGGGATGTGAGCATCACTAGCTAGGCCAACATTTATCATCCATCTCTAATTGCCCACAGAGCAGTTAGAGTCAACCACATTGCTGTAGGTCTGGAGTCAAATGTAGTCCAGACAAGGTAAGGATCACAGTTTCTGTCCCTAAAGGACATTAGTGAGCCTGATGGGATTTTCCTGACAATCAACAATGGCCATCATTAGACTCTGAATTCCAGATTTTTACTGAATTCAAATTCCACCTTCTCGTTTGCCAGGATTTGTACACAAGTCCCCAGAACAGTCCCTGGGTTTCTGGATTAACAGTCTCGCAACAATACCACTTGGCCGTCACTTACCCTTGGTTTCCTCCTGAGGTTCCAAACATCACAGCTGCCTGTCTTTGGTCAAACTAAAGTCAACAGATTGAGGAAGGGTCACTCAACCCGAAGCGTTAACTCTGAATTCCCTCCACAGATGCTGCCAGAAACTTCTGAGCCTTTCCAGCAATTTCTATTTCTGTTTCTGACGTCAATGGGAATCAGGAAAAGCTCCACTGGTTGGAATCAAAGGTACAGTTATGAATGCTGCAGATGTCCATGAAAGTACTGTCCTAACCCTAATTTTCTTTGGCTCCTTCATTAATGATCTTCCCTCCATTGTAAGATGAGATGTGGAGATGTCCACCAATGATTGAATTGCTCTCTGGACTATTCACAATTCCTCAGGTACTGAAGTAGTCTGCGCCCATATGTAACAAGACCTGGATAGCACTGGCTGATAAATAGCAAGTTAAGATTCACACTATACCTGTACCAGGCATTGTAAAGGAATATTCCAACCTGGCTGGTGCAGCTGCAAAAACACTCAAGTTAGATGTCCAGTAAAAACTATCTCCCTGAAACACAGTGGAGAAATAAAAAATGCTCCAGCAGAGAAATGATCCACAGATTGGAACCAGGATCAACGCTACTCAAGCAAGAGCCCTCGAAATCTTCCAAATCTGAAGGTAGTACATTCTGGGAAAAGTGTGAAATATCCAGGCCAACTACATTTGAGAAGTTGGAGACTTGTGGGGAGGTGAACTAATGGGAAATGGAATACAATGAGATGCATGATTGTATGATGGGTTAACTATGGGGGAATAAAAGATTAGAGAGGGATGGTGTTGGGTTAGGTAATGGTTCTGGAGATGTTAATGTTAGCTCCATCTGTTCTACTGATATCACACAATTTTCAGGGTACAGACAAGGAGTTCTACTCCCGATTTTGGAGGGAGCAGATGTACCTGTTTGAACTCCTTTACACCCTTGTAATTGTACTTGATCAAATTTAAATGCACTTATTGCCATTATACAATAAATCTTCTTGTTATGTAAGAAACTCTTCCATAAATACCCTATGGTATCCTCCATCTATAATCACTAGATAGACATAAGACAAAACAAGGATGAAGGACTGGTAGTAGCAAACAACCTCAAACAAATGAAGGTGTAAAGCTACTCAATAATTAAAGCTTTCGCCATACAATCAATGATAAACAAAGCTAGTATGTGGGAACTACAGATATATCGAGAAATAAATGACAAACAGGACTTTCAGATATCAAGATTAGTAGTATGAATGCCAAACTATTAAAGGCTTTTAGTAAAAGAACAGGCAATGTCTATTAAAGAGTGTGGGAAAGTAAAGATTGAACTGTGGGAATTGTAATATGCTGTAATCTATATAAAGTTTGAAGGTGTTCTGTAATCCACCAGAGAGCTTTAAACTTCACAATGTTAAGGCATCATCTCCATACCTCTCTATGAAGCAAATGATCATTCTCCTCTTTTCCTGAAGTCTACATCAATTTATCAAGTTGACACCCATTACACATCCCTCACCCAGTACCACCAGCTGAGGTTACCATGAAGGATTCTCCTTCTCAACCCCTTCCTTGGTCTGAGAAATGGTGATCCTTAGGTTAGATCATCACCAGTCATCTACTGAGAGAGCAGCCTTAAGGTCTGGGAAGATTGTAGTGACAATATTGATCGAGGCAGGAAAATATGACAGGTTGTCAGTAGTGATCATCTCTGGGAAAAAAAAGAGACAACCAGCCCTTTCAGGACCATAAGGTCTGGGACAATGTTTCTAATCCTACTCTTCACAGTTCACCTGCTGAAAGCACAGTGCAAGGTCAGCTGACAGACTATTGTCTTCTTATGCTACTTCAAATGGTCAGATCAGGGAGAACTCCGAGTTCCCACAGCAGTTCAATCTGCAAATAGTGGACCTTGGGGAGTTGGGATTGGTGGGATGGAAAGTACTTTCAGTTAAATGGGGATACCTTGAGTTAAATATGTTCAGTCAATAATGTTAAGAAAACACCTTCAGTTAACAATATTGGAATGTACTTTTGGGATGACGTAGAAATAATGTTTAATGACAATGCAGATAAGATATGCTTTGATGGAACTATGATGTCTGTAGACATGTGACAGCAGTTTTGCTATATAAGGCTGAAGATAAATGGATCCCTAAGCAGTGCCATATTGTCAATAAATAGTGTTTAAAGAAATTCCTTGAGGTGTGGCTTCAGCTTATCAGTAACATATCTGAACATAATACTAAAACAGCTCCTCTGTCTGCAAAATTGCCGATACCAATATGGTGAAGCTCCCAACATGGAGGCTGCTTCAGAGGATATCGCACCCAAAACTTACCCCACGTGCCCCTGTTTTCTTTAACGAAGATCAATTTCCATCACATTGCCTCAAAGAAGTAAAAGGAAAAAAAGTTTAAGAGTTGAGAGTGTGGTGCTGGAAAAGCACAGCAGGTCAGGCAGCATCCGAGGAGGAGGAGAATCGGGCAAAATCTCTTCATCAGGAGCCCTGGGTTTAAGACCCTCACCTACTCCAGAGGTTTGTAATAATATCTTTGAACAGGTTGATTGAAAATATCTCCAAGCAACTGATCATTTTCTCTTTCAATTGCTTTAAACAGAAGCGATGAGGAAATTGGTGGAATTTTCAAAGCTGCCATTCAAAGGGGTTTGGAGCACAAAAGGTCACTCAACCAATTATGTGCATTGAACTAATAAGGTCATGCACACTGTACAAGGCCAGTAACATTAACTTTGCACTTTATTACCATGTATCCAGGATTATTCAGCTGTAATTAGAATTTTATTACATTCTGGTCCCTTTAGGTATGTCTTTAAGTGAGCAACCCTGTTCTGAATAGTTTCTATGAAATTACAATCATTTATAGCCAGTCGACAGAACAAACACATCCTAATAGACTTTTATTCAGTCGTCAGAGATCAATATAATTTTCAAGGTTATTTAAATTATGATTTGTAGATTAAAATAAAAATTTCAAGCGGAATGATTAGTTGGATATTTGCAGAATAATTGAATACAGTACTACTTAAATGATGACTGCATTCCTAATTACCTTATTCATTCACCATTCTATGTCAGTAATTGTAAAAGGCATTGCAACTAAATAATGTCATTTGGACATAATCAGTTATCTTAGTCATGGTGAGAGTCCTTTACCACATTTCAGCACGCAACGACCCTTAGCAATCAGAAAATGGTTGTGAGTCTGTGGGGAGAGCACGTCCTACAGCTGCTTGGGGGCAAAGAATGGTTTCAAACATCAACAGCAACTTGCAATTATGCGATGCCTTCAATGCTATAATAATATCCCAAGGTGCTTCACAGAATGAGTATGAAGCTAAAAAGCAAGCTGCTATAATTTTGGTCTGAGGAGTTACTCCCTTGGAGCACCTCAGAGGAGGAGAGGTGGAGAGACTAATGGGAGAATTCCAGAGTTAAGAGCTTGGGAAGCTGAATTCATGGCTATCAATGATGTAGAGTTTAAAACTGAAGGTGGGCAAAGTGTGAAAATAATTTATTCTTGCCTAATGCAAGAGTGCAAAGAGAACAGTGACTGAATCATGGCTTATGAGGGAAGTTAGAGGTGGTACCCGATGCAAAAA
The DNA here is from genome assembly GCF_004010195.1 of Chiloscyllium plagiosum. Taxonomy (NCBI): domain Eukaryota; kingdom Metazoa; phylum Chordata; class Chondrichthyes; order Orectolobiformes; family Hemiscylliidae; genus Chiloscyllium; species Chiloscyllium plagiosum. The sequence goes on along the minus strand of NC_057714.1, from coordinate 100,737,684 downwards.
AAAAGAGGCACACAAGTTGGCAAGAAAAGCAACAGATCTGAGGATTGGGAACAGTTTAGAAGTCAGCAAAGGAAGACCAAAAGATTAACTAAGAAGGGGAATTAGAGTATATGAGAAAGTTTGCAGGGAACATAAGAACTGCATGTAAAAGTTTCTATTGGTTTGTAAATAGAATATTTTTGGTGAAAACTAATGTAGGTCACTACAAGTCAGAAACAGGGGAAGTTAAATTGGGGAACAAAGAAATGGCTGACAAATTAAATTCATACTTTGCTTCTTTCTTCACAAAGAAGGACACGAATAATGTATTGAAAATGAACATAGGGTTTACTGAGAGGGAGGAACTCAAGCAATCTTGTATTTGCAAAGAAATAGTGTTGGAGAACTTGGTTGATGGCTGACAGATTCTGGATTAGTGGTGCTGGAAGAGCACAGCAGTTCAGGCAGCATCCAAGGAGCTTTGAAATC
>NC_057714.1:100727608-100737199 GCF_004010195.1 Chiloscyllium plagiosum | reverse complement strand
AAGATGAGGCGTTCTTCCTTCAGGCGTCTGGTGGTGAGGGAGCGGCGGTGAAGGAGGCCCAGGAATTCCATATCCTCGGCAGAGTGGGAGAGGGAGTTGAAATGTTGAGCCATAGGGCGGTGTAGTTGATTGGTGCGGGTGTCCCGGAGATGTTCCCTAAAGCGCTCTGCTAGGAGGCGCCCAGTCTCCCCAATGTAGAGAAGACCGCATTGGGAGCAACAGATACAATAAATGATATTAGTGGATGTGCAAGTAAAACTTTGATGGATGTGGAAGGCTCCTTTGGGGCTTTGATAGAGGTGAGGGAGGAGATGTGGGTGCAGGTTTTACAGTTCCTGCAGTGGCAGGGGAAAGTGCCAGGATGGGAGGGTGGGTTGTAGGGGGACGTGGACCTGACCAGGTAGTTACAGAGGGAACGGTCTTTGCGGAAGGCGGAAAGGGGTGGGGAGGGAAATATATCCCTGGTGGTGGGGTCTGTTTGGAGGTGGCGGAAATGTCGGCGAATGATTTGGTTTATGTGAAGGTTGGTAGTAGGCCTCCGCCGGATCTGCTCCCAGGAGGACCAGTTCCACCACAGAACACACCAGATGGCCTCCTTCTTTAGAGACCGCAATTTCCCTTTCCATGTGGTTAAAGAAACCTTCCAACCTACCAAATCTATAACCTATAATATGGGGCAAGAGTGGGATTAGGCTATTGAGCTCGATGACCAGCCCTGGTCATATTGAATGGCAGCGCAGTTTTGAGGAGTCAAATGGCCTAATCCTAATCTAATCTTTCAGGTTTCTACTTGACGTTAAACTTTGAGCCCTGAATCTGGACTCCCTGATCATTGCAAACATCCTTCCTGCATTGACTTGTCTTATCCTGTTAGAATTTTATAGGTTTCTATGAGACCCACTCTCATTCTTATAAACACCAGTGAATATATTCCTCATCAATCAAGTCTCTCCCCCTACATCAGACCTGCCTTTCCAAGGATTAGCTTGGTCACTATTAGAAGGAGAACTTACACAATTCCTCCTATCTGTCAATCTCAAATCAACAGTTTCATACCGCAGTTACATCTTTGGATGGACAGGTTAAAATATATAAGAATTAGCAAAAGTCTGGTTTGTTAGACAGCTTTGAATTCCTAGTTTGGCAGGTAATGAGTGCATTACAGTATCTTCAGGAGCTGAGTTCCTTGCGGATCTCCACATTGACACAGTGTCAGCTGTCGTGTTTGCAAGTACTGTAATATTTCTTAATGTCTGCTAATGGGCACTGAGTTAATGAAAACAATCGTTTCAAAGCACATTTACTCAGGCAGCCATTTGTTCCCAATGCACAATTTCACATTTATTCAGTTATTCCTGTTAAACAACCAAAGTGATGATTTTCTCATCACAGATGTGCAGGCAAATACAGATGGGAGTTGCCTATGGGCAGAGGAGCCTGAATGTCAAAAAAAAAGAGATGCTCGTATCTATAAAACCTTGTTCACTCCCTGAAGACGTCCCAAAGCACTGTACAGCAACTACGATACTCTGGAGGTTAATAGCAGAATGTTGAGGAGCCAGTAAAGTCTTGCTTTAGGGCAGTGAGGGTGAGGTTGGAGGACGGGGGCTTGGGACATGGGAGCCATCCGCCCCTTCAATGGGTAGAGGGCTCAGGGCCACACTTTGCTGGCATTGGCTAATTCAATGGCTGTCACTAGGAGCTGCTCCACAATCAGAGGGCTGTCAGTGGACTCAGCAGCACCAATTGAATGGGGCGGCCCTGTCTAGAGGATAGAGGGGCATCAATGGCCATGCACCCTCATGGTTGAGTGGGATCTTGGGGTTTCTGAGGCATGCCTACCTCTCTGGGAGAGCTGGCGAGGGGCTGGTGGGGGGGCGGTGCCAGGATTGGCTTTATTGATGGCAAGCCTCACTGTCACCTTTGCTGTGGAAGGCAAGGAAGGCACAAAATGTTGCCCCACTCTGGAACCAACTGGAAGGCTATCAGTGTTTGCCTAGGAATCTCCTACACAGCAACGGGGCCTTCCTTTCTGTTTTGCAGGAGTGGGAACAGGCCTTTAATTGGGCACTAAGTGGCTCGATTGCACTCTGGGTGTGTGGTCAATCTGCCCCAGTTACACAGCTGACAAACAGGCATGGTACTCAATGCTTTCACATGCCACTTTGTCAGCCTTCCCACCTCACTGCTTATCTCCAAGGGGCCGGCAAAATGCAGCCCTTAATTACTGTAGCAATAGGGGAAATTGTGGACAAGACACATTAACACTCCATTTACTAGTTTCATGTGAGCGGTTTGCTGCAATGACAAAGCACCAAAAAAAGTTCATTGATTGAATCGCAATGATCCCAACTGACTATGCTGCTCGTGTTATAAAGGACAGTGGTGCTACCGGTCCTGGTCTATAGCAGGTGGCTACGGAAAACAATACTTATCCTCACCAACGTGCCTGCTGCAGCTGCATCTGTCCCTCGGTAAGAGTGACCACCTTGTCTCTCCATCTCCATCTTCCATCTCCATATTGAGAATTGCCTCCATTTTGTTGCGTGGCATGACCATGTACTAAATGGCACAGACTTCAAACAGATCTAGCAACTCAAGACTAGACATCCATGAGGCACTGTGGACCATCATCAGCAGTCAAATACAGTCTGCAACCTCATTACCCAGCATATTTTCCATTCTACCATTAATACCCAGTCAGGGCATTAACCTTAGTTCCATGAAGGGTGCAGAACGGCATGCCAGGAGCAACATTAAGCATGCTTAACAATGATGTGTCAAACTGGTAAAGCTACAAAACAGGACTATTTGCATGCCAAACAGTACAAACAGCATGTGATAGATGGAGCCAAACAACAGATCAGATCTAAGGTCTGATTTCTGTCACTTCCAGTAGTGAACAGTGGTGGACAATTAAACAACACACTTAGGAGGAGACTTCATAAATATCCCCATCCTCAATGATGCACATCAGTGGAAAAGATAGGGCTGAAGCATTTGCAACAATCTCCAGCCAGAAGTGCAGAGTTGATGATCGATCTCAGTCTACTCCAGAAGTCCCAATCTCTTGAATGTGAGACTTCACTCAATTCGATTCACTCCATGTGATATCAAGAAATGGTTGGAGGCACTGGAATTTCCAAAGGCTCCGACAACATTCTGGCAATAGTACTGAAGATAAATGTTTCAGAACGTGCTCCCTAGCCAAGGTGTTCCAGAACAACTACAATAGTGGCATTGCCTGACCATGTAGAAAACTGTCAAAGAGTGTGGTGCTGGAAAAGCACAGCTGACAGGTAGCATCTGAGGAACAGAAGAATCGACATTTCGAGCAAAAGCTCTTTCTGATGGAGAGCTTATGCCCGAAATGTCGACTCTCCTGTTCCATAGATGTTGCCTGACTTGCTGTGCTTTTCCAGCACCACACTCTTCGACTCTGATCTCCAGCATCTGCAGTCCTCATTTTCTTCATGTGGAAAATTGCCCAGTTATGTCCACTAAGTGAAAGTGAACTGGCAATTTAGATAAGGGATAGTGGTAATTATTTAAGGGGATGTTTCACAAAGCATACATACCAACAATCAAGAAAAACCTACTATCTGTGTACTAACTGTAAAAGTCAAAGGTAGCAACAACCTCAAACTAAAGATATATTAATTGCACAAAGATAGGTGGTGGGTCAGAAGATTTGACAGAACATAAAAAACACCAGAAAATTGCTCAAAGATAGAGAAAAAAATTGGACTATGAGAGAAAGTTAGCCAAAAATATAAAAACAGATGGGAAATGTTTCTTCAGAAATTGAAAAAAAACAAGAGTTAATAAATAAGTGCTGATCCAATAGAAAATGAGTCTGGGGAATTAGAAATGGAAGATAAAGAGATGGCAGGTCCGACAACACCCATGGATAGAAAATCAATGTTAATGTTGTAAATCCAATATGAGGTTTTTTTTCAGATATGACTCTTCTTCAGAATAGCTGTGCTGTGAGCATTGGCTGAGAGGCAAGACTCAAAAATGCAAGTCAAGACAGGAATGGTGTCAGCATCCAGGTCAAATGAAAGTGCGTCAGTGCAAAGAGAACAAGCAAACAGCTCAGAGATGCAGCCTGTCCAATACATGAGCTGGATGTGTGTCCCTGAATGCAAACGGTCCTTGCTGCACTGTTACAATGAGAGTTGCTGTTCCCCCAAGATTGCTGCATTGAGCTGAAGATAGATGGGGAGCCACAGTGGTTCTTAGAGTCTGGCACATGTTGGATGGCAATGTCTCTGGTCATGGTCTGTATATGACCAGTGCCCATGGAGAGTGTCCTGAGATTTTCTGCCTGATGTCCAACATGAAGGAAACAGTGAGCTGAATTCTATGTCGGGAATGCTCGACATCTAGTTTGTTGGTGGCAGATGGTAGGATAGAAAATTACATGTTAATGAGGTGGTATTTGCAGTTAATAAGGTCGCCAACAAGCAATAATTCCCCTCAACATGCAAGCTGACACCCTCCAGCAAGAATCTTCACCTTGACGCTGGAACTTTGTTCAATGATGCAGCAAGTTGTTGTTAACGTTAAGATTAGCCACACTGGATTTCTTGTTTAATTCTGGCACATTTCTCACCATATCCCACATTGCTCATGTTCCAAGAAGACAAAGATAGAATAGAATAGAACAGTAATTTATTGTCTCGTGTATTTTTACATAAAAATACAGTGAAATGATTTATCATTTGCCACACCATGGCGCGTACATCAATGACAGATAATAGATGCATTGGTTATAACCTTCCAATATTCCTTAGATTCTGGAAGGGTTCCAACTTATTGTAAAACTGTAAATATTACACCTTCATTGAAGAAAGGGGAGGTAGAAAGCAGGAAACCATATACTAGTCAACCTAACAGCTGTCAAAATGAAGCTGTGAGAATCCATTATTAAGGATGTGATAGCAGGACATTAACAAAATCACAAGCCAACTTGGCTTTGAGACAAGGACGTTATCGTTAACTAAACTAGTAGATAAAGGGGAACTGATAGATTTATAGGGGAGGTACTGGCTTAGTGGTATTATCACTAGACTGTTAATCTGAATTTAGTCTCCCATAGTGAATCTTGTCGAACGCCTTATCGACTGCTCTGCCCTCATCAATTCTCTTTGTTACTTCTTCAAAAAACTCAGTCAAGTTTGTGAGACATGACCTCCCATGCACAAAGCCACGCTGACTATCTCTAATCAGTAAATTTGGGATTAAGAGTCTAATGATGACCATATATCCATTGTCAATTGTTGGAAATACCTATCTGGTTCATTCCTGTCCTTTAGGGAAGGCCAGGGAAGAAGACAGATTTCATTCCCTAAAGGACGTTAGCGAACCAGATAGATTTTCCCGACAATGGGCAATGGTCTCTGGATTGATAGTTTAGCAATAATACATAGAGTCAGAGAGCTGTACAGCACGGAAACAGGCCATTTGGTGCAACTTGTCCATGCCGACCAGATATCCCAACCTAATCTAGTCCCACCTGCCAGCACTTGGTCCATATCCCTCTAAAGCCTTTCTATTCATATACCCATCCAGATGTCTTTTAAATGCTATAATTGTACCAGCCTCCACCATTTCCTCTGGCGGCTCAGTCCATATGCACCACTCTCTGTGTGAAAAAGTTGCCCCTTAGGTCCCTTTTATGTCTTTCCCCTCTCACCCTAAACCTATGCCCTCTAGTTCTGGACACCGCCACCCCAGGGAAAAGAACTTGTCTGTTTATCCTTTCCATGCCCCTCATAATTTTGTAAACCTCTACAAGGTCACCCGTCAGCCTCCAACGCTCCAGGGAAAACAGCCCCAGCCTATTCAATCTCTCCGTTTAACTCAAATCCTTCAACCCTGGCAACATCCTTATAGATCGTTTCTGAACCCTTTCAGGTTTCACAACGTCTTTCCGATAGGAAGGAGACCAGAATTGCATGCAATATTCCAACAGTGGCCAAACCAATATCATGTACAACTGCAACATGTCCTCCTAACTCCTGTACTCAATACTCTGACCAATAAAGGAAAGCATACTAAACACCTTCTTCACTATCCTATCTACCTGTGAGTCTACTTTCAAGGAACTATGAACCTACACTCCAAGGTCTCTTTGTTCAGCAATACTCCCTAGGACCTTATCATGAAGTTTATAAGTCCTGTTCTAATTCGCTTTTCCAAAATGCAGCACCTTGCATTTATCTGAATTAAACTCCATCTGCCACTTCTCAGCCCATTGGCCGATCTGATCAAGATCCCGTTGTAATCTGAGGTAACCTTCTTTGCTGTCCACTACACCTCCAATTTTGGTGTCATCTGTGAACTTACTAACTATACTTCAAATATTCACATTCAAATCATTTGTATAAATGATGAAAAGCAGCAGACTCAGCACTGATCCTTGTGGTCACAGGCCTCCAGTCTGAAAAGCAACCCTCCACCACCAGCCTCTGTCTTCTACCTTTGAGCCAGTTCTGTTTCCAAATGGCTAGGTCTCCCTGTATTTCATGAGATCTAACCTTGCTAATCAGTCTCCCATGGGGAATCTTGTAGAACATCTTACTGAAGTCCATATAGATCACATTGACTGCTTTGCCCTCATCAATCCTCTTTATTACTTCTTCAAAAAACTCAGTCAAGTTCGTGAAACATGATTTCCCATGAACAAAGCCATGCTGAGTATCCCTAATCAGTCTTTGCCTTTCCAAATACATGTAAATCCTGTCCCTCAGGATTCCCTCCAGCAACCTGCCCACTACTGAAGTCAGGCTCATCAGTCTATAAATCCCTGGCTTTTCCTTACCGCCTTTCTTAAATAGTGGCACCACATTATCCAGCCTCCAGTCTTCCGGCACCTCACCTGTAACTATTGTTGATACAAAAATCTCAGCAAGGGGCCCAGCAATCATTTCCCTAGCTTCCCACAGAGTTCTAGGGTACACCTAGGCTATTGCCTCTTCCTTGAGGGATAGGTGGAGAAAGTGAGGTCTGCAGATGCTGGAGATCAGAGATGGAAATGTGTTGCTGGAAAAGCGCCGCAGGTCAGGCAGCATCTAGGGAACAGGAGAATCGACGTTTCGGGCATTAGCCCTTCTTCAGGAAAGGCTTGAGGGATAGGTATTGACCAGAACTTTGGGGATAATGTCCTGCTCATTTTTAAGTCTTTTAGACCCACCTGACCAGGCAGGCAGGAGCTTGGTTTCAGGTTTCACCTAAAAAATTGCAATTGTAACATTGTACCTCTCCTTCAGTGTTGCCCTGCAGTGTCTGCCTTGGTTTTTACAGGCTCCAGGCCTTGAGTGGGACTTGATACCAGGGCGTTGGGGCTCAGAGGTTAGAATCACAAAATGAGCAGACTTTCCCAACTGAGATTCCCATACTGTAACATTTACCTATTCCCAGGAATCAGTCACAGTGAGGCTGCAGTGATGGTTTTCCACCATCTGATTTTAACAGTCGGGCTGCTGATTCCCATCGAATTCCCGCTCCCTCGGTTTGAAAAGCTATATGAGAGGCAGTGATTAAATAAGCTACATTTGCCTACAGTTGATACCGGACAGACACAGTCCCCTTGTTGCCACATTCCTAAATGAGAGCTATATCTAGTCACCTGAAAGAGGCAAACCCCTCCCCCTTCACACTTACCAAGTTGGACTTTCTTGCCACCATAATAAGGTGGGAGAAGGATAGAAATGTGCACCTTACATGGAACATAAACTCCATATGCAAATCAGTAATAAATTACAAACAGACCCATGTACAATAACCTGTGGTCATATTGGCTTTTATAATTGTTCTGAAGTGATGATGTGCAGAGCATTTGACAACAGCTAATTTCAGACACTGGATGGAATGGAATATCAAGAACAAGTTTCTACTTTGAAATCTGTTAATTAAGAACATGCTATAATGCAGCAGCCGATGGCTATTCATTAATGGTGACCAGTCATCAAAAGCAAGTGTAATTAGTTACATTGGAATTTCCCTCATCACTTTATCTGTGCTGTTGTGGTTGCTCACATGTTAACAACCCAAACTGCAAATTTCACACAGTAACAAAAATCACAAGGTGAGGTTGAGCCAGTACGAAGCCCAACGTGTGCATAAAGCAATTGCCAGGAGACATTTTTTTTCAATTCATTGATGGAATTTTGGGCATTGCTGGCGAAGCAAACATTTATTGTCCATCACTAGGTGCTCAGAGCAAAGTTACAGGTCAACCACATTGCTGTGGGTCTGGAGTCACATGTAGGCCAGACTGGATAAAAGCAACAGATTCCTTCTCTTAAGGTCAGCAACAAAACTTGATTTGATTTGATTTGTTGTAGCCACATGTGCCTAAGTACACTGAAAAGCTTTGTTTTGTGAGCAGTACAGGCAGATGGGAGCAAACAAGGACATAGGGTGCTTAGACAGAGCAAGGCTTACCAAGATCAGAGCAAGATCAACGTTAACAAGATAATTTTTACGGCCTTACAATTAAGGTTCAAAAGTGCAAAACAGTCATAAGAAATGTGAGAATGAGATCTGCTGTAGAGAACTTGCAAAGAGTCGCCCAATCTCAGTGCCATGGGTTTTCACAATTGACAGTAATAACTTGGTCACCATTGGGTCAGTTTTTAACTGAATTCAAATTTCACCATCTACAGGCTGGGGCTTGAAACCATATTCCCAAAACATTACCTTGACACTCTTGATTCCTCACCCAGTGACATTACCACTGCACCTTCACCTCCACCTTGTACAGTTACCCATTATGTTGCATACATATTACAAGACAAATCCACAAATAATAAACTAAGGTTATTTAGGTTTTGACACTGATAATAAAGCTATGAAGTGCAGGACACTAGGTGAGCTGTGTTGCTAATTTAAAAATGCAATAAAATATCGTCTCTTGATCTGCAACAGCCTTTAGCTATTCATTTGTGATGACCAGACTTCAAGAGCATAAATGGCTGTGTTGGGATTTGCCTTTTTCTGTATATGACGAGTAATCTTAGGTTCCCTAAAATATTAAAAAGCTGTAGTTTTTGTATCAAGAAAAAACCTGTTTGTTAGAACATTTATTAATATTGTCTCTTACCATCCCAGGAACGTTATTCCCTTGAATGTGGGGTGTGACCGTTGGTGATAAAAGCCTGAAGATATCAGGGAAAAGTGCTGCTCCAGGGACCTGGTAACACTGCCAGTAATGTCAAACAGACTGATCATGGGTGAAGTCAGGAAGTACAGAAACGGGAAAATGCAAAAAAAATATTATTTATCCCTGGAGATTTCTTAAAAGCAATGTCGTTTATAGATGGCCATCATAGTGATGCTCAGAATTTGCAACATGATTTATTTAAAAATATTTTTCACTGTTACAGTCTTTGTCAGAGACTTATCAGGCTAAGTGACCACTGGGGAAACTTGCTGTCATTCAGGTTGGTCCTGTTTTATGGTTCATTCGATTTGGACACAGAACCGATATAAACATAGTCCAGATTTTTATCAACATCTTCCCTGTTCTGTTGGCCAGTTATTTTGGGGTCCTGCTTCATAGATATTTTTGTCCAGTCTGCA
>NC_057714.1:100661404-100727108 GCF_004010195.1 Chiloscyllium plagiosum | reverse complement strand
AATTACTTCAGGAAGCAATCAAGTAATGAAAACAGACAATAAGAAGCCTAACCAGAAGTGAGTCAGTTGAACCTGCAATCATAACATACCACAATATTTAAACAATAGGTAATCTCAATGCGAATGATGTTCTTCCAATATGTTCTTTCACCACAGAGATGAGAATGCATCCAGTTTCAATCACACTCTGCTGAGTTAACCAAGAAACAAAGATGTGCATTTGTTTAATGACATCAGAATGCCCTAAAGCATTTGACAGTCAATGAGGCAACTTTATGGTGATGTCACCATTATAATGGAGGAAACACAGCAGCCAGTTTGTAGAAGATCCCCAAAATAATAGTGTGACAATGATGACATAATCTGTATCACCGGAAATAACTCCACCAAACATCTTTGAAATAGTCGAGCAAGTCCCTCCTCCCTACCTTTTATCTTCTCCTGCTGAACACTCTCTGCTCATTCCTAAGGAAGGGCCTGTGCCCGAAACGTCGAATCTCCTGTTCCCTGGATGCTGCCTGACCTGCTGTGCTGTTCCAGCAATAAAGTTTCATCTTTGAAATAGTGCCAAGGGATCTTTTACATCCCTCTGTTTAAAAGCTCATCTGAAAAATGGCACCTCAGGTTGCAGCACTCCCTCAGCCCTGCAGTGAGCATCAGCCTAGAATTTGTAGGCAAAAGTGAGGACTGCAGAAACCAGAGTTTAGATTAGAGTGGTGCTGGAAAAGCACAGCAGGTCTGGCAGCATCCGAGGAGCAGGAAAATCGACGTTTCGGGCAAAAGCCCTTCATCAGGGATTTGTATTCAGGTCTCCGGAGTGGGACTTGAGTGCATTACCTTTTGGTTCTGAGGTGAGAGTGCTGCAACTGAGGCACAATGGATCAACGAGAGTGGGATTAAATGCAGCTCTTGGCATTAGCATTGCTGGAGTCCAAAGAGTTCCATCTTCTGACTGTTATTGAATGATTCCCCTCTCCATTGTGCCTCCCTGCTGCCACACATGCATGTAGATGGAACTGAACATATCATCAAATCACAGTACTGTTCCAGCATGGAATGAGGCCATTCGGCTCATCATGTCTGTGCCAGGTTTCTAAACAAACAAGGCACCTCATGCCATTATCCTGCCGTCTCATTGTAACCCTTCTACATTCTTCTTCCTATTCAAATAATAACCCAATAATCAGCTTGAAAGTCTCGTTTGAACTTGTCTTAACCATACTCGCAGGCACTGCATTCCAGATTTTAATCACAAGCTGTATGAAAACACCACCAATGCTTCTTTTGTCCATTACCTTAAATCCATGCCATTTTGTTCTCGATCATGCCACCAGCGAGAACAGTTTCTCTACTATGTCCAGACCCACAATGGTTTTGATTATCTCTATCAAATCCCTTCGCTTCCCCAAGGAAAACAGTCCTAACTTCTCCAATCTATCTCCATAACTGACATTCCCTGGAACCATTCTCATGAATCCCATGAAATAGCAGAATGTGCAGGTTACTTGTACCTACAAACCTTCACTGCCATTCAACAAAGGCATTGATGATCTGATCTCAACCTCAACTCTACTCTTCTTCTTGTTTCCCACAGCTCTCAACTCCCCAACAGCTCAAAAGTCCAGCTAACTGAGCCTCAAGTAATGTTCCACCTTCCACTGTTCTTCAGGGTAAAAAAACTCCGCAGATTCACAAACTCCTGAGAGAAGTAATTGTTCCTCATCTCCATCTTAAATGGCAGACTCCTCGCTCTGAAGCTATGTATCCTAGTTGTAGATTCCACAGAAGGAGAAACATCCTCTCTATATTTATCCAGTGAAGCCCCCCTTTCATGTTTCAATGAACCACTTCATGTTTTTCAATGAATGCTGACCCAAAAATAATTGAGGCTCTAGCATTGATCCCCACGGCTTGCAGTTAGTTTCAATTTGCTGACTTGAAAATGGTGCATGTATCCACACTTTCTGCTTTACATTAGTTCTCCAATTTCCATTCACACTGATGTTTTACCTCAACGCCATAACTTCTTATTTTGTGCAGTAGCTTTTTAGGTGGCACCTAACTGACTGCCTTTCAAAAATCAAAATGCACATCCACTGGGTTCTCTGAACAGCCCTGCTTGTTGTACCGTTCAAAGCATTCCAATAAATGTATCAACAGCACTGAGTCTCATTGATAACATCATGACTTTATAAATATCCTGCTACTATTTCCATCTTAGGTCCACTGGTATAGTTTCCCTCCTTCCCTGAGTAAAGGCATTAATCATTTTCCAAGCCACTGGGACTTTTCCAAATGTAGGGAATTTTGGAGGATTATAATCAATGCATGCATCACTGCAGCTACATCCTTAAGTCTCTAGACTGCAGGCTATTAAGTTCAGGGACCATATTAACCATTAGCTTTCCTTGTTCATCTTCTCTAATGGTACTGATTGTTTTAAGAGAATCGCTCCCCTTGGCCATCAGATATCTGCATTATTGGGTTTATTTTTTACTATCTTCCACTGTTAAAGTCACCATAGTCCCAGAGGATCCAGGGCTACTCTTCCTTAGAAAGAGTTGACTGGGTGAGTTTCATTCTTCAACACACCTCAGGTGAGGTTCAGAAGGTGGGACCTAATGGTAATCTCAGCTAATATGGGAGTTGAACCTGCGCTATTGGTGTCACTCTGCACCGCAAACCAGCTTTCCAGTCAACTGACCCAACTGACTCCCTCCTAGAGTCACAGAGTCATTGAGTCACACAGCACGGAAACAGAACCTTCAGTCCAACTTGGCCATGCCGACAAAGTTACCCAAACTATACTAGTCCTATTTGCTTGCCTTGAAACGTTTCCTTTTCGTGCGCCTGTTTGAATACTTTTTAGGTCTTGTAACTGTATCTGCACCTATCACTTCCTCTGGCAGTTCATTCCACAGATAAACCACCCACTGCATGAAAACATTGCTCCTCAGGTCCCTCTTAAATCTTTCTCCTCACACCTTAAAATTATGCCCTTTAGTTTTGAATTCTCCTACCCTAGGGAAAAGAACTTTGCTACTCACCTTATCTATGCCCCTCATGATTTATAAACTCTATAAAGTCACCTCTCGACTGCAGTTGAAATAAGTCCCATCTTGATCAGCTTCTCCTTATAACTCAAACTCTCTAGTCCTGGTAATATCCTTGTAAATCTTTCCTGCACCCTCTCCAATTGAAGTTAATCTTTAACTTCTTTAGTTAGTCACAAATAGTTAATCTTTCTGTTACAGTTTCTTTTTTATTATTCATGCTTGGAATGTGATATGGCTTCTCAGACTAGCATTTCTTGCCCATTTCTATTTGCCTGAGAAGTTTGTGGTAAACCACCTTTCTGAACCAATGCAAGCCATCGCGTGTAGTCATGCTCAGTTCCAGGTGTTTGAGCTAGCACTAGTGAAGGAATATTGACATATTTCAAGGAAGAATAGCTGGGAATTTGCAGATATTAGTCATAGAGTCATAGAATTGTACAGCACGGAAACAGACCCTTCGAACCAACTCGTCCGTGCTGACCAGTTATCCTAAATTAATCTAGTCCCATTGACCCAAATCCCTCTAAACCCTTCCTATTCATGCACCCATCCAGATGCCTACTAAATGTTGTAATTGTACCAGCCTCCACCACTTCCTCTGGCAGCTCATTCCATACACGCACCACCCTCTGCATGAAAATATTGCCCTTTATGTTTCTTCTAAATCTTTCCCCTGTCACCTCAAACCTGTGTCCTCTAGTTTTGGACTCCCCTGCCCTGGGAAAAAGACTAGCTAATTACCCTATCTATGCCCCTCATCTCTATACCCCTTACAATCTCTATAAGGTCATCCCTTAGCCTCTGATGCTCCAGGAAATATAGTGCCACCCTATTCAGCCTCTCCCTTTTGCTCAAACCCTCCAACCCTGGCAACGCTCTCAAGTTTAACAACATCTTTCCTGAAACAGGGAGACCAGAATTGAAAACAATATTCCAAAAGTGGCCAAACTTTGTGTCCTGCACAGCTGCAACATGACGTCTAAACTCCTATATTCAATGCACTGATCTATAAAAGCAAGTGTACCAAACGCCTTCTTCACTTTCCTGTCTACCTGTGGCTCCACTTTCAAGGAGCTATGAATTTGCACTGCAAGGTCTCTTTTTTTGGCAACATTGCCTATTAATTTGTGTAGGTCTTACCCAGATTTGCTTCATCAAAATGCAATACCTCACATTTATCTAAATTAAACTCCATCTACCACACCACCTCAGCCCATCGGCCCATCTGATCAACGTCCCAGTGTGCTCTGAGATAACCTTCTTCACTGTCAAGTTTGGTGTCATCTGCAAACTTACCAACTATTCCTCCAGTATTCATATCCAAATCATTTATATGAATGACAAATAGTAGTTCCCAATGTGCTCCCAATGATTTCTCAATGGAATGTACCTTCATACTTTGTTAACGCTTTTATTTAATTTTAAGTTCTTGATTCAAACTCAAGATTCCTCACCTTAAGCTGCACCTAATGTTTTATCAAGTTATTTTCTTTCCCAGGCGTTCCCTCACTAGGCAATCAGTAATGAATATAGTCTCATTAAACATTGTCAGATCTAAGATAGCTTGCTCCTTGCTTGATTCTACAATGTATTTTCCAAGAAACTAGCAAAAATACACAGCCTGAACTCATTTGACATCTAAATTTGACACTTCGATTCATTTAAACTATATAAAAATTACCATCACACATAATTACTACAAAGCTTTCTTGCATGCCCCATAATCCTTCCTTCCTACTCTGTCCTACAAAATTACTATTAGTAGGCCAACAGACTATTCTCATTAGCATCTTCTTTCCTCTCCTATTTCTTAGTTACAGCCAAACCGATTCTGTCAAATCAAATTATGTCACATAACTCCTTTATTAATAGAGCTGCTCCACCTCCTTTTCTTATCTGCCTATTCTTGGAATTATTAAGTACACCTGAATATTCAGTTCCCAACCTGGTCACTATACTCATGTTTCTGTCATAGATATCAGTTCCGATTTAGCTTTATTTGTGCCATGGGCTTATAATTCTCTTTATGTGCATTCAGCCTTTAATGTTGTCTACTTGTTATGTCTTACTACTCTGACTCTATTTGAAACTCCACTGTTCTGTTTCGATGTTCTGTCCCTTCCTGCCACACTCCAGTTATCATTACTCATATCACTATTCTGTCTTAACCTTTCTCTTTAAATCTCTAAATCTCCCTCCCTCCCTAAACCTTGGCACCACTTAGTTTGAATCCCATTGCATATTGTCAATGGTGATACACAATTGAGGGCCTAAACTCATGAGCCGTGTCATCTGGTAACCTCTCGGCATGTTCCCACTCCTGTTATTGAGATAACTATTTTGCTAAAGGAGATATCGTGTCATCTGCAGCTTATGATAGCCCTTACATTTTGCATTTAAATTGGTTTAAAAGCTGTGAAAGTGTTTATATCAGTGACATATCGCATTTGCGTTATACATCAACTCAGTGTTTAAGCTGATTTTTCACAAAGAAAAGCAAGACAGTGACCTCATTCTCATGTGAAGTAATTGTGGTTTGACAGCCAGGTTTGGAAGAGATAGATGTGCTGATTTCGGCAGAAACCAAAGTGAGACACTTTGGTGTTTTCCTCGCGTTTGATATTACAAATCCTTAAAGAAGTCATATTCAACTGAGAGGAGTGAAGAGCACACTGACGACAGACTGCACAAGTAATTAGGCTGCATGAGGTTGAATGAATTTTCAAGTTATACATCTTACTTTTCAAAGTGATTTGGCAAATTAACACTTACAACCACCTCTGTTCCACTCCCCCTTCAACACCCACCTCCACACTCCTGTAAAAATGGAAGATAATCAAAGAATAGAAGGATTTATATTTATACAACACTTTTCACAACCCCAGGATGTCTGATGTGAGTCATCCAGGTAAGTACTTTTTGATGCAGGAAACCTGTCCTCCCACAAAGAGCAATGTAACAGGGTTAGGGTTGTAATAAAGATCAGATAATCTGTTTTTCAGATGATTGTTTGCATGTTAGTTTTTTGGTCAGGCCACCAAGGCTAACTCCCCTGCTTTTTTTTCAAAAGCAGTGCCATGAGACTTTTTTTTACATACATCCAGGTGGACATAAAAGGTCTCAGTTAATGTGTCATCCAAAATAAAATGACACTTCCAACAGTAAGCAGTGCCTCGGTACAGAACTGCAGTTTCAGCGTGCTTAAGTCCCAGAGAAATATGTGTCTCAGAGACACCAGTGCTACCAACTGAATCTCAGCTGGCACACGGCACAGCTGCTTCATGTCTCCAAAGTAAGAATTAGAATGAATGTTTAAAAGTCAAGCATTCACAAAAGACATACGAGCAAGAAAGGCCATTTTTATCTGTTGTAGGATGATCGAAATTTAACTCTAAAACCACGAGTCTCTGAACCTCCTCCTGAAACCTGACTGGCATCATTTTGATGAAAATAGTGGCTTTTGTCTTGTGCTCAGCTGGAGGCAGAGCTAGGCTTGACGTCAAACAAAACCTTACCTCCCCCTCCCGACCTCTTCCTTTTCTTAACAATTATCCATCTGATTGAAAGAGCTGCCAACATGTGGCATACTTCATGCCTGGAATCGAGTCATAAAGAATGATCAGTTTACACTTGGAACACAAGGAGTGCATTGAGCAGGAATGGGAGAAGAGGTCCCTTGATAACCTAGAAGACGATTGCCCCCCACAGTGTCATAATTGATCACATAAAACGCTAGACCTAGATTTAGCTGTGTTCAAGTTTCTGATCACAATTACAACAGAGCTTTGAAGGCTCTGAAAAGTCTTCAGGCAAAGTTAAAACAAGTAAGAGTTTTAACCGTCTTTCCTGCTTCCCCACTGACCCCTGCTAAAAGGCACACGCTTGTACATATTGAGCATGTGCAGAGTTAGGATTAATTTACATGACAAAACAGCTTAGCAACATAAATGCTCAAAGTTAAAAATCACACAATGCCAGCTTTAGTCCAACATGTTTAGTTGGAAGTACTAGCTGCTCCTTCATCAGGTAGCTAGCTGACAGAGGAGTCGTGTTCCAAAAGCTAGTGCTTCCAAATAAACCTGTTGGACTATAATCTGGTGCTATGCAATTTTTAACGTTGTACATTCCCAGTCCAACACCGACACCTCCTCATCATAAATACTCAAGATATATTTATGGGAAGCAGCCATTCTGAGGAACAAAAAATGTCAGGCAGCCCAAAAACATTATGCCTCACCCAAAGAAAGTTGCTGTTTTTTGTTGTAGTAAGAGTGTTTCAGCTGTTTGGGTGTCAGTTGTTAGAACTCAGAGGCATAAAAACGGATAAATCCCCAGCACCTGGTCACCTAGAATTCTATGGGAAGCTAGGGAAGTGATCGCTGGGCCTCTTACTGAGATATTTGTATCATCAATACTCACAGGTGAGGTGCCGGAAGACTGGAGGTTGGCTAATGTGGTGCCACTGTTTAAGAAAGGTGGTAAGGACAAGCCAGGGAACAATAGACCAGTGAGCCTGACCTCAGTGGTGGGCAAGTTGTTAGAGGGAATCCTGAGGGACAGGATGTACATGTATTTGGAAAGGCAAGGACTGATTAGGGATAGTCAAAATAGCTTTGTGCTTGGAAATCATGTCTCACAAACTTGATTGAGTTTTTTGAAGAAGTAACAAAGAGGACTGATGAGGGCAGAAAGGTGATCTATATGAACTTCAGTAAGGCATTTGACAAGGTTCCCCTTGGGAGGCTGGTTAGCAAGGGAGAGCTAGCCATTTGGATACAGAACTGGCTCAAAGGTAGAAGACAGAGAGTGGTGGTGGAGGATTCTTTTTCAGACTGTAGGCCTGTGACCAGTGGAGTGCCACAAGGATCGGTGCTGGGTCCACTACTTTTCATCATTTATATATGAGCGTATGAGGTATAGTCAGTAAACTTGCAGATGACACCAAAATTAGAGGTGTAATGGACAGTGAAGAAGGTTACCTCAGATTACAACGGGATCTTAATCAGATGGGCCAATGGGCTGAGAAGTGGCAGATGGAGTTTAATTCAGATAAATGTGAGCTGTTGCATATTGGGAAAGCAAATCTTAGCAGGATTTACACAAGGGAGTGTTGCTAAACATAGAGACTTTGGAGTGCAGGTTCATAGCTCCTTGAAAGTGGAGTCGCAGGTAGATAGGATAGTGAAGACGGCGTTTGGTATGCTTTCCTTTATTGGTCAGAGTATTGAGTACAGGCATTGGGAGGTCATGTTGCTGCTGTACAGGACATTGGTAAGGCCAATGTTGGAACATTACGTGCAATTCTTGTCTCCTTCCTATTAGAAAGATGTTGTTTAACTTGAAAAGGTTCAGAAAAGATTTACAAGGATGTTGCCAGGTTGGAGCTATAGGGAGAGGTTGAATAAGTTGGGGCTGTTTTCCCTGGAGCATCAGAGGCTGAAGGCTGAAGGGTGACCTTATAGGCGTTTACAAAATCATGAGGGGCATGGATAGGATAAATAGACAAAGTCTTTTCCCTGGGGTGTGGGAGTCCAGAACTAGAGGGCATAAGTTGAGGGTGAGAGGGGAAAGATATAAAAGAGACCTAAGGGGCAACTTTTTCACGAAGAGGGTGGTAAGTGTATGGAATGAGCTGCCAGAAGAAGTGGTGGAGGCTGGTACAATTGCAACATTTAAAAGGCATCTGGATGGGTATATGACTAGGAAGGGTTGGGGGGATGTGGGCCAGGTGCTGGCAGGTGGGACTATATTGGGTTGGGATATCTGGTCGGCATGGATAAGTTGGGCCAAAGGGTCTGTTTCCATGCTGTACATCTCTATGACTCTATCAGAGATTGTACAGTTCAGGTCCCATTGCAGAGTTGAGCATAAACTCTGAGCTGATACTTCAGTCTAGTACTGATGGAATGTTGCTGTATCACTCATGCCATATTTGGGATGAGCAAATGAACCAAAGGAACACCTCTCCTCTCATATGGATGTAAAAGAAATCATTACATAATTTGAAAAAAAACAGGATGTTCTCTCCAGTAAACTAACCAAAACACCTATTCACTGATCACTGAGGTATTGTGGACTCACTTGTGTGTCAACTGTGTGTCACATTTCAAACATTGCTGATCACACTTTAAAAGTACCTTAGTGATTGTAAAGTTAGGTGATTGTTCCAGAGTCATGAAAGACACTACAGGTTGAGCACTATTGGCATGATAAAGGAGCAGCACTCCAAAGCTTATGATTTCAAATAAACCAGTTGGACTATAACCTGGTGGCATTTGACTCCTGACCATGAACAATGTGGTTCTGGTGAGAAATCTGGGAGAATCACATGACTAGTTAAGTAAGGCCTTTCTTGATGTTAGAAGCGCCTAGTTGCATCTTCCAACAGAATTCCAGACGTCAAGATGAGATTCTCACCCGGGAATGGTGATAGCCCTATTAATGGAGATTACTGTTCATGTATTGACTCTCATTAACTGCGAATCTCAAACACATTAATATACAGCTGCCTACCATACCGCAGGAGTCAATGCTGAGAATTCCTGACATGGAAGCAGAATGGGTACCTGGTGACTCGTAACTGCCACCTTGAATACTTGTCAGGGCACTCCAGCCCCCTGTCCACAAAATGGAACACCAAATTATTCTTGTCTGCCATGTCCAGGGCAAATGTCTCAAATTGTGCAGGGCAGCTCCCGACTGACCATGGTGGACCACGTGTATACCAGCCTTTTAAAGATGGTGTTGGTGCTGGGGATCCAAGGGGATCCCGGAATATCCCAGCGATGGTGAGTGCTTCCAGCTGAGGGGCTGGAGAGTCAGGTTGGCATCGTACGAGAAGGGTGTCATGGGAGTGCACGGTAGGCAGTTAATGTGGTGAGTTTGTGATGATAAGTACCCGAAAACTTGCTAAAAAAACTCCATGAAACTCGACAAAAATTACACACAGCCAAAAGTTATTCATGCAAATCCTATGCACATCCATCCCTTTCTCCTTTCAGATATGAGCTAACCTTCTGTACCATCGCAGGTACAACTAAATTAGCACGAGGTTGTAAAATAATGTATCCTCCACCTCTTTTTGTGCAGTTATAAACCCATGCCTTACCCAGATTTAAATTAAGTTGCTGATGTCTTTTAAGCTGATTTTCAACATCCCTTCCTCAAACTTTTATGAGGTGTTAACGCAGCCTCTGTTGTCTAGATGGGAGAGAAATCTAGCAGCTCTGTTGGAGTTAGAAGTTAAAAATCACACAACACCTGATAAACAGCTTATGCTTGAAGTGTCAACTCTCCTGCTCCTCAGATGCTGCCTGACCGGCTGTGCTTTTCCAGCACCACACTTCTTATTTCATTTACTTGTCATACGTTGAATTAGTTTTAACTGAGTTTTGCCAACTCAAATGATTTGAGTGCTAGGTAGCCAATTCTGTCACCTAGTACAATCAGGTCAGGTCTCTCATATACAGCATCTTCAGCAATAACTACTGGACGTGGTGGAGGCCAGTATAATTACTACATTTAAAAGGATGGATACATGAGCAGGAAGCATTTACAGGGATGTGGGTCAAAAACTGGCAAATGTGACTAGATTAATTTAGGATATCTGGTCAGCATGGACGGGTTGGACCAAAGGGTTTGTTTCTGTGCTGTACATCTCTATGACTCTAATTCAGATAAATGCCCCTTGACAGCCTGAGTGCACACATCCTCACACTCTACATCATCCCTCAGTCTGACTGAGAGTCTTTTTTGTTCTTCAGGCTCAAGCTGCCCACACTCATTTCACAAAAAGCCCTTACGTCCCGATAAGGGCAACTTTCAAATCATAATTCTGGTTTAGATTCAAACCCAGGTTAGTCTTAGAGATGAAAGGTGTCTCATTAATGCAGCAACTGACCCTCCTTGCATGATGAACTACAAAATCAATTCCCTTGTCCTTCCCTAGGGAAGGGAACAAGCTTCATATTGACGTGAAATGTGGGTGGTTTGCGAACTGTGGAGCACTCTTTATAAAACCTATCTATAAATTCTAGATGAGCTCTTTAAACAACATCTCATTTACTGTCTTCTTCTCCTTTAAGGAAAGATGTAAATGTGTTGGTGGCAATTCAGAGAAGGTTTGCTCGATAAATGATTGGAATGAGCGGCTGTCTCAATGAGGACAGGCTGGTTTCTGCGGAGTTTAGGAGAGTGAGGGGTGACGTGATTGAAAAGTAAAGATTGTGAGTGCTTTTGTTAAGGTGGCTGTGGAAATGATGCTTACACCTACTGGTGACTCCAGAACAAGGGGCATTGTTTTAAATTAGGGGTCACCCTTCTCGGACAGAGAGGAGGGGTTTTTTCTAGGAGTGTGTAGGGCTTCAAATCACCTACATTCAAGTCACTCATTAATCTCCTAAATTCCAGAGAATGCAAAATAAAAAGCAAAAGAAGCACAGATTCTGTAAATCAGAAACAAAAACAGTAATTGCTGGAAAGGTCTGACAGCAGCCTTGGAGAGAAATCAGAATTAACGTTTTGGATTGAGTCACACCGGAGAATGCAACCCTAGTTTGTGTAATCTCTCCTCATAATTTAATGCATTGAGTTTAGGTATTGAACTGGCGAGTTTATGCTGCATCCCTTCCATATGGTGCTTAAGGATGATGCCCAGAACTGAACACAGTGCTTATCGTGTGGTCTGATGATGGCATTGTCCAGCTGGCAGCATGACTTCTGATCCTTTGTATTCAGATCTTTCTATAAAGGACAATATTCCACTTGTCTTTTCATTTTTTCTTTGTATCTGTTTGTAGCATTTTAATAATTACAGTACATAGATTCCAAAGTCTGAAGTGCGGTGTGTGTAATAACTCCATAGAGGCCGGTATCCTGTCACCATGTCACCCTTTATTTACACATGGCAGGTCTTTGACACTGATCCAGCTCCCTCAGAGCCAGCTCTCAGAGTGAACAGAACATCTGACACTCCTCTTTGTATCTGTCAGCCAGGGCTCCCTCATTGGACCAGATTAAATGGCCCCAAATAGGGAACTCATATTCTATGAGATCCATATGGCTGACTTTGTTCCAATCATACACTGTATTTTAGATAAATGCAAATTAGTCCATATAAAATATTTTCCCTGTCCACCATTTTTTCAATAAACATGATTGAAAACAGATTATCCGATCACTGTTATGTTGCTGATTATAGGACCTTGCGTTTATTGTGCTTGCTACATTACAAAAATACTTCATTGGCCAAAAAGAATACTGGACACCATGGGGACTTCAAAGGCAGGATATAAATGTAAACCTTATTTCCTATCTATGGTACCAAGAAGTGGATTTGGTTCTGAACTGAAGAGACAGGAGGTTGGCTCAAGTCCCAGTTCATCGATCCCTGCCTTATTCACTCCAATAAGAGTATGCCCTGAGTTTCAGATCTTAGATAAGCGCTGTCCGAAACACTTTCAGAAAAGGTGGTTGAGTCTACTGAAAGCATTTTCTGCTTTAGTCCTGTAGCTCTCCGCTAATGTGAATATACAAAGGAGTAGGTTACATGGATGTTCTCTGCCACTCAATCAGATTATGGCTGGTCTGATTACTCCACATTCCACTGATAACCTTTCAGTTATTTGCTTATCAAAAATCTATCTATCACTGCCTTAAAAATATTCAAAGACTCTGCTCCCAGGCGTTTCGAGAAAGAGAGTTCCAAAGACTCATGGCCCTCTGTCTCAAATGAGTGGCCCTTTAGTTTCAAACAACAACTGCCTGTTTTAGATTCTTCCTCAAGAGCAAGTATGTTTTCCATATGCATCCTCACTGTTTCGTGCGGAGTCAATATTGCCTCCTCCTATGAAAGTTTCTGAGACCTTCTCAATCATGGGGCAGAGACAACTTTTTCACATCATTTAGCCAAAATATGTCCGAGCCCTGTGGTTAGGACAACGGAACATAATTATGTACGTACACTTTAAGCTACATTTCTCTAAACAAATGGATCACATCTTGGCCACATTCCTGAGAAGCACAGCTAACAGAGAGGAAACAACAATAATCTGCATTTATATGGCACCTTCAACACAGTAACAATATCTTTGGTTGTTCCACTGTAACTTTATCAAATATAATGTGACATTGAACAAAATCTTGGTCAAAGACTAAATTTAAGATTCATATTAAAACAGAAAAGGAAGGGAGACAGGATTTAGGGAAGAGATTGCAAAGCAAACCATTGGAACTGGGGATGTTCAAGAGGCAAGAACGAGAAGAGTGCAGGTATTTGAAAATTATTTGAATGTGCAAGAAGTATTTTTCCAGATTAAGGGCCAATCCAGGTCGATGTGGTAGCATCATGGGAATACTGATTAGGATATTAGTGAGAGAAAGAATAACAGAAGCAGATAAAAACTGAAAGAACAGTGCATACTGTAAATCAGAAACAAAAACAGAAGTTGCTGGAAAAGCTCAGCATGTCGACAGCCTCTGTGAAGAGAAATCAAAGTTAATGTTTCGGGTCTGGTGACCCTTCTTTAGAACTGACGATAACTAGGAAAAAGGTAGGATTGGAGGTATGGACTAAACAACAGGTATGGATAGGGCCCAAAGAGAGAGATGAACAGTTGGACAGACAAAGGAGTTGATAACCACCTGACTGGGAGGGTGAGTAGTTGTGAATGGAGACAGTTAGTGGCTAACAATAGATAGCGTGTAATAGTAGACTAAGATAACAAGGCTGGTATGTGTGGTAGGGGGCTAGGCAAATACCTGCTAAAACTCTTTTCCACAGCCACCACATCCCTCAGTGACTGCCTCCAGCTCAGACCCACCCCATGTGGATTGCAACTGAAGTTTCATCCCTCATGCTTTGAATCCACCCAGGATCAAAGGAATCCCCGTGATGTTCAACGTTCCACAGACAGCTGCTCTCGCCACATGCTGAGATCCACACTCAGTGCCGTACGGTATCATATGCACATTCTCCACCTTTCCCTCCGACAGCATCGCATCACACTGGCTCAGGGCTGCACCATTCTGCAGTTCCACTTCATCCTCGCACTCATTCACTGTGCTAACAAAAAACTTTTCCTTTTCCTTTCAGGCATCAAGGCCCACAAGATGTAACAACTCAGAGATACTCATGGCCTTCCAGAAGCTTCCTCCACTCCCCTTCCCTCTGACACCATCCCCTCCCTCAACCTTACCTCCTGCTGAGTACTCACTATCCTTCCTAACCTTCCACTCTCTGATGCTGAATGTTCTATACTCAGCAAGGGCCTCAGCTTTATCCCTCTGCGTCCCCACCTAAATGAATTTTGGGCATGACATGATGTTGAACTCTCGTTCCATCGTCATCACCTCTGTGCCCATTTCTTTGGACTAGAGTCCTTTCTCCATCCCACAGACCCCTTCGTCCAGCTCCAACACTCTCCCTCCACCTGGATCTGTCCCTCTGGCCTTTTACCGACACTCAATCTGTTCATTGAGAACTGTCGACTTGACATTGGTCATCTCAATTTCCCCCTCTCCCAATGTAACCTATCTCCCTCTGAACTGACTGCACTCTGTGTGCTTAGATCCAACCCTGACTTTGTTATTAAGCCTGCCGATAAGGGTGGTGCTGTGGCAGTCTGGCATACTGACTTCTACATTGCAGAGGCTGAGCACCAGCTCTCAGTTACCTCCTCCTATCTTCCCCTGGACCCTGGCACATCAGGCAGTTGTATCTGGTGATCCCTCCCCTATTGTCTCCAAGCTGATAGTCCCCCAACCTGTACAGCTCGCTTCTATCGCGTTCTGAAAATCCACAAACAGGACGGCCCAGGCACACCCACTGTTTCAGCCTGCTCCTGCCCCACAGAACTCATCTCTTCCTATCTTACAGTCATAGAGATGTACAGTACAGAAACAGACCCATTGGTCCAAATCATCAATGCCGACCAGATATCCCAACCTAATCCAGTCCCATTTGCCAGCACTTGGCCCATTTCCGTCCAAACCCCTTCCTATTCATATACCCATTCAGATGCCTTTTAAATGCTGTAATTGACCAGCCTCCACCACTTCCTCAGGCAGCTCATTCCATACATGTACCACCCTCTGTCCCCTGGGTCCCATTTATACCTTTCCCCTCTCACCCTAAACCTATGCCCTCTAGTTCTGGACTCCCCACTCCAGGGAAAAGACCTTGTCTATTTCTCCTATCCATGCCCCTCATGATTTTATAAACCTCTACGATCACCCCTCTGACGCTCCAGGGAAAACAGCCCTAGCCTGTTCAGCCTCTCCCTATAGCTCAAATCCTCCTAACCTGGCAACATCCTTGTAAATCTTTTCTGAACTGTTCCACGTTTCACGACATCTTTCTGAAAGAAGGAAGACCAGAACTGCACACACTATTCCAAAACTGACATAACCAATGTCCTGTACAGCCACAATATGACCTCCCAACTCCTATACTCAATGCTTTGACCAATAAAGGAAAACATACCAAATGCCTTTTTCACTATCCTATTTACCTGCAATGCCACTTTCAAGGAACCATGAACCTGCACTCCAAGGTCTCTCTGTTCAGCAACACTCCCCAGGACCGTACCATTAAGTATATTTCAATTTCCAAAACGTAGCACCTCGCATTTATCTAAATGAAACTCCATCTGCCACTCCTCAGCCCATTGGTCCATCTGATCAAGACCCCGTTGTACTCTGAGGTAACCTTTTTCGTGACTCAATCTTTTCTCCCCTGGTCTACTCCCTGCCCATGTACATCCGTGATTCCTCTGACACTTTACGCCAGTTTCGGAATTTCCAGTTTGCAGGCTCCAGCCACCTCCTCTTTACCATGGATGTGCAATCCCCTTTACATGTCCATCCCCCGCCAGGATGGTGTCAGGACTCTCCATGTCTTCCTGGAGCAGGGCTCTCCATGTCTTCCTGGAGCAAAGACCTGAACCATCCCCACCCACACTACCCTCCCCCACCTGGCTGAGCTTGACCCCACCCTCAACTTCTCTTTTAACTCCTCTCTTCTTCTTCAGATCAGATGTTTCCTGTAAAGAGTCCATTCCTTTCTCCCAGTTCCTTCATCTCCATCGCATATGTTCTGATGAGGCTAACTTCAACAAGGGAGTCTCCAAAAGGTCCATCTTGTTCGTCAACCAAGGCTTCACCAGTACTGTTGTTGACAGGGCCCCTAACCAGGTCTGACCCATCTCTCGCACTTCCGCCCTCACCCCTCTCTTCCCTCCCACAACATCAGGTGAGCTTCTCTTTTTTTTTTAACTTTCTGATAAGGGGACTTGCAGGGATGGCAGTGCAGGGAGAGGAATGTTCCTCCTGCATGATGTTTGAGGTGATAGATATACTCCTAGGCACAAAAAAAAGCTGGGTAACTGTTCAAAGGGGGAAAAAACAGTCAGTGCAGTGTTCCCCTGTGATTGTCCCCCTGAAAACGTTTTGGATAGTGTTGGGGGAGACAACTTATGAGGGACATGCTTGGGTGCAGGTCTCTTACACAGAAGGGAAGGGGGGGAAGGAGGAGAATGCTAGTCATTGAGGACTCAATAGTTAGAGGCTCAGATAGAAGGTTTGTTGGGAACGAACGAGACTCACGGTTGGTGTGTTGCCTCCCAGGTGCCAGGGTCCGTGATGTCTCGGATTGTGTCTTTAGGGTCCTGAAGTGAGAGGGTGACCAGGAACAAGTGGGTCCACATAGGTACCAACGACATAGGTAGAAAGAGGGAAAGGGATGTAAGGCAGGATTTCAGAGAGCTAGGATGGAAGCTGACAGCTAGAACAAACCCAGTTGTTATCTCTGGTTTGTTATCCGTGCAAGGTGATAGCGAGGTGAGGAACAGGGAGAGGTATAAGCTGAATAAGTGGCTGCAGGGATGGTGCAGGAGGGAGGGTTTCAGGTACTTGGATAATTGGGGCTCATTCTGGGGCAGGTGGGACCTCTACAAATAGGACGGTCTTCACTTGAACCAGAGGGGTGCTAATATCCTGGTGGGAAATTTGCTGGTGCTATTCGGGTGAGTTTAAACTAGCTCAGCAGGGAGATGGGAACCTGAGGTGTAGTTTCAGTGCATAGAAGGATGACAGTAGAGACGGCATGGACTGGATTTCACAGTCACAGTAGTGTGCTGGCAGACAGCAAGCTGGTTTGAAGTGTGTCTACTTCCGGAATAAGGTAGGTGAGTTGCAGCATGGATAGGTACCTGGGACTTCAATGTTGTGGCCATTTCAGAGACATGGATAGAGCAGGGTCAGGAATGGTTGTTGAAGGTTCCAGGGTTTAAATCTTTCATTAAGATCAGGGAAGGCGGTAAAAGAGGGGGAGGTGTGGCTTTTTAATCAAGGACAGTATAACGATGGCTGAAAGAACTTTTGACGAGGACTCGTCTACTGAGGTGGTATGGGCTGAGGTTAGAAACAGGAGAGGTGAGGTCATACTGCTGGGAGTTTTATTATAGGCCTCCGCAAAGTTCCAGGGATGTGGAGGAGAGGATTGGCAAAATGATTTTGGGTAGGAGTAAAAGGAACTCCTTTCGTTATGGGGGACTTTAACTTCATCAACATTGACAGGAAATGCTATAACTCTAGCACATCGGATGGATTAGTTTTTGTCCAATGTGTACAGGAGGGTTTCCTGACACAGTATGTCGAAGGGCCGATAAGAGAGGAGGTCACACTGGATCTGGTGCTTGGTAATGAACCAGGCCAGGTGTTTGACTTAGTGGTAGGTGAGCACTCTGGAGAGAGTGACTATAATTTGGTTATATTTAGTTTAGTGATGGACAGGGATTGGTACATGCCACAAGGCAAGTGTTATATAGCTGGGGGAAGGGCAATTATAATGCGATTTGGCAAGACATAGGATGCATAGAATGGGGTAGCAAAATGCAGGAGATGGGGACAATCGAAATGTGGAGTTGGTTTAAGGAACAGATATTGTGCGTCCTTGATAGGTATGTCCCTGTCAGGCTGGGAGGAAGTGATAAGGTAAGGGAACTGAGAAATTGTATCTCTTGTTAAGTAGAAGAGGGAGGTTTATGTGATGTCGAGACGAGATGGTTCAGATGAGGCAATGGAGAGTTACAGATCAGCTAGGAAGGATTTAAAGACAGAGTTCAGAAGAGGGGACATGAGCAGACTTTAGCAGGTAGAATAAAGAAGTATCCTAAAGGTTCCTCTAGATATGTGTGGAATAAAAGAATGACTAGGGTAGGAATAGGGCCAGTCAAAGACAGAAATGGGAAGTTGTGTCTGGACCCTGTGGAGATGCCTGTGAAGGTGTGAAATGAATACTTCTCATCAGTTTTCACTCAGGAAAAGGTGAACATTGTAGAGGAGAAGACTGAGATACCGGCTATTAGACTTGAAAGGATTGAGGTTATCTGTTCTAGAATGTCAGAAAGTAGATAAGTCCCCTGGGATGGATGGGATTCATCCAAGGATTCCCTGTGAAGCTAAGGAGGAGATGACGGAGCCTTTGGCCTTGATCTTTGAGTCGTCAGGTTGATAGTGCTGTTAAGAAGTCATACGGTGTGTTAGGTTTTATTGGTAGAGGGATTGGGTTCCAGAGTCATGATGTCATGCTACAATACGCTAGTGCTGCCTCACTCGGAATATTGTGTACAGTTCTGGTCGCCCCATTACAGGAAGGATGTGGAAGCATTAGAAAAGGTGCAAAGGAGATTTACCAGGATGTCGCCTGGTCTGAAGCGAAGGTCTTATGAGGAAAGGCTGAGAGGCTTGGGTCTGTTCTCATTGAGAGAAGAACACTAAGAGGTGATTTAAAAGAGACATACAAGATGGTCAGATGACTAGATAGGGTGGACAGTGAGAGTCTTTTTCCTAGGTTGATGACGTCAGCTTGTACGAGGGGACATAGCTGCAAATTGAGGGGTGATAGATTTATGAGGAGAAAGTGAGGGCTGCAGATGCTGGAGATCAGAGCTGAAAATGTGTTGCTGGAAAAGCGCAGCAGGTCAGGCAGCATCCAGGGAACAGGAGAATCGACGTTTCGGGCATAAGCCCTTCTTCAGGAAGAAGGGCTGATGCCCGAAACGTCGATTCTCCTGTTCCCTGGATGCTGCCTGACCTGCTGCGCTTTTCCAGCAACACATTTTCAGGGTGATAGATTTATGACAGATGTTAGAGGCAGGTTCTTTACTCAGAGAGTGGTCAGGCCGTGGAATGCCCTGTCTGCCAATATAGTTAACTCAGCTACATTAGGGGAATTTAAACAGTCCTTGGATAAGCATATGAATGATGATAGGATAGTGTCGGGGGATGGGCTTAGTTTAGTTCACAAGTTAGCACAACATCGAGGGCTGAAGGGCCTGTTCTGCACTGTATTGTTCTATGTTCTAACAGCGATAGGGTTCCCCTTGTCCCTACCCACCATCCCACCAGCGTCTACATCCAGGAGATCCATTTCTGCCACCTTCAGTGAGATGCCACAACCAGACACATATTCCCCTCCTTTATCTGCCTTCCTCACGGACCATTCCCTCCAGGATACCCTGGTCCACTCTTCCTTCACTGCCAACACCCTCCTACAGTCCCACGGCACCTTCCCCTGCAAACGCCAAAGGTGTAACACCTGCCCATTTACCTCCTCCCTCCTCAGTGTCCAAGGCCCCAAACACACCTTCCAGGTGAAGCAGCACTTTACCTACACTTCACACAATCTAGTCTACTGCATTCGCTGCTCACAATGTGGTCTCCTCTACATTGGGGAAACGAAGCATAGACTGGGTGACTGCTTCACAAAACACCTATATTCTGCTTGCAAAAAAGGCCCTGATCTTCCAGTTGCCCTTCCCTTTCTCATCCCACCCTGTTCCCTGGCCAACATCTCTGTCCCAGGCTTGCTGCAGTGCTCCAGAGGTTCCTCTGAATTCCCTGCTTGACTTATTGGTTACCGTTTTAAATTAATGGTCTCAGTTTTGCTGTCTGGAAACAGTGACGACTCTGTCAAAATCTTGCATAATTAAAAAAATCTTTATTAGATCACTCCTCAGTCTAAAAGAACCCCAGTGTGTAACAGGGCATAACCGTATAATTCTGGTACCATCCTTGTAAATTGCTGTTGCACTCTCCAGTGCCTCTTGCAATAACTTTTATAATAATTACTTTCCTTCAAATAACGGGGGAAGAACAGCTGCCATACACACACCAAGATGCCCAATTCCCCCTCCAGCCCCTCTGTCAGAGTTGTAAAACTGCAAACAAATGCAACAAAATCTTCTTTACAATCTACAAAGCTACAATCTACCCACACCCCAGCCCTAGCAATAACTCAGGGTTTTTCTCTCTCTCTGAATTGAGAGCTATACAAAGACAAGAGTAAAACACTGTCAATGTTGGAATTCTGAGCTGAAAGCAGAAAATGCTGCAAATACACAGTAGAATCAGGCAGCATCTGCAGAATCATTGTTTTCTTCTCCACAGCAAATCAACCTCTGGTCAGTTAACCAGAGAGTGGTTAACCATTCCTACATCACTTTCACTGCAAACACCAAATGCCACTGACACAATCCACTTAATCATTTAAGGCTTATTTGGAATGAGGCATAAATCTGGATTCGAAATTTAGTTTTGCTCCTTCCATCTCTTGCTTCATCTCTTAAAGGTGCAGCGCACTTATCTTAGCTCCATGTCTTTGTCCATACAGAGTGGGTGTTGTTGGGCTATTTGCCAGCTGAAACATCTTCTGACCCCATCCAGGTTTGTTAAAATAGCACACATAAACTACTTAATAAGAGAAGAAAGCCCACGATTGTGGAAGCAGTACATGAGCATGGATAGAATTGGTTAACTAATAGAAGACAGAGAGTTGAGGGAAGGAGATCATTTTCAAGATGGCAACCTGTAGCTAATGGAGTGCCCTGGAGATCAATGTATATTAATTACTTGGATGAGTAAAGTCAAAGTGTTATAGTCAATTTTGCAGATGACACAAAGTTAAGTGGGAAGGCAGTGGTGAGGATGACACAGAGGGATGTAGACAGGTTAAATATGTGAGCAAAACTTGGCAGATGGAATATAATGTGAGAAAATGTGAGGTTCTGCACGTTAGCAGGAAGAATACAGGAGGTGAATACAAGTTAAATGGAGGAAGACTACAGAAAGTTCCAGAACAGTGGGATTTGGGAGCCCTCGTGCATAAATCACAAAAAGCTAGCGTCCAAATTCAGCACATCATAGGGAAGGCAAATGGAATGCTGGCCTTTATTTAAAAGGAAATGGAGTATAAAAATGGACAGGTCTTGCTAAAACTGGAAAGGCATTAGTCAGACCACAGCTGGAATACTATAAAGAGTTTTGGTCCCCCTATTCAAGGAAAGATTTACTGGCATTGGAGAGAATCAAAAAAAAAGGTGACTACACTGGTACCAGGTATGGAGGAGAGGCTGAGTAGATTGGGCCTGTACTCATTAGGGTTTAAAGAAATGAGAGCCAACCCTATTGAAACATAGAAGATTCTTCGGGGACTTGAAAGGGTATATACAGAAAGATTGTGCCTCCTGTGGGAGAATCTCAGATAAGGGGACATAATGTCAGAATAAAGGGTCATTTATTTAAGACAGAGATGAGGAGCAATTTTCCCTCTCAGAGGGGAGTGAATCTGTGGAATTCTTTACCACAGACAGCTGTCGAGGCAGGGTCTTCAAGTAAATGCAAGGTTGATATAGACAGACTTCTAATCAGTAAGGGAGTTAAAGGTTACAGAGAAAAGACAGGAAAATGGAGTTGAGGATTATCAGACTAGCAATGAACTCACTGAATGGCAGAGCATTCTTGACGGGCTGAATGGCCTAATTCTATTCCTAAATCTTATGGAATTACTGAGTACGCCGTCAGGAATTGAAACCCCAGCACTGCTTTCTCATCCATAACTTGGCAGTTCTCCTTACACTCTATTTCACAGTGGCTGCCTCACCTCAGAGACAATGCAGATCCTGAGATCCCTCTTGCTTGTACACATTTGTTCAAAGTCAACATTTTATTGTAAAATGGACTTTCGTTCTGTTTTATACTAGCTCAAATCCCGGGAAAACCTAGATTCTAGGTTTGTGAACTGGTTCCCAGCAGTTGCACACATTACACCTCACACCCTGGAAAACTGAGTCACTGGTTTTACGCGCGGAAACAGGGGAATCGGATTTAGCAGCACGTTGGGAACAAGCTCATAGAATGTGAACTGAATAAGTGGCAACACCAAGTGAGATTTAGGGGCAATTATCTCTAATATATGAGCGCAGAGGGTTAATAATTCACAGGTTAATGCATCAGAGGGTCACAGAGATTGTGCAGCTCTCAGTTCTGGTTGTAGCTCTTCCCTGACTGCAACACAAAGAGATTAAAAGACGTCTTGACAGGATTGGCTGAAAGCATCCCCTGTTAGGGTGAAAGCAGCACAATGGCAAATTGACTGAGGGAAGCACTACGTTGTTATAGCTCGACGGATTTGGAAGGGTTATAGATTCGTAAAACATCTTTATGGATTTACCAACATACAATTACATGTGTTGCAGCTTTAGGCTAGTTTTTTCTTTGCCATAACTTTAAAAGAAATGCCTCATGTTTGGCCTAATTCTTTATTAGCTTCTTCATTAACCATAGCAAGTGGGAGCGAGGGGCTTATCCTAACTCCTGTTGTTGTCATGGCAACCTCCCAATGCTTGGCTGCTGACTGTCCAAAGGATAGGAGAGGTTGTTATGTCCTTATTATTCCGTCTCTCTCCCATGGCAAAGGTGAACAGCAATGTGCCAAGCCCTTGATTTATCCCAAATGATTTCTTCTGACAGGCTGATATGGAATCTCAAGTTAAGGCAATCACTCTGATTTCACACTTTAATTACTACTAATCTGAGGGAACGTGGCCAATGCTAATAAGGCAGCAGTAATCAGCAAAGTACGTCCAGTTGCTGGAATCAGTCGGCCTGATGCATCTTTAAAAGGAAGAAAATATTGCCTCAAGTACTTGGCTGATCAGAAGCTCGTTCAAGACTTTCATTATCAAGTACACCAGCCAATTCCTCTTGTAAAAATATCAACTGCAATGATGGCTCAGTGAGCTCACCCAGCGAGTGGCTGCAACGCACATACTGGGTCAATCCAAGCCTGCAAGCCCAGTCTTTGCTGAGGTGGCTGCTGGCAGATTCAAAACAAGGTTCTCTGCAGTTCTGGAGTAAACAGAGGGAAAGGGAGCCAGGAATCACTATCAATTTGCACCTACACAGTGACACCCTACTGTGTGTGGAGCTCAAACACAGAGTAAAGATTGAGAGTTATCTCACAATTGTAGACTTGAAGAAGGGAAACACTGTAGGGGAAGCGACTTCGGTAAAAGTGAAAATAACCAAGTTATGCAGTAAGTCAAGTACGTTTGAAGTATGCTGAAGGAAATATTGCATTTGGGTGGGACTTGACAACATTCTGATACAGTGTCCAACAAATAACAGTGGAAGAATGGCAAGATCATTTCCCTTTCAAGGTGTCGGATGAGGGATAAATATTGACCTGGATTCCAGTCAGATCTCACCAGGCTAGCAGTATGCTACTCTGATCACCTTTGCTAAAAACAGGCATTGGCTGGATCATATGGGATGCCATAGACTCTCAAACCCATTCCTGCTCCACCAAACCAAGCCAAAAGATCAAAGGTGAGAATGCCACCTCTTTCTTGGGAACAGATGCCAACTTAAAGAGCTACTGGCCAATCACATCACCGGCTGTTCTGTAGTCTTGCAGTGCTTGGGGGCGGGGGGAGCTGTGACCATTGCTGGGATCACAGGCACTCCTGACTCAGCAGGTAAGCCTGGGATCAGGATAATGGGGGCACAGGGGCTAGGGTGAACACTGTGAGGGTGCATGATTGTTCGACAGGCTGCAAAGGATTAAAGGAGAGGGTAATCTTTCAGGTGGGGTGCCTCTAATGAATCTGGAGGCCCACAAAAGAAGATTCCCCCCACATGGCCAACAGCAGTTTGTGAAGATAAAGCTGCTGAGTTTAGTGTTGATCTTTTCCCACCCCACTACAGATAAGATGCAGGCTGACAGGATGAAGTCTGTAAGTGGTCAAGAGTTAGCCCAGTTAAATGTCAGACAGGTTGGGGATAGGTGGGCAGGTGGGCACAATGGCCATCTGTTACATTTTACATGACCCACACCCCCAGCATCTTCAACCTGACTGGTGGCGTGGGAAGGGTAAAAGCTCTACCATGAAGCTGCTACAGGATACTTGGCAGTTTGCCAGGCTGTTAATCAGCTGGTGGCTCCTTCCATTGCTTCATACTGCGGTCCAGGATCAGGAGCTTCCAGGACACCCAAAAGTTCTCAGTCGGGCCCTGGGAATGGTGGCCTGGACAGAGTGGGAAGGGTTGTTTGGTTCACACAATCACTAGAGCCCAGAATCCCACTTGATGGAAAACCAGTTTCCAGCTGGAGTCATAGAGTCCTCCAAACTGGTCCATGCCGACCAAAATGTCCATCATTTCTACTCCACTCAGTATGAGAGTTTGGAATGGTGTACTGAAAGCTCACTCCACCATGCTGGTGATGTTGATAGTGCACATGGTGACTAGCGGAGCCAAAGAGAGAGCCTGTGGTTGGGTGAGGTGGATGTGGAGACTGGAGATTCCTGGCTTCCCACTCAAAGCACAATCTTTCTTTTCAAAAGCGCCTCACCCATGCCCCATATTCAGGCTGCAGCAAAGCTAAGAGGAGGGTGGGGATAGATTCGAGGTGGGATTTCTGGTTCACCTGGCTGTGGTAGCTGAAAGCCCTGAGCAAAGCAAATTTCAATGTTAATGCCAAAATCTTACTTCCTGCCCTTGTTTCAAATTCAAGCAGCCCAATTTAACATTAAATTTCACTCTCCACAAGCTACTAGCTTGTGCCAAACCCACCCTGACTAATCCATATCCCAGTGTAACCATCATTCTTTGATACTGGGAGAAAGAAATAACTCAACACATGTTGTGCACAGCAAAATGTTTCAGCTTCCTTTAAGTGTTATTTTACTCGCTCTGGCACATAGAACCATAAAATCCCCACAATGCGGAAACAGGTCATTCAGCCCATCGAGTTCACACCAACTCACTGAAGAGCATCTCACCCAGAAGCACAAGTTGGTGTGCTGCAGATGATGATGATAGTTGCCATTTCATTCCAAGGCGCAGAATTGAAGAGCAGAAGAGATGTGTTATAGAGTCATAAAGTTGAACAGCACAGAAATTGACTCTTCGGTCCAACTCGTCCATGCTGACTAGATATGCTAAATTAATCTAGTCCCATTTGCCAGCATTTGGCCCATATCCTTTTATATCCTTCCTTTTCATATACCCATCCAAGTGCCTTTTAAATGTTGTAATTGTACCAGCCTCCACCACTTAATCTGGCAGCTCATTCCATGCACCACCTTCTTTGCCCCTTAGGTCCCTTTTATACCTTTCCTCTCTCACTCTAAACCTATGCCCTCTAGTTCTGGACTCCCCCTGCCCCAGGGAAGACACTTTGTCTATTCACCCTATCCATGCCCCTCATGATTTTACAAACCTCCATAAGGTCACCCCTCAGCCTCCAACGCTCCAGGGAAAACAGCCCCAGCCTATTTAACCTCTTATGTGGGCTCTCAGAGGTTAGCACACATGGACGTGGGATGTATATGGCTGGTGCCCTTGGCGTGCACCCTGAGATATCGGTGACCAGTGTCCAACATGGAGGCTCTTTGGAACAAGCAGTGAGCTGAAGTTGCCAGGTAACTGCTCTGACTTCCAGGTTGAGAATTCTCAGTATCCATTTTGTTTGGTATGTTTGCTAAGATGGGAAGCTGAATACTAATAAGGTGGGTTGAGGCATTGATAAATCGTTCAAAAACAAAGCAATCCCCCTTAATTGACAGCTCACCACAGCCTAGTGAGAAACATGCCTCACCGCTGAGCTCAAGTACGAAAGATGCGCCTGACATTGAGGTTATCCTTGCTCAACTTCTTGTCTGATTCTGCTACAGTTCTCACCATAGTCCATGCTACTCAGACCCCACAAGATTCCACCATAAAGTCAGCTGATAATCTAGTACAACAACATCTATTTATATAGTACCATTAATGTCAAAACAATGCTCCGAAATGCTTCTCAGGAGTATTGTCAGACAAAACTTGACACTGAGCCACATGAGGGCATAATTGGGAGATGAGCAAAAGCCTGATCAAAGAGGTCTTAGAAGAGGAAAGAAATGCAAAGGGAGATTTCGGGAACAAATTACAGAGCTCAGGCCAAGGCTTCAGCAGATTTTGCCTGTCCTCGGATGCTGCCTGAATTGCTGTGCTCTTCCAGCACCACTGATCCAGAAGCTAAAATAAGTGTTGAGTGACTGTTGATTTGCCTAAGATGCTGCATTTTGGGTTTTCTGTTTGTGCTTGAGCTATGATTGCGTCTGTAATCTAGACATGCCTACATAACAATGATGACCGTCATACAAAAGAACTCTATTGGTTGTGAAGCACTTTGAAATGGCCTCAGGATGTGAACAACATGATATAAATGGAAGTTCTTTCTTCTTCTTTTCCCCTCTGAACTACTGCAAACAAATTAACCATTCAGTCTTTTCCTACTGGATGCTACTGATGTGGAATAGTAGCCATGTTTGCCTAACAAAAGTTCAATACTTCTAATGTCATCCATCATGTGAAGGACTTTGAGGTGTTTTGATGAGCTAACGTCTTGTGTGAATGTAAGTGTTCCTTTTAACAGACACTGCACTGCCAAAATGACTATGATGTGAAGTGCTTGAGATGCTTTGCAAATGCAAGTATTATTACTGAAGATGGAAAAGGGAGATGCTGAATAGTTTCAATTGCATTAAACTTTGCAGAAAGTTGCCGAGACTGCTTTGAAAGATGGGAAATGTAAGAAACAAGGATACAAAGCACACCAAATCTTTTGAACACTGACCCTTGTGGGTCTCTGGGATATGAACTGCAAAGCAAATGCATTACGATGTTAAAGCAGAGTTTCTAAACACAATCGGACAAAGAGTAGTCAGCACTGTTCACATTTAGTTGTGATACTAAGCTTGAAGTTAAAGTTGTAATTCATGGAGGGTAGCAAATAGATATTTGACCCCCTCACCCCCTCAATCCCCAAAGTAAACTGAGCAAAATTGATACCACCAGACGAGGAGAAATTGAATCAATCTTCATTGCTTACAACATACCAACACCTGACCAAACATGGTGAAAGAGAATTAGAAACCAGTCTTGTCTAAAGTTAGATTAATACATTGCGAGGCTACCGAGCAACTTATGACAATGAATTTAGCTACCAACACAAACTGTTTCTCTAGTGCTGTTTATTTAGCTAGGGTTCAGGAAGAGTTTCAGGTTTGGGTTCATGGTTTGAAATATATCAAAAGTGACTCACTCAACATTCTTTGGGAAGATGGTACTATAGTAGTAATGTCACTAGATTAGTCTGCTCCTTGGATGCTGCCTGAACTGCTGTGCTCTTCCAGCACCACTAATCCAGAATCTGGTTCCCAGCATCTGCTGTCATTGTTTTTACCTAGTCATTTAGAACGCCAGCTACTGTTTTGGGGATGTGGGCTCGATTCCCGCCACAGCCAATGGTGAAATTTGAATTCAGTAGAAAGGCAGCAATAAAAAAATGGTCTAATGTCAGCCAAGTAGCCATTATAAATTGTCATCAACACACCTGGTTTGATAATGTCCTTTGAGAAAGGAAATCTGCCACCTTTACATTGGCTGGCAGGAGGCTGGAAGCCAGACACCATCACTTTGGCTGGCCTACTCAAGGAATCTCCAGGCCCACGGCAATGTGGGGAATCCAGAATTGCCCTCTGAGTAATAAATTAGATTAGATTCCTTACAGTGTTGAAACAGGCCCTTCGGTTCAACCAGTCCACACCGACCCTCAGAAGAGTAAAC
Source organism: Chiloscyllium plagiosum (assembly GCF_004010195.1). NCBI lineage: Eukaryota > Metazoa > Chordata > Chondrichthyes > Orectolobiformes > Hemiscylliidae > Chiloscyllium > Chiloscyllium plagiosum. The sequence goes on along the minus strand of NC_057714.1, from coordinate 100,699,101 downwards.
CACCCAGAACCATTTCCCTCCTAACACTAATACTAGTGGGCAATTTAGCATGGCCAATTCACCTGACCTGCACATCTTTGGATTGTGGGAGGAAACCAGAGCACCAGAGATTGTGGGAGGAAACCCACACAGACACAGGGAGAATGTGCAAACTCCACACAGCTAGTCACCCGAGGCTTGAATCGAACCTGGGACCCTGGTGCTGTGAGGTAGCAGTGCTAACCACTGAACCAACGTGCCAATGCTGGATAAAAATGAAAAGAACTGTGAATGCTGCAAATCAGAAACAAAAATAGAGATTGCTGGAAAAGCTCATAGGTCTGGCAGCATCTGTGGGGAGAAATCAGCATTAACTTGACCTGAAATGTTAACTCTGATCTCTCTCTCTACAGAAAGGGAAGGCGACAGCCTAGTAGTATTATCGCTAGACTGTTAATCCAGGGACACAGATAATGTTCAAATCCAGTCATGGCAGATGGTGGAATTTGAATTTAATTAAGAGAAAGCTGAAGCAGGAGTCTAATGCTGACCATGGACCCATTACTGGTTGTCAGGAAAAACCTATCTGGGTAACTAATATCCTTTTGGGAAGGAAACTGCCCTCCTTACCTAGTCTGGCCTACATGTGAGTCCAGACCCACAGCAATGTGGTTGACTCTTAACTGCCCTCTGGAATGGACAATAAATGTTGGCCTTGCCGGTGACACCCTCATCTCATGAATAAATTTTTAAAAAAGATGCTTTTCCAGCAATCTCTAATTTTCTTGTTAATAAATGCTGAACATGCACATCCCATGAATATGTGTTTTTAAATGATATATTCCAAAGTGATAGTTTCTGACTATCCAACTGGTAGTTTCAGTCAAACAATCCACCCTGCTTCAGAACAGCCCCAGTCAGTTTTAATAGAAACCTTAGATTTTTCGTTTACAGCTGTGGACTTGTTCAACACCAAGCACCAAAAGAAATGTCGAGAGATCAATGTGAGTTCAATTTGGGATTGCCTTATATTGTTGATAGGCTTCTTAATAATCTAGCACTGGGCAATCAAGAATTTATTACAGTCGAAAAAAACTTCATGTACTGTTAAGTACCCACCAGTGGTGGGCTGAGACTTATTTTAATCGAGATCTAATGCTTTGCCTAATTGCATCTTTTGCAGCAGTGAGAGTTACTCAACCAAGACTATCTCGGTTCTCAAACACAAATAAATATATTGCTACATTCAGTGCTTCACGTAACATCTGAAATTAGATAAAGCGAGGAGATTTTAGCAGTAAGTGTAGCATTGCACTTAGGTTCTGAGTCAGAGCAGGAGTAACATTGGCTGTAATACTCCAATGATTGAGTGACCAGATCATGCCCATTTTCAACATTCATAGATAGACACACCAGAAGCCTAAAACTCAGATGGAGTCAGGACCTCTCGATTGATGGTGGTTGTGGTGGGGGAATAGCAGTGGAAGGAAATACAGGGAACAGATAGGGAAAGAGGATGTTACCCATAATCTGACATATGCAAATACAAGAAAGCACATCCCTGACACAAATGGTGGATACAGCAGCAGGTGACTTTGCAAATGTTTGTGGCTTAGACATAGATGGCACCGCAATGTGCTCCCAGCATTCTCGGCTCTGAGTGACACTAGCTTCCTGTGTTAACATTCTGTCGACAGCAATTAATCCCTTAAGAAGCAACAAAGGACACTCAAGCAAACGACGCACTATTACAGCAGGGACTGGTGCCTCAATAAAGACAAGAAAAGTCTAACGGCTTTTGTGGACTAAGAAGTCAAAGCTATCCGAAGGAAAAGAAATGCGTGCTGGTGTGCCTGTGAGTCAGGTGGCGCAGACTTTTTGTTTTGTCCTGAATTCCACTTTGGTTAGTTTCAAGACGAAGGCCTTTCCCTGGGAACCTACTGAAAACAAAGTGAGGATCTGACCTTTGAACTGAGGGTCACTAAGCATCTCTGCTTTGAGCAGCCCCTGGGCCAAGGTCTCGCAGGTCTATGAATTTTGTAACCGACCATTGAAATAAACTGTCTTAATGACAAAGCCACAACTGTTCAGAATAACTGTACCCTCCTGGGTGGGGAGTCAGTATAGAAGCCAGACAGGGAAAGTAACTCTCTCCTGAGGCCTCACTTGCCACCTGAAAACCTATTTCTTCAGCCAGGTTCTAATCTCATTTCATAATTCTCAGACTCAAGCAGCAATACAGTGTGGGGTGATTTTTGCTGATATAAGTGCATCAATTTGCAATGTTGATCAATTAAAGTGCTATCATTGGTTTTGCCGTGATGCTCACTTCTTCATTTTCCAGACATTGTTTATTTATTTCTGCACTAATTTATTTTTTTCCTTATTTAGTTTGTATCTGTGATCAGTGTCTGAGGAGATCCCTTTGTCACATGTAGCCCTTTTCTGTCACTGAATTTACTGAAGACACTCGATTTACAATTCATTAAAAACAGGAAATAAACTGACATTTCACTTAAAAGCTGAAGAATCTTTTAAAGACCTCAACAGGCAGGATGGACATTGAAGCTGTTAAAACTTGATGTGTGATCATTGCTAACCTTTAAAAGATTTTATTGAACTGAATTGCATCATTTCCAGTCTATCTCCTGAGATTAAAAAGGAGCATAAAGAGAATATTTAGCTACAGTATATACGCTGCTGATTTGTAATTCTCTTTTGTGGTAGTTTAAAACTCACATGAATGTTTTATATAGGTTGCAGAGAATTCATTAGAACACAATGATGCATGACCGTGGAACCGCATCCAAAGGCCTTTCGTTGCCATGGTGAGGTGTCCTGAGACATTTCACTATTTAATTCACAGAGTATTTGGTGATAATATCACCTTGGCCCCCTCATCACCATAGTTGTCAGCAATTTGGGGTACATTTCAGTGAGCTTATGGAAAACAAAGTCATTTTTAGAGGTGAACTTGGTACCAAGAACATGTTCCATGATTCCCATTTAGATGTATTATAAATAATTTCTTGCATCTGAAGCCCCAGCTCCCCAATTACAGAGTAACTCAGTGTTTCTACTTTGAAAAGTGACTGAACACATCATGAAGCAAACTGAAACTTCCCCTCAAGCACATTTGAAGTGCCTCACTTCAGCGTCCAAGCCTATCCAGGAAACACAGAAAAATCCTTTCAATTTTTGATTTGCGATGAATGATGGTGGAAATTACACTCATATAAGTTACTAGCGAAGAATTAAATATATGGCAGCAAACTCATTTTGGAGCTCAGATAATCTTGTGATTTTGGAGATCATCTGTCGACTCTGTTTCACATTACAATAAAAGAAGCCTTTTAATCAGATTAACATATCATTAACTCTTACCAATACCAGTTGCTGTTATTTTCTGTGCAATAGATCCTGGCCAAAAACAAAGCTCACAATAATCAAAGCTCACAGAAATGTTAGCCAAGAATACTGCTGATGGATATAAACCAAGCTTTTTGGTCACATACCCTAACCTCAACAATTTCATGTCAAACATTGTTTGATATTACTTGTGGGAAGTGTCTTGGGATGTTTTACAATGTTAAAGATGCTATATACATGGAGAGTGTTGTTTCTCCACACAATACAGCAAGAGGAAGAAAGTAAGAATAATCCAGGACCACCTTTGGGGCTATTAATCTAGTTTCATACTCTGTCCTAAAAATCCTAAAATGAAGAATCCTCTCACATAATGATCCTAATGAATATTACTGCTGCCTGGCAATTTAGTTAAAGCTTTCAGTGTGTCTGCAGAAGGGTCAATGTGGTAAAAACAATGACTGCAGATGCTGGAAACCAGATTCTGGATCAGTGGTGCTGGAAGAGCACAGCAATTCAGGCAGCATCCGAGGACAGGCAAAATCGACGTTTCGGGCAAAAGCCCTTCCTGATGAAGGGCTTTTGCCCGAAACGTCGATTTTGCCTGTCCTCGGATGCTGCCTGAATTGCTGTGCTCTTCCAGCACCACTGATCCAGAAGGGTCAATGTGCCAAATTAATACTGGTGGTTAGAAAAGTTGTAAAAAATGTGTTACACTTTGAATATTTGCAGCAAAATGCACATAGAAACAACAACAAAACATTCCAAGGTACTTCCCACAGATGGTATCAAACAATGGATGTAAGTTTGCTCACTGAGCTGGAAGATTCGTTTTCAGATGTTTCGTCACCATACTAGGTAACAATAATACCCTTACTAGCATAAAGTTCACAAAAGAAGAGGAAAACAACAACAAACTGCCACTCCAAGATGTCACAATAGAGCGAACAGCCAATGGGGAACTTCAAACCAGCGTCTACAGGAAAACAACACGTACGGATCAAATATTGAACTACAGAAGCAATCATCCCAACACCCACAATCGAAGCTGCATTAGAACATTATTTCAAGGAGCCACCATGCACTGCAGCACAGAGGAACTACGCAGAGCACAGGAAAAACACCTATACAGTGTATTCAAAAAGAATGAGTACCTAACGAGCACAGTCCGCTGATTTCTCAGCAACAAACCCAAACAAGCAGACAAAATATGCCCATAAACCCTAGCCACTCTCCCCTACATCAAAAACATCTCAGAAATGACTGCCAGACTACTCAGATCTCTTGGAATCATGGTAGCTCACAAACCCACCAACACACTAAAACAGCAGCTAAGGAACTTGAAAGACCCAATACAGACAATAAGCAAAACTAAAGTCATTTACAAAATACCATGCAAGAACTGTAACAAACACTACATTAGACAAACAGGCAGGAAACTAGCCACTAGAATGCATGAACATCAACTAGCCACAAAAAGACATGACCCATTCTCACTAGTATCCTTACATACAGATGACGAAGGACACCACTTTGACTGGAATAACATCCACCCTAGGACAAGCCAAACATACACATGCATGAGAATTCCTAAAAGCATGGCATTCCGGAACTCTACCAACAAACAGAATGACTTTGACCCCATTTACCACCCTCTGAGAAAAAGAACAGGAAATGACATCACCAACCCAATGTAAGCTAAACACATAAATAGTAAGTGGGCCATGCCACCAGTGCTTCACCGGGGGCTCACCGATGAACCTTCCAGCTCAGCGAGCAGACCTACATCCAGAACCTTTACCTGAGCTACAAATCGTCTCAAAACTCAGTATCGAACAATGTCTGATATTAAATTGTTGAAGTAGGGTATGTGACCAAAAGCTTGGTCTAGGAGGATGGCTGTAAGGTACATCTTAAAGGAAGAAAGATAAGGAGGACAGGTTCAAGGAGGAAACTCCAGGGGTGGCAGAGCTTTGACAGTCGAAGCCACAAATGGAGTGGTTAAAATCAGAGATTCTCAAGAGCCCTGGATTGGATGAGCACAAACGTTTTACAGAGGTTGGAGGTAAGTTGGACTCAAAAATTGAACTAGACAGCACGCAATACTTACTCAGAGAGATATCCATCATCAGTGATACTTTCCTAAGGATGAGATCTTAGATTGAGTAAACATTAATTCTACGAAAGGGAAACAAATGGGCATTCTGGAAGAATAAAAACAGATGGACTGAAGGTCCATCTTTACCATGACACCATCTTGTGACTACCAATGCAACAAAGTAAAATATCCAGGTGTTAATTTTCCGACAAAACTGCTACCAGCATAAATTCAAAACGGAAATCTTCAGAAGGTGGATCATATTTGATCTCCAGCATCTGCAGACCTCACTTTCTCCAACAAAGTAAAATATCCAGGTGTTAATTTTCCGACAAAACTGCTACCAGCATAAATTCAAAACGGAAATCTTCAGAAGGTGGATCATATTGAACTCAAAATGTTAACTCTGCTTCTCTCTCCTCAGATAGTGCTGATCCTGCTCAGTTTTACAGTAATTGCTGTTTTTAATTCCCCTTAAAAACAACTCCAGCTTTCCCAACTTAAACATGCAACTAAAATTCCACATTCTGGGAAATCTCCTCGAAACATATTCAAAGACCCTCACATCCTACCTAAAGTATGATGATCAGAACTGCATTCAATACTCCACTTTCCCTAGTTTGGTACTCAACGCCTCTTTATATGGAGCCCAGGATTCCGTATACTTTGTTACCACTCCCTCAATTTGTCTTGCACTATCAAGGCTGACTGCCCATGTACCTTCCAGTGCTTCTGTTCCTGCATCCCCTTCAGAACTGTGGCATTTAGTCCAGATTGCATCTCCCTGCCAAAGGGAATTATCTCACAAATCTACACATTAAATTTTTCCTGCTCCTTGATTACTTATTCCACTGGCCTATTTCTGTCACGTTGCAAGTGATCTGTATCATCATCACTGTTTGGCACTCCTCCAGGTTTGGTATCATCAGCAAATTTTGCCATGCCTTTCCGGGAACACCATTATCTGCCATTCTCCAATCAGCAAAATATCCACATACTCTATGATTTGGTCCAGATGGACACTATCCATCCTTTACCATTTGCCTCAGTTTTGCTAACAAGCCATTTATATATACTTCACCGAATGCCTTCTGAAGATCCACATAGATGTCACCCGTTGCATTCCCTTAATCAACCTTCTTTTATTTTGATTTTTTAAAAATTAAATTAAATTAGCTAAGCATGATCTGTGTTTTACAGATATGTGTCGGTGCTCCTAAATTAGCTCTAATCTCTCTATTGATTTTTTATCCCTAATTAGTGTTTAATGTAGAACATAGGGCATGAAACAGTATAAGGGCTTGTGCCCGAAACGTCAATTCTCCTGTTCCTTGGATGCTGCCTGACCTGCTGCGCTTTTTCAGCAACACATTTTCAGCTCTGATCTCCAGCATCTGCAGCCCTCACTTTCTCATGAAACAGTATAGCACAGGAATGGGCCCTTTGGCCTATGGTGTTATGCCAAACATGACACCAGATTAATTAAGCTGTTCTGCCTGCCCTTGGTCCATCTCCCTCCATTCCTTTTTAAAACCTTACCCACTATGATAATGAATTAACTGATATGTAATTGCTACAACTGCCCATATATCCTTCCTTGAGTGAGGGTGCCATTTGTGACTCCTGGATCCTCTGGAACCTCTTCATATAGGAAAAATTGAAACGTTATGCCAAATATGGACCAGCCAAGGATCTTTTTCTGGACTGGGCCACAGATCAACCCCTTATATAACCGGTAGGTTGCCTGTAATGTAAATTAGGAACAATATAATCTCCTAGGCTAGCTTTGAGTGCTTACAGTAACTGAGGAGGAGTTTTGCACATTTTTATTCTTGGCATGGATTTTTAATCTTTGTCTCTTCCTTTGCATGAAGTGGAGTGATAGATCATGTTTACTTCAATTAACATTGCACCATCCGCTGAGACAGAATCACACAAGGCTGAAGAGTTCATTAACAATAGAACAGAAGTTTATTAACACAGAGTCATAGAGTCATAGAGATGTACAGCATGGAAACAGACCCTTCGGTCCAACCTGTCCATGCCGACCAGATATCCCAATCCAATCTAGTTCCACCTGCCAACACCCGGCCCATATCCCCCCAAACCCTTCCAAGTCATATACCCATCCAAATGCCTCTTAAATGTTGCAACTGTATCAGCCTCCACCACATCCTCTGGCAGCTCATTCAATACACGTATCACCCTCTGCGTGAAAACAGTTGCCCCTTAGGTCTCTTTTATATCTTTGCCCTCTCACCCTAAACCTATGCCCTCTAGTTCTGGACTCCCACACCCCAGGGAAAAGACTTTGTCTATTTATCCTATCCATGCCCCTCATAATTTTGTAAACCTCTATAAGGTCACCCCTCAGCCTCCGACGCTCCAGGGAAAACAGCCCCAGCCTGTTCAGCCTCTCCCTGTAGCTCAGATCCTCCAACCCTGGCAACATCCTTGTAAATCTTTTCTGAACCCTTTCAAGTTTCACAACATCTTTCCGATAGGAAGGAGACCAGAATTGCGTGCAATATTCCAACAGTGGCCTAACCAATGTCCTGTACAGCAGCAACAGGACCTCCCAACTCCTGTACTCAATACTCTGACCAATAAAGGAAAGCATACCAAATGCCTTCTTCACTATCCTATCTACCTGCCACTCCACTTTCAAGGAGCTATGAACCTGTACTCCAAGGTCTCTTTGCAAAAGACAGGAAAAAAACTAACTATATGTAGCACACAGTTAGAAAGATCTTAAAACACACAGAACCCATTTTTAACACTATCTAATACAGAGACTTAAAACCAGAGAAATTACCACTTATATAACATCTTTAAGTTTAACTTAACTGATTCCCCCATCATCCTTCCTGTGACCTGTAAAGTTACTTTACATGAATACTCACAAAATTAAGAGCATAGACTTTCTCATATTTTCTCAGATTGTTAACAAAACACTTACAATTTGGAAATTTCACTGAGGAAATTTACACTGAGGTAACTGTGCTTTCCCCAAACTGTCCTACACTCCTATTATATTTACTTTTGACCCCAGGTCTTCTCTGAACTATTCTCAAATTTTTCGATCTCTGGGTTTTCTAAGCTAAAATCAATCCTTGATTATCTTGAACTAAGGAAATGTGAATGGCCTTCAATTTTTATCCACTTGTCATAAACCTCCAACAAAAACAATCTGCTATGAATACTCCTAGGGAACCCTGCTCAATCTCACCAAAACTGGATTAGCTCACCGTTCCATGAGGACTGCCTGACCCAGTTTTTGTTAAGGAGGAGAAAGTGAGGACTGCAAATGCTGGAAAAGCACAGCAGGTCAGGCAGCACCGTTAAGAAAGGTTTTTGTTAAACCCTTTATAAAATTGATTCTTTTGGATGTCACAATGTTAAAACCTAAACTCTAGACATTTTCCATAACATTTGAATTGGGGAAAATGTGAGCAGCTCAGTCTATGCCTCACCCAACCCATCATAACACTGCAGAATGGTTGGGGTCAGCAAGGGACCAGTGGGAAAGCAATCCAAGGAATTTTACAGACCCACCCTCCTAAAAACCTGCTGGCAGGGAAATGTAAAATTCTGCCCTTATGGTATAATACTGTGACTTCACGAGTGACACTGTACTTTTATCACAATTGGTAGTAATGCTACATTAACGAGGATTCAGACCCAGTCAACCTGACAACCACCAGATGTGCAATGGAGAAAAAAACTTCAGTATAATGTAGGTGTAAAGTATCAGTTTTGTGGGTGTATAGCAAGGCTGCCATGGCAGTCAAAAGGTGCTGTGTGAATTCCTCAAATTCAATGTATGCATTTCCTAGCTGTTACATATTCTGCTCTGCTCGCTTGACAGTTATATCCATTTCATATTTTTGAGAAAATAATAGATATGTCATTTTGTACAGGAGCACTGAACAATAAATGGCACTACTTTTGTCACCTGCAATATGTTGCAGAGGAGTTACTTTGTATGACAAGTTTCTTACCTCTTAAGTTCATCATTCACCACAATGCAAAACCCGACTCTAATCCCACAGATGTTTCAGTTATAGACTGAATGGAACAGGGTAAGCCACAGAGACCTACATTGAAGACTGCATGAGATTTATACCGGGGAGTTGAAAAGCCACTTGAAGCAAAACAATGTGCGTTATTATATATCTGCTGACCCTAGGGCCTCAGACATTGCTTTATTGCAAAGCAGGGACGTTTACTCTTTACAAGGTTATGATGCTAACACTGCAAATACTGTTTGGTCCTCGCCAGGAGATTGCATTGTTTCATCAATTCAAGTTAAAAGCCAATGTTAGAAAATTCTAATAAAACTTAGTGTGAAAATCGATTCACCAAAAGAATAAACTTTACCGACCGAATTCATAAGAGATACATGCAACGAAACAAGATGGTTTTAAAAGTGAAAGTTAATCTTGCTACTCCACCAATTTACTCATAAACACAGCTCTCCACAGGCCTTTAAAGAGATGTAATGTGGATTGGCAGATGGGTATTTAGGTGGATATGTTGATGCAAGGAACATGATAATGTGCACAGGAAATGGTATGCCGAAGGCTGGATCAGAAGCACACTCAGATTTGTTGGGTGTGATTGGCACCCATTCACTCCAGGGAGGGATTTCGAATTTGACAATACCAGGGTGTGTGTTATCTTAAAAGTTCACAGAATCAAAGAATCCCTAGAGTGTGGAAGCAAGCCAATCAGCCCAACTGATCCTCTAAAGAGCATCATACCTAGACCCACTCCTTACCCTATCTCTGTAACCCTACAACTCCCGTTGCTAATCCACCTCGCCTGCACATCCCTGGACACTATGGGCCATTTATCTTGGCCAATCCACCTGACCTGCACATCCCTGGACACTATGGGCCATTTATCTTGGCCAATCCACATAGCCTGCACATCCTTGGACACTATGGGCCATTTATCTTGGCCAATCCACCTGACCTGCACATCCTTGGGACTGAACAAATTACTCTTCTGTCTGTTTCTGCTGGAGCTGCTATCCTTTACAAAACTGGAACACCCACCTGCTCCAGACAGCAGGCATTCATATATATCCAAATCCGGGACAAATTACATTCAACTGGCAGATAATGGCAGACCAGGAACTATACAAATTCCGCTGTAACTTACTGCACTGTAAATACCCCAAAGGTCTGACTGAAGATTATTTTGATGGGTCAGGTGCAGGAGAGGTGTTCCTCTGGATTCTACAAGAATGACGCACGCCACCCTCCCCTAGGCTGCCCATCCCTGAGAACAATTCCTGCCTCCCTCCCCAGCCCTCACCCAGAGTTCCCAACCTACCATCCTCCCGCCTGAACCTCTTCAGCAGCTGATGGAACTCCAGTCTGAAACTGTGGTGAGAAACCTGCTTATCACCAGAACAACCATGTCATTATGGAAACCCCCGACCTTGTCCAGGCCCTGGCCTGTCACCGGCAGGATTGGGCAAATAGTTGAGATGTTCTATTAGCCAGCCTCCCAATAAGTGAAATGTCCTCCCACGCATTTCATCCACTGTAAGAAATTAGGCTCCTCAACAAACAGATACTTCCTGCATAGCAAAGAACTTGTAAAATTAACTGATGCCTGATTAATTTTCTCTCTGCAAAGATAGAAATATCTGGGTCACTCTTCAATGTTGCCCATAAGACCATAAGATATAGAAGCAGAAATTAGTCCATTCAGCCCATCGAGACTGCTCTGTCATTCAATCATGGCTGGTAAGTTTCTCAACCCCATTCTCCCACTTTCTCCCCTTGATACTCAAGAACCTATCCATCTCAGTCTTAAATATACTTAGTGATCTGGCCTCCACAGCCTTCTGTGGCAATGAAGTGGTCATGAAGTGCTTTGAAAGACTGGTCATGGCATTTGTCAACTCTAGCCTCCCTCCTGCTCTTGAACCATTCCAATTTGCTTATTGGACCAACAGATTCACGTCAGATGCCATATCACTTGCCCTTCACTCCTCCTTAGAACATTCTGACACCAAGAATAGCTATGTAAGAATCCTACTCATTGACTACAGTTCACCCTTCAACACTATTATTCCCTCGAGACTGATTACTAGACTGAGTGATTGCAGACTAAGCTCCACTCTCTGCAATTGTATCCTCAGTTTCCTGAGCCACAGGCCACAATCAGTGAAGATTGGGGACAATATTTCATCCTCACTAACACTCAACACTGGAGCCCTCAACACTGGTGCGTACTCCATCCTCTACTATACTCACTGTATACCCATGACTGCGTCGTCACCAAATACCAGACTAATGCCATTGTTCACTGATGATGCTACCATAGTTGGTCGAATTTCCGATGGCGACGAAACAGACTACAGACGGGAAGTGGAAGACACAGAAAAATGGTGCACTGAGAACAACCTAGCTCTCAATGCCAACAAAACCAAGGAACTCATTGACTTTTGACGGGATGTTAGTCATACACATTAACAGCACAGAGGTTGAATGAGGGGACAGTGTCAAGCTCCTGGGAGTGGTTATCCACAACAAGCTTTATTGGACTCTTCATGTGGACGCACTGGTTACAAAGGCCCAACAACGTCTCTTCTTCCTCAGGCAGCTGAGGAAATTTCGCATGATGGTGAATGTCCTTGCCAACTTTTATAGATGCGCCATCGAGAGCACTCTGTCTGGACGTATCACTACCTGGTATGGAAACTGTTTTTGCTGCTGTTTTCCTATTATTTACTTATCTATGCTATTTAACTCTGTGATCTGCCTGTATTGCTCGCAAAACTTTTCACTGTGCCTCAGTACACATGACAATAAATTCAATTCATTAAATGAATTCCATAGATTCACCACTCTCTGGCTGAAGAAGTTTCTGCTTATCTCCATTCTAAAAGGTCTTCCCTTTACTCCAACGATGTGCTCTCGGGTCTTAGTCTCTCCTAACAATGGAAACATCTTCCCAACATCTACTCCATCCAGGCCATTCAGTATTCTGTATGCTTGAATTAGATCCCCCTCATCCTTCTAACTCCATCGAGTATAGACCCAGAGTCCTCAAACGTTCCTCATACATTAAGCTTTTCATTCCTGGGACCATTCTCGTGACATTCCCATGGTGGCAGGATGGTGCTTTGTGCACTTGATTATCAATGCAAGCCTTTCAAAAGAAATGACAGCTGGGGCTGGCATAGCAAAACTGGTCTTAGGCTGGGAGGTGGGTAAAGTGGGAGATGACAATCTGATGTGTGGGCTCCAAATTTATTGAATAGAAACATTTAAATTACTGATTGAGGTCACATCGACTACCAGCCTCAAGAAATGAAGTACATTTACGTGTGCTTAGAGACAGTGGACAGTCCTTGTCAGGCAACTACCTTCTTCCAATGAAAGATGGTACAGAAGGGAATAAGGAAGACCCTGGAAGATCTTCTAAATGCTTTGGTTAAAAAACAAGATGCTGCCACCACATGGTGTAGAGATTAACATAGTGTGCACTACCCATCTGTTTGCCTCTGGTATCAATTAAGACCCTCAAATGTTACAGGTCATATACTTTTTCTGTCTAATTAACTAGTGTATCATGTGTAAATCATTGTTTCTTAACAACATAAATTAAACTATACGAAAATGACTTTGTGTGACAAGTTTGTGAATTTATGAATAGTTGACTGCCTCGATTAACTAACTGTGGTCCCAAATTCAAAATCCTACACAGTATAAGACTGTCCTAATTGAAGTGCCATACTACATCACAAAAGTTCCTGATTACTCTGCAAAATGGGTCAGTACAGCCCTATATATAACATAATGCTAAGCACATATTTGAAATAATGTAAGTATATCGTTTTCATTTAGTGGATGAACGTAGCACCATTTGGTAGTTGGGACGCATTCGCTTGGTTTTCTTAGTTTGGGATGGGTGTGATATTTAATCCGGGAGAAAATTCTTCAAGCTCAGCTATTTTGAGAATGACTGGATGGTACGCTCTTCGGAGGGTTGGCGCAGACTTGATGGGCTGAATGGCCTCTATCTACACTGCATTTTGAGCCTCTCACTAGTGTAAGATTCAAAGTGGAAATTAGCATTGCTGGCACCTTTAAACAAATGTAAATACAGAGTGAAAAACAGGTAAGCTTGCCCACTTCCTGAACATACAATAAAACCTCCAGGGACTCACTCCCTCATAGTTACATAGCCAATAATGCCCAAAGGAATGGAAAGAATATTGTAGCAAATGCATTTATGCTTACAGCTCAACTACCGACTTGCCCACACCCTACATAATACAATCCATGCTGCCAAGGTAAATAGATATACATTTTTACACATGGAGAATGTTGTATTCACAAATTAATTGAAAAGTTCTTTATGTTGTTTTGTTGCTTTTCAGGTGTTATATAGATGCAAGCTTTGTTGGCATTCATCTCTACAGCCTTATACCATTTTTTCTAATCAGATGTTGCATCTTGTGGGAATGCAAAGATGATTTTGGCTGCAATTGTGTTCTTCACAGTTCTTGCCCCTCACCATATGGGACTTACTTAGTATTGAGCTGTGTTTTCTCCTTCAATATTTACAGACAGCTAAAAGTCACTGCTCACCAAGAACTGAAGCAATCAGCTATTTTCTGACACATTTGAGATAGAAATTCCCAGGTGGGAGAAGAGTGGATGGCGAGACAGGAAGTTGCATGGAGGGAGCTGCAGAATGCTGCAGTGGTTAGTAGGTGCTACTTGTGAAGCTGCATCCATTACAGGGCATTCTGAGAGCAGCAAGGCCAACTTGTGTGGCGTTCAAGAAGTCCAATTGGTAGAAAGCTCCTAAAACAGATTTTGGCTAGGGCCTAACTGCTATTACAAGTGATGCAAGATGGTAAAACTTGCAGAATAATTCAACAATGGTCTGAATGCACGGACAGATTGAATGTGATTTATTGCTAAACCCATTGTTGTTGCATAAGTGGGTGCAACATATTTTAATTTCTAAGGAACCAGTGGACAGTTCAGGAAATCATCAGTTCCCACTGGGGATAAGCTTGGAGACGGTGCCTGTAATTAGCCCAGGGTGTTGGTGGACCTGAACTCTGCCACCTTGCTGCCTCCAGTAGAATTAAACTCTCAATCAAAAGCACTCAGGCATCATAGGATCCAGGAGTATGCCATTCAACCCCTCGAGTCTGTCATTCAACCCCTCAAGTCTGTTCAATGAGATCATGGCTGATCTGTGATCTAACTCCATACAACTGCCTTTAGCCCATATCCCTTGATACCTTTCCTTAGTTTTCTCAGATTTAAAACGGACCCAGCATCTACTGCCATTTATGGAAGAGACTTCCAAATATCAAGATAGAGGCCATTCAGCCCATCAAGTCTGCAGTGACCCTCTGAAGAGAATACCCACCCAGATCCATTCTATCCCCATATTTAGCATGGCTAATCCATACAGCCTGCACATCACTTAACCGTGGGAGGAAAATGGAGCACCTGGCAGAAACCCACACCGACATGATGTGGAGGTGCTGGTGTTGAACTGGGGTGGACAAAGTTATAAATCACACAACACCAGGATATAGTCCAACAGGTATATTTGGAAGCCCTAGCTATCGAAGCGCTGCTCCTTCATCAGGTAGCTGTGGGACAGGATCATAAGACACAGAATATACAGCACTGTAATCTTTGGCTATAAATTCTGTGTCTTATGGCCCTGCTTTACAACCACCTGATGAAGGAGCAGTGCTTCGAAAGCTAGTGCTTCCAAATAAACCTATTGGACTATAACCTGGTGTTGTGTGATTTTTAACTTTGTCCACACAGATAGTCATCTATAGGTGGAATCAAACCAGATTCCTGGGGCTGTGAGGCTGCAGTGTTAACCATTGTGTCACTCTGCCATCTACCACCATTTGTATGTAGGGGTCCTTCTCATCAGCTCTCCCAAACAGTCTGACCCTAATTTTTGGACTGTGCCCCCTACTTCTAGAATCCCCAACCAGTGGAAATAGTTTATTTTTATCTACCCTGTCTTTTCCTGCACTGACCTTGGGCACTAGCTGGGCAGGAAGGGGAATGAATGCTAAGTGCCAATTCCTGCCATTACTGCCAACTCCTGTCCAGCCTCACTCCATGATTCCAGCCTGAAATCCTTCCCATCCCTACATATTGCTTAACCTGTGCTCTGTGGTGCTCTGTGATCCTGAAAGAAGGTGCTTTTCCAATAGTACCCTGACCACCCTGACCCTCCCTTGTGGAGCACAAGGTCTGCAGTCTTTGGGCCCTCATTTCCAGGGGAAGGTTCGGGGGGCCTCGTTAATGTCTGTTTGGCTTGTGGCTCGATAGGACTTGCCAAAAAGTGGCAGCGCAGGTCTCTCACCAGCTCCACAGCTGTCCAACAGGAATATTTGGTTGAGCCATATTTCAATTAGAAGGATAAATAGAGTCACAGATAATTACATTTATGTGGAATATAATTAAGTCTAAACTGGGACTTTAGAGGTATTGAAATAAGTGTGGCAAAATACAAGACTATAGATCATAACATGCTGACTGTTGAAGAAGGCATGTTGGTCTTCAGAGTGAATTGACTTGAATTGAATTGATTTGAATTTATTGTCACGTGTACCGAGACACAGTGAAAAGTTTTGTCTGGCGAGCAATACAGGCAGATCACAGAGTTAAATAGCGTAGATAAGTAAATAATAGGTAAACAGCGGCAAAAACAAAAATGCAGGTACAGGCAAATGTTAAGAGTTTGTGAGTCCATTCAGTATTCTAATAGTAGGGTAGAAACTGTTTCAAAACCGGCTGTGCATGTATTCAGGTTTCTGTACCTTCTCCCCGATGGTAGAGGTTGTAGAAGAACATTGCTGGGGGCGGGAATGGATCTTTGAGAATGCTCTTCTTTCCTTGACAGCGGGCCTGGTAGACGGATTCCATAGATGGGAGGTTGACCTTTGTGATTGTCTGGGTCGAGTTCACCACTCTCTGTAACCGTCTCTGATCATTCAAAGATTCGAGTACAGCAGCAGCGATTACTTACTGCAATTGCACAGGACCTTGGTGAGACCCACCTGGAGTAGGGTGTGCAGTGTTGGTCTCCTTATCTGAGGAACAATATTCTCACTATGGACGGATTGCAACAAAGGTTTACCAGACTGATTCCTGGGATGGACAAGACTGCTCTGTGAAGGGAGACTGGATCAGATAGGGCTACTTTCACTGGAGCTTACAAGAAGGAAGGGGGGATTTCACAGAACACAACATCATTCTACTAAGACTCGAAATGAATGAAGGATGTTCTCAATGACTGGGGAGTCCAGAACCAGGGGACATGGATTAAGAATATGCGGTAGGCCATTTAGATTTGAAATTAGTAAACATTTCTTCACCCAGAGAGTGGTGTGCTTGTGGAATTCTCTCCCACAAAAAGCAGTTGAAACTAAAACATTAAATATTTTCAAGAAGGAGTTAGGTGTAGTTCTTAGGGCTAAAGGGATCAAAGGATATGGGGAGAATGTAGGAACAGGTATGGAGTTAGATGATCAGCTGTGATCATCTTGAATAGCACAGAAGGTTTGAAGGACTGAATGGTCTACTTGTGCTCCTGTTTCTATGTTTTTATGCTAAAAGCATGCCAGCCAACTGAGGAAAGAACAAATGAGTTAAAAGCCTTGGGGGTTGACTCCTCCATGAAAATTAAAAGACAGTACCAATGAACTGTGTTTAAAAAGGATCAGAACACATGAAATACATGACGGTATTGATATCGGGATTTTCTATCGGAATTTGTTCTTGGGACAGGAGAGAAATTTAACTGCATCTTTCTTGCATGGCTGACAAGGGTTAGGCATTATGTGTAGACTAAAGGGGCTTGATGGGCTGAATGATATTCGTCTCAATCCCTGCTTTCTTGTGTTCTTATATTTTCTTTATATCCCAATCCTAATATGCTGGAGGAAAGAACAACCACAATTTGTAAATCATTGTGCTATTACCCATTTTAGCAAGCATCAGGCAAGCCAAGCTACGCAGAAGCAGAAATCACGAGAACCAAAACTGATTTTGCACAAGAGCGATCAGATCAGACTTCAGTATTATCTTGTGGTCTCTTAGCAAAATTTAATCTGCGATGCTGAGCACTGAATGAAGAACGAAGGATACCTGAGAATGATTACAAGATGCTCATCTTACTGCTATCTCAAATCGTTAACACAAGAATCTGCCAGCAGCTTCAGCGTGCGGAGAATTTTAAAATGCACCAGGGGGTGAATGCATGGCCTGTGGGAGTGGATGAGATCAAAAGACTTTTGCGTCCCTCGAGAACGTAGCGACCAGAAACCAACCCAGTCGCTTGAGTCAGCTTCACCACGTGGAATCAAGCTGTACTTTTCCACACACTTTTTAATGCTGCACTGAACGCTTTGCTCATCTCCGGCCACTTGTCTTGAATCTAATCTTTGTCATTTGCAGCTATTGGTACGAGAAATATTTACAACATGTGTGAGCTCTCAGTGAAGAAAGTCATGGTGCACACTGGGCTGGTGGGAGGCAGCAAAAGACATTCATTGCACACCCACTATCCTTCATGGGAGAATACTGAAATAAAGTCTGTTGCAGAATCACCACAATAGGCAGAGAAACAGATGGATGGAGGAAAAAAATAAGAACCCACAGGTTTAGTTCAACTAAATCCATCAGATTCAGTTTTAAGAAAGTGATAAGAAGATCCTAATTAAAGCATTGTAGGAACAGCCTGGTTATCCCTTTATCCTCCTTACTATAAGCCTTGGCTCATAATGCAAATTACATTATGACCTCACTGCTGCCTGCAATTTCGTGTAGCTCAAGAGCTGAGTTGCTATTGTCTGCAAATGCTTCCTCATCAATTCTTTGTCCCAGAAATTGCAGATAAAATAAATATGACACATTAGAAATACAATGAAAAATATTGAAAATGACACCAACAATTCTTCAATGCTACGAGTAATGTGTGCCACCTACTCAGACTTCATCTGTCCTAATGATCACATGCTCCTTCCTTTTTCCTCCAGAGGTTCTATCATCAATAATTTGTCCATTCTTGCAACCTGAGGAGTTTGGCTTTGTTAGAGTCAGTCAGTCTAGAATTTTAAAACCTGTGGTTATGCAAAACCATACCATTTCAAAGTATTTCCAAGCACTACACACCAGCAGTTATCTTTAAGTACCACTATCCTGGGAGAAATTTCACTCACAAGAGTTAACTGGTCCCCTCTTGCTGAAGTGAACTCATCTGGCTTTCTTTTTCACCATATCTCTTACTGGAATTACTCCCTTCCACTCTCATCACCAGGTCCTATGCTTGGTGTTTCCCTTCACTCCTACAAACCCTTTGTTGAGCGCCCCATTTTCTTCACTTGTCCTGCATCTTGTTTACCATCTTTATTCTTCATTACACTTGCACTTTCATCTTTTCTTCACTCTCCATTTCAAAACTATCCTTTCTCTCAGTGATATCGATTTTCATTATGCTCTCACTTAATCTTACCAGTCAGATCTCCAGCCACAAACATGGCCATCTCTTGTCCATGTTATCATATATGGCATCAATAGTTTGGGAAGATTTTATCATGAACCACGCCAGTGCGGAAAACTCCCTCGTCTTCCCCAGATCCTCGTGTTAGTTAGACTGCGAATATGTAACTTACAGCCACAACTCCACCTGCCATCATTGAGTCTCTCATCACCAATCAGATGCCTCAGGTCCTTCTCATCAACCTCACAAGCCTCCAGCCATCCAAATCTGCACAGAATCCTCTCCAAATCCAGACAAACCCATTTCTGATTCACCCAAAATATCAAATTAGCCACGTTATCCTAACTAGACTCGCCCCCCCCCCCCCCTCCTTTCAATCCACATTCCAACCCACTTGGCATTCTGCTCTGCTGTCCAGCCTGACATTCATTATAAAACCTTTAACTTTCATGGCTCAGCCCCTTGGCAAATCCCTCTCTAAGACTCTGACGATGAAGTAATGTTCAATCAACAGGTTATGGCTGGGGTTTTGCAGTCTGGTGGGATCCTTGCATGCCTTGGCAATGGAAGTTCTGTGAGCTACATGATGTGCTTCTGACCATTAATGCTCATTTCCATCTTAGCAATTGAGGATATCTACCTTGGAGTGGATTGTGAAGGACTGCAGCCCACTTTAGATTCCTCGGACAGTGTATTTTAAAATAATGCATAAACTCAGGTGGATTAATTGAAAGGCTGCTCTTTCCCATCAAGTTACATCCAGCCACATTACTCTCATAAAAACCATTAATGACAGAAATAGACACCCCATCATTATACTGTATATCCTATTACTTCCAACAGGAAATCTTGGAATACTGGATGCCCAAGTGTGCATTGGGGAGCTGAAGTTATATCAGGTAGAATATCCTATTGTACATGTTTAAGAAAGTGATTTAAATTCATAACCTCTGACACAGGAGCAGATGCCCCACTGATTGATTCATCTGACAAAAGTAAATTAAGTAGGGAAAGCTCTGTGGGTGATTTATGCCAATTGATTAATGTAGTTGAAAACACTATAACTTTTATAATAGGTGGGATTGTAAGTCAGGAAAGGACTGAAACAACATATACAGATTTACTTCGTCATGATTGCAAAGTAATACATTTCACCATTGTTTCATAGATCTATTATATTTCTTCTCACTTTCATTTACAATAGGCATTACTCATGTAAAGTCGTCACAGTATAATTGCAACCTTCTTTCTTTCTCAGCCTCTCTTGTCCTGTTTTATAAAACAGTCCTATTTCATTCCTTCCCTCAGTCCCACACTTTTCTCATTCCTTCTATCTTTATCCCACTTCCCTTCACTTTGACTTTGGAGTAGACAGAAAAATGGAAAATCATAGAATCCCTATAGTGTGGAAGCAGGCCATTTGACCTATGGAGTCCCAAACCACTGCTCCAAAGAGCATCCCATCCAGACCCACCCCATCCCTGTAACCTTCACCTAGCCTACATATCCCGAACACTACAAGCCAATTTATCACAGCCAATTTGTCTAACCTGCACATCTTTGGACTGTGGGAGGAAACCCATGCAGACAGGGGAGAATGTGCAAACTTCACACCTGAGGCTGCAATCAAACTCAGATCGCTGGAGCTGTGAGGCAGCAGTGCTAACCACTGAGCCATTGTGTCACTGTGCCACCATAAGATCACAATCCAATCAGGTGTGATCTTACTGAATAAAGGAGCTTACATGAGGGCCACAAAACATAGAAATCATAGGAACTTGCTTCTGAACTGAATGTTTAAAAAAAAGTTTACCTAAAATCCTTCTGAACTGAAAACAGAGCTTGTAGATTTACTCTGAGGGGAGGTGATGGCCTAGTGATATTATAGTGGACTTGTCAATCCAGAGATGAGGTAATGTTCTGGGGCAATGGGGTCAAATCTGGCCACAGCAGATGGTGGAATTTGAATTCAATCAAAACCTGTAATTGAGCTCAATGTTAACCATGAAACCATCGCTGGCTGTTGGAAAAACATCATCTGGTTCACTAGTGTCCTTTAGGGTAGGAAACTGCCATTGTTACCCAGTCTGGACTAAATGTGACTCCAGACTGCCTTTGAGGATGAGCAATAAATGCTGGCCTAATCAGCAGTGCCCGCATCCATGAACAAATAAAACGAAAACTCTACCTGTCACAGATCCAACATTATCAACAGCTTTCCATTAACTCCATGGAGTTAACAACAATCTGCTCTCTGAAACATACTGGATTATGTCACTGTTCAGAGGGACTCTCTGATCCTTTTGTTAAAAAATCTTTCACAAGGTGTGGAATTTGAAGACGAGGGGAGAAGAGAAAGATCTAAAAAAGACATGAGGAGCAATATTTTTACACAAAATGGTTCGCATGTGGAATGAACTTCCAGAGGACGTGGTGGATGTGAGTATAGTTACATGTTTAAAAGATAAGTCTCCCTCACGTTAACCATGCTCATTATTGGTATACGTGGCAGCTGGCTGTTTAAATCACCAGCTGCCTGCACACAGGTGGAATTTTGGTCCAAGTCCCTGGACACCTACGGGGAGGTAAAATGTCCTTTGGTGGAGATTCGATTCCCTTTGTTTGAACTACTCTTTGGGTAGTTTAGGTACTCTTTAAAGTTTTCAAAATGGTTATTGAAACTGTTAACAGACTTGTCAAAGTCAACTGTTAAAATGGTGAGAAACCTCTGTCAAAGGGCCCTGTTAAAACTATCAGGTGACTTGCAACAGGTGCCTAGTGGTCTTGTCAAAATGAACTGGTACTCTTCAAGGGATTTAAAAGTCCCACCCTTTAAATCTTGCAACAAAACAATTTCAATATTAAAGCAAAACATTGCTTATTATTTCTGTCTGTTGACATAAGCCAAAGGGTTTCCATGGCTACCACATAACTCATTTCTTTGGGACACACAATCACAGTAGAGTGCTTGCCATTTCACAGTTTGAGTAATAGCTACACGTAGTTAATTAGATTAGATTAGATTCCCTACAGTGTGGAAACAGGCCCTTCGGCCCAACTAATACACACCGATCCTCTGAAGAGTAACCCACCCAGACCTATTTACTTTGACTAAAGCATCTAACACTATGGGCAATTTACCATGGCCAATTCACCTGACCTGCACATTTTTGGAATGTGGGAGGAAACCGGAGCACCCAGAGTAAACCCACGCAGACATGGAGAGAATGTGCTAACTCCACACAGACAGTTGGCTGAGGCTAGAATCAAACCTGGGACCCAGATGCTGTGAGGCAACAGTGCCAACCACTGAGCCACCATGTTGCCCATAAAGCCTTTAATATGGGACTATAAATTCCACTATTTGCTTCTATCAGGATTGAGTACTTTGATTTTTTTCTCCCATTCATTGTTACAAGCTTAATGAATTGATTTTTAAGAATGAGACATTTTTCCTATATAGTGACTTCTGCAATAGGCAATTAGAACTTCATTTTAGAGTCATAGAGATGGACAGCACGGAAACAGACCCTTCAGTCCAACTTGTCGATGCAGATCAGATATCCTAACCCAATCTAGTCCCACCTGCCAGCATCCGGCGCATATCCCTCCAAACTCTTCCGATTCATATACCCATCCAGATGCGTTTTAAATGTTGCAATTGTACCAGCCTCCACCACATCCTCTGGCAGCTCATTCCATACACGTACCACCGTCTGTGTGAAACAGTTGCCCCTTAGGTCTCTTTTATATCTTTGCCCTCTCACCCTAAACCTATGCCCTCTAGTTCTGGACTCCCACACCCCAGGGAAAAGACTTTATCTATTTATCCTATCCATGCCCCTCATGATTTTGTAAACCTCTATAAGGTCACCCCGCAGCCTCCCTCACTCCAGGGAAAACAACCCCAGCCTGATCAGTTTCTCCCTATAGTTCAAATCCTCCAACCCTGGCAACAGCCTTCTAAATCTTTTCTGAACCCTTTCAAGTTTCACAGCATCTTTCCGATAGGAAGGAGACCAGAATTGCATGCAATATTCCAACAGTGGCCTAACTAATGTCCTGTACAGCCGCAACATGACCTCCCAACTCCTGTACTCAATACTCTGACCAATAAAGGAAAGCATACCAAAAGCCTTCTTCACTATCCTATCTACCTGCGACTCTACTTTCAATGAATTATGAATCTGCACTCCAAGGTCTCTTTATTCAGCAACACTCCCTAGGACCTTATCACTAAGTGTATAAGTCCTGCAGAGATTTGCTTTCCCAAAATGCAGAACCTTGCATTTATGTGAATTAAACTCCACCTGCCACTTCTCAGCCCAAAGGACCATCTGATCAAGATCCCATTGTAATCTGAGGTAACCTTCTTCGCTGTCCACTACACCTCCAATTTTGGTGTCATCTGCAAAATTACTAACTATAACTCTTATGCTCGCATCCAAATCATTTATATAAATGATGGAAAGAAGTGGACCCAGCACCAACCCTTGTGGCACTTCACTGGTCACAGGCCTCCAGTCTGAAAAACAATCCTCCACCACCACTCTCTGTCTTCTACCTTTAAGTCAGTTCTGTATCCAAATGGCTAGTTCTCCCTGTATTCCATAAGATCTAACCTTGCTAATCAGTTTCCCATTACTTTATTTCTGCATGCGCCCCTGATGTTAACAGGCAGCAAGTTGCCTTGGTAGGTGCAAGGGATAAGGGCTTTGGGTCATGGGCATTGTTGGCAAGGCTAGGCACTAAATTGATAGCGCCATGAGTGGGTGGGTGAAGGATCATAGGTTGTCATAGAGGTAGAAGAGGCAGGAGGGTGCTTTGGGGAACATTGTTTAGGACAACATGGATGGGACGTTGGGTGTGTTTTAGTGAGGGAGGAGCTTGGTGAGGAGAGAAGTGATACTTTGAAATGTACTTTTTTACTTTTAAACTTTAAACACAGTGCTGGATCACCGGGACAACCCCTCCAGCCTGCCTGCCTTCACATACAGCCGTCTCATTACTCCCTCCAGACTCACCCTCCCTGGCTTTTCAACCAGTCCATTCCCCCACCATACCGCAACGCCACCCCACCCCCAATCAAAATTCCGAAGTCCTACAACCATTTTTAAAGGTGGGCTCTGCTGAGTCGTGAAATGACCCTTCTCTGTATATCCGAAGCAGGAGGGTAAATCTGGGCTTGAATATCTGTTTTCCTCTCCGCAGATGCTGCCTGACCTGCTGAGTTTGCTTTGATGTCCCTGAAATTGCACTAGAATTCACCATCTTCTGGCTCAGAGGCAAAGGTGTCACCAGCAGAACTAAAGCTTTCACCCTGTAAAGCTTTATAGAGGAGGTTTATAAAGCCAAGTTGCCGAATGCTGCACCAGATGAAATATCAACAACACCAAATCTGGAGTGGGTTCTTTTGCAAAAGGCCAGCAGGAAACATCAAGAGACCCAATGTTGGAGTGTAGGAATGTTGAATAGATGCAAAAAAACAGATGGTTTTGTCACTTTTTCATCAAAGATCATACAGCAAACCTATTGAAAATCTGGTGGGAGTGAGCACCGATTTCTCTATCCCCCCCATTTTAACCTGGAGAATGTTTTGAAACCAGCCAGTTTGAAGGCTGCCCATGCAGAAATTAAATCCTAAGCAAAACATAATGGAAATTGTGCGGTATGTAAACAGCCCAATGACTGCGATTCAAGGCTGTGCTATAATCTAATTGACAACACCTCAGGGTTCTATCGAAAATAAGATGAGGGACAGTTCAGAAGAAAGAACACACTTGAGAGTTCTTCCATATTGCTAACCTTCTTTGAGATAATGTTGGCACAAATAACTTCTTTATGTAAATCTGGGTGCCACAAGAGCCCTGTTAGTATGTTTAGTTGACAGTTAGATGTCTAAGCACATTACCATGAGGCATGTACAATAATTTATATTTCTCTCAATCTGGGATGGCATTAGGTACATTCACCATGTGCAATGAAACAGCAGAACTGTCTTTGTGAACAAAGTTGACACCCAGAAGGCTGGCAAGTCAGTTATTACAGATCAGAGACACACACAATCTTGAAGGAAAGGTGGTGGAGGCCGAACCATACAGCTGCGGAAGCAGAGAGCAAAAACCTGCTGTTTGTTAAGATTATACAAAGTCAGAAGTCACATGACATCAGGTTATAGTCCAACAGGTTTATTTGAAATCACAAGCTTTCGAAACGCTGTTTCTTTGTCAAGTGAAATCACTTCACCTGATGAAGGAGTAACATTCCGAAAGTTTGTGATTTCAAATAAACTTGTTGGACTACAACCTGATATTGTGTGACTTTTGATCTTGCGCAACCCAGTCCAACACCAGCACCTCCACATCAAGATTATGCAAGTGAGGAATTATTGCTAAGGCATTCATAACAGGATGCTATAAAAAATAGCATAAAAATGCCATAAAAAATAATCACTTATTTCTCTGGTTATTTGAAGTTAATGGACAAATGGGGATAAATGCCTCCAATGAACTAGATTTATTTCACCATGAACTGAGCAGTCATGTCTCAAAGTTTCTGAAACACTTCATGTGGTTGTGTTGTAATGTAATTAAAACACAACGGCCAATTGTTGCACAGCAAGGTTCCACAAACTCAAATAACCAGATAATCTGCTTCAGCGACATTTGTTGAAAGTTAATTAGTGACAAGAGCACCAGGCAGTACGCCATTCTCCTTTTTTTGAATTGTGCCACGGAAACCTTTACACCCCTCCTGAGAAAGTAGAAGGAGCCTTGGTACAGTGGTGCATCAAAAGGTAATAGATCCAACAGTGAAGCACTCTTTCCCTCAGCATTGCAGAGGACTGCCAGCATGGATCAGGCATGACAACTTATGCGCTTGGTGGCTGAGACAATCAGATTAAAAGGAAATTCTGTATTATAAAAGCAGGTCTGACTCTATTTTCTATTTTTAATTGCCATAGTCTTCATAAGAATTTTACACTCTGCCAAGACATTTGATCAAATGTTCTCTGCACCGTGTACAAAATTGTATGACTTACTCCTGCCTACAGTGGATGTTCTTAGCGTCATAGAGTTGTACAACATAGGGGCAAACCTTTCAGTCCAACTCAGCCATGCTGACCTGATAACCTAAATTAATCTAGACCCATTTAACCCATATCCTTCTGAACCCTTCCTATTCATATACCCATTCAGGTGCCTTTTCAATGTTGTAATTGTACTTGCCTCTAGCGCTTTGTCTGGTAGCTCATTCCACACACTACCCTCTGAGTGAAAAATGTTGCCCCTTAGGTCCCTTTTTAAATCTTACCCTTATTTCCTTAAACCTGTGCCCTCTAGTTTTGGAATGCCCTACCCTGGGGAGAAGACCTTGGCTATTTACCCTATCCATGCCCCTCATGATTTTATAAACCTTGATAAGGTCACTCCTCAACCTTCGATGCTCCAGGAAAAATAGCTCCAGTCTATTCAGCCTCTCCCTATAGCTCAAATCCTCCAACCCCAGTGACATCCTGTCATTCTTTTCTGAACCCATTCAAGTTTAACAACATCTTTCCTACAGCAGGGAGACCAGAATTGATTGCAATTTTCCAAATGTGGCTTAATCAATGTCCTGTACAGCCTCAATATGACATCCCAACTCCTATACTGGATGCACTGACCAATAAAGACAAGCATTCCAAATGTCTTCTTCACCATCCTGTGACCTGGGACACCGCTTTCAAGGAACTATGAACCTGAACCCCAAGGTCTCTTTTTTCAGCAGCACTACCCGGGACCCTACTGTTAAGTGGCAATTCATTAACAACCCAGCTTCCTTATATTTTCAACTGGTTGTCCCCGCAAAAGCAGAAGGGTCACCATTATTGAGATAAATGAACGCAGAGATAGGTGATAATTTCAGCTCAGTAAACCGCGAGAGTATGCATGTGTGGCAGTGCTGTGCTAGCAACCGTTCCAGATCTCAACTGATGAAACCGGCCCCCTCAGTTTAGCAAGTTACAGACGGAGCACCATTCAGGTTAGGCTCTGCCTGCCTATGAGCAAATCCAACTGAACCTGGAAAATGACAGTACTTCAACATGGTGAGCTTTCATCAGAAAACTGGGAAGAGATTTACCCGCCTCTCAAAAGGAATTTCTCCTTTTCAGATAGTTCTTCTTTGCATTAACATATCGCATAACTGTTCTGGAATAATAAAACAGTTATTGGCAATTTGTCATTAAGCAATGATCTAAAGGAGCGATAGAAATTTATTTACTATTCCACTGTCCTTAGGTTGAAAATGCATGGAAGCTGCTTGTCAAGGGTAAATTAATTTCAAGATTCGCACAAACAGATGTGTAGAATCTTGAGTTAACATCCAGCAATTGCTCGGGGAAAATTCAGATATGGAACAAGCAAAGAAGAACACAAATGTTAAAGCAGCTTACAAACTTACTCAGTCAAGAGATAATGTGAACCAATCAAATTATGTCCACATTGTCGTGGTACTTTATTTGTTGTGATAAACAGTTTATTGCAAAAATATATCAAAGCTGACAGCCAATTACAATCCCCTCTGCAATGAGTATCGCACCATTTAAAACTGATCTGGAGGCAATTTTTATTTTGCAGCAAAAAGACAAAAAAAAAATCATCCTTTCGGCTCACTCGCTGGCTTCCAAGCTGCCACGTGAAGACTGGGCGGCAAATTTGCAGTTGGTCAGATTTCCGCTGTCACGGCGGTTTTGTGTCTACACTTGGGTCGCTCAAACTTAACACAAATTGTATGACCGAGAGACTGGCTCACAGGCATTTTCCAGACAACGTTCTTGTTCGTGTGTGACCCCAGATGCTGGCAGCAACATCTGACAAGTCGGACACCTCCAGTGTTGTCTCAGCGTGATTGTGGCCTGAAGGACTTGGAGCGAAACTAATTTCCATATCAAACCCAATTTAGATGAGATGTTCTTGGTTAAAAAGGAGCCGGAGCTTCAATAGCCCCTTGATTAGATTTCATCTCCAGAGCAGACGATTCAGTCAACTATGAATATTTATTACCATGAATGCTGATCTTCCTCCTTTCATCACTCTGATGTTGAATATTTTCCGTTGCTAATTTTATGAAAATGTAGGCAAAATAATGTTTGCACATAAACTGACAGTGCTTCAGATAATCCTTCTTTTTGTCATATTGAAATGATAGCTTCCCGTTCATTCATGTGATAACAAGACCTCAAACATTGTCTTTCACTGCACTAATCTGAAAGATCTTTTGAAAATTAAAACTGAACATGTACAAAAGGAGAACTTTGATAGCGAGAATATATTTGCATTTACTTGAGAGGAAATATTTTGGTTTATTGGTCATTTTTAAGATGCAGATTATTCATTAAAAGCATGGCACCCACTGCTCTCGAACTGACATTTTCCCTTCTCTGTTGCTGGTTTGGCCTTCATGTCTTTGAATGGAAAGCAGTTAAATTGAGTGGAGGGGTCCCAATCTGACACATATGGGTATCACGGTGGCTCAGTGGTTAGCAGTCCTACCACCAGTGCCAGGGACCCAGATTCAGTTCCTGTCTCAAGTGACTATCTTGTGTGGAGTTTGCACATTCTCCCCTGTGTCCGCATGGGTTTCTTCTGGGTGCTCCCATCTCCTCCCACAGTCACAAAGATGTGCGGATTAGGTGGATTAGCTATCCTAAAGTGTCAGGGATGTGCAGGCTAAGTGGATTAGCCATGGGAATTACAGATGTGGATTGGGGGTGGGATGCTCTTCAGCCGGTCAGAGAGGACTGGATGGGCTGAATGGCCTGCTCTGACACTGTGGGGATTCGATGGTCTATGATATACCTTCACTATCAGTAATGAATATTGGTGCTTTCAGAGCATTTAGTTTATAGATTTATACCATGTGAACATCTATACATAAAAATAACTATTTGAAACAAGTACTTGAAAAATATTGCTGCTTCCTGGGTTTCCCAGGGATTATGATGCTGGACAATAGAAGGGAGGAGAGAGCTGCCTTTTCCAGCCTTTCTTACGGGCCTCAAAGAGCTGGATGAGGAAGTCTTCTACCTCATCCAGAAAGATCGGGAGCCTCCCTCACACCTTCCTATTGCATACTGGCCAGAGGTGATTTCTCAGAGTCCCACCAGCCACACCATCCATTCAGCCAGATACTGAGTGGGGAATGGAACCAAACTACCTATTCCCATTGTTAAGTTTCGTAAGACCTCCATACCCCCCACTGTTCCCCTCATCCCCTCGATCTGTTGGGGATCTTTGGTTGTTTTCAGATGCCTCCACCCCCTCACTGCCTCTTCATTAATATTAGGATCAAAGCATTCCCCATTCCTCTTGCTCACAGAGTTGCACTGCCAGAAACATCCATTTTCCTGCTCCTTGGATGCTGCCTGACCTGCTGTGCTTTTCCAGCACCACTCTAATCTTGACAGAGACTGAGAAAAGCCAGTTGTCGCGCCCATCTCATGACGAGCAAACAGATGTGCTTTGGAGGGAGGGAAGGGGCCCATCCAAAAACAAGAGAGATAGGTCTGTTTTGCAGAAGGATTTAGAAAAAGCAAACACTTAAAGAATTAAACGAATCACGACAGAGACATCAACATCCATTAGATTGTTAATAATAGTGACTAGTTATTTTTAAAAGACTGTGAGATAATCTGCCATCCAAGACAAAAGCATTATCTGTTTGATGGGTGCAGAATGCACCTGTTTTTTAAATAAATTAATGTTGACAAGTCAACTTAAATCACTAGAGTATAAAAACTTGCAACAAAACCCGCCCCTCCAATACACTCTAACAGTTGGTTCTCTCTCCCAAACAAACTGACAAGTGTGTATGTAAGTGGGTACATATAAAACATTAATAGTTGGAGGAAACAGTATGTGTTGAGGAATCTAATCCCCTCTTCATTACCAGGATTCTTCGTGCTGCTGCAGTTCAGCCACAGCAGCTTTTCCTTTCCTTTTCCTTCCTTGAGATATTTCCTCCAATACTTGTTATTTGAGTTAACTTGTCTACAATACACTCTCACACTGCTTACCCATAGAGAACAGGATATCACACCAACTTCCTCACACTGACATTCTACTAACTTCCTTCCTCACTGCTCTATAACCAGGTTGAAGTGCTAACAGCTGTAATATTCCTTCACTAATTTTCTTTTCTCAGTATATGCTCTTGGTGAGTGCACTTCCACAGTCAGGGTATTACAGAGGCAAATGTGCCCTTATGTCATCGATTTGAGATTGTGTAAGACAGAGGAGCATCATTGCCTTGAGACTGATGATTTATAATGCATTAATGGAAGTGTCTAGGCCCAAACATTTTTTTTAAAAATGACATTTGCATTTTTATTATGCCTTTCACAAGGTTGGAGTACCCCAAAGTGGATTACAGTTAATTCAGTACTTTTGAACTATGCTCAGACTTGTACAAGTGTAGGAAATATAGCTGCCAATTACATACAACAAGATGTCTCTGAGAGTGATGACGTTGCAGAGAGCCTGTCAGAGTGATGTTGGCCTGAACACCAAGAAGAGCTCAAAACTAGAAACAGACTCTGCTGGAAATACTCAGCCGATTAAGCAGCACCTAGGGAGAGAGATGCAGACTACCTTTCAGGTTTGCGACCTTTTTTCAAAACTGGGAGAAGGTAGAAATGTATAGGTAGTGAGCAAGTGAAATGGGGAGGGAGGGAAAAAGAACCAAAGGCAAAGTCTGTGAAAGGCGAGAAATAGAGAGTAAACGCCAAAACATTTTGAGATGGAAAACTAAAGGGAATGGGACATGCTCAGAAACAAGAGGTACATCCAAAGAAGGTGTAAGTGGCAGGATCCTGAATAGCTAATGTCTAAAAACAACAAAAATCAAATAAGTGAGAAACACAGAGATGGCAGAAAACAAAATGGGGACAGAGTTGCAATCTAAAATTGTGGAACTCTCCGTTGTGTCCAAAAAAGTGGAAAGTGTCCAGTTGATATGCGTAAGTTTTTTCTGTAGCTAGGTACCTTTGCACCTAAGATGGCACTGTGTGTGACAACATTATACACTTTTCACTGTACTTCTGTACTGCAGTACATGTAACAATAAATCTAAATCTAAATTCATATCTATTCCCAGCTCGGTGGCTCATTACAGGAAGCCAAGGGCAGGAGGTTTAGAATGGTAGCAAGGTGAGCGGTTTAAATATCAGGTAACTGAAAACGTGGGGCTCTGTTTACAATCTGATTGCAAGTGTCCCATAATGTGATCAGCTAATCTTTGTTTGGTGTAGAGGAGGCCACATTGTGAGCAATTAGTACCGTGAACTCAACTGAAAGAAGTACAAGTAAATTGCTGCTTCACCTGGGGCCTCGGGCGGTGAAATTGGAGGAGGCAAAGGAGATAAATGTTGTGTAGCGAACAATGCTGTAGGGAAAGGGTGGAAGTGTTGAGGTTGACTGAGGAGAAGACAGGGAACTGTGGAAGGAATGCTCCCTTCATAATACTGAAAGGGTGGGGAGAGGTGAACGTGTTTGGTGGTAAAGGTGGTGAAGTTTGTTGGGTTGGACAAGGGAAGGGTTTCATATTTCCAGAGTCAAAAGGATGAGAACTGAAAACCCTGAAACAGAATGGATGCATCCAAGGGTTCCATTAACCATGGTGGGTGGGGAGGGGGAGTCCACAAGGTAAGACATATCAAAAGCGTCAGTATTGAAGATGCATTGTCAAAATAAACTGGGAGAAAGCAATGAAAGCTCTTAAAAGCTTGGTGAGAGGGAGCATATTCAAATACAGTAGCTGCAGGTCGGCTCATAGTAATTACTGTCAAGATTAGAGTCGTGCTGGAAAAACAGAGCAGGTGAGGCAGCATCCGAGGAGCAGGAAAATCGACATTTCGGGCTCTTGCTCACAGAATTGCACTGCCAGAAACGTCCATTTTCCTGCTCCTTGGATGCTGCCTGACTTGCTGTGCTTTTCCAGCACCACTCTAATCTTGACTCGAATCTCCAGCATCTGCAGTACCCACTTCTGCCTCATAGTAATTACTGATTAATAGAGTGATTCTAGAAATGGAAGCAGAGAAATCAAGGAAGAGTCAAAGATGGATCATGTGAAGCTGAGAAAAGAATTGAAATTGGAAGTAAAGTTAATGGAATGTTCCAGTTCGGAGCAAAATTAAGAAATGGCAAAGATACAGTTATCAATGTGCCAAATAAAGGGGTGATGATGGGGATCTGAGGAGGAGTGGAACAATGAATTTTTCATGTACTCCACAATATGGTAGGTATAGCTAAGCCACATTTAGTTACCAACAGCAACACCTTTTACTTTTGGGAGCGAGTGAAGTTGAATGAGACGTTGTTCAATGAGGTTGGTCGGCAGGGACACATGTTGAGTCTCCATTCAAAGAAGCAGGACTGAGCTCTCAGACAGTCCTAATGCAGGATGGAGTTGTAGAGGGACACCCATGGGGAAAAAGGAGATGGCTAGGGCAGGGTAACTGGAACCCGTGAGGTCTTCAAAGCAGTCAAAGCTGCAGGTGGGAAGAGATTAAGTAAGAGGAGGTAAAATAGATTTGAGAAATGAGGAAATCAGGTCAGTGAGGCAGGACCAGACTGAAAGAAAATGGGCCTGCTTTTATATCAATCTAAAAGGGCAGGTAGAATAGTTATTTGCCTGGTCTCCATGCCCAATGTAATAGCCAAACTGCATTTGCATGCTAAAGATATGCCTCTTCAATGTAATAATGTGACTAACAATGGGCTCGCTACATAATTAAATATCTATGACTCTATGACTCTATAACTTACGA
Organism: Chiloscyllium plagiosum; assembly: GCF_004010195.1. Taxonomy (NCBI): domain Eukaryota; kingdom Metazoa; phylum Chordata; class Chondrichthyes; order Orectolobiformes; family Hemiscylliidae; genus Chiloscyllium; species Chiloscyllium plagiosum. The sequence continues at coordinate 100,666,321 of NC_057714.1, read as the reverse complement.
CATGTTTTGCTTTGTGTGAAACGATTACACTGGGCTGGACTTCTTTTGGAATCTACCACAGGTCCTGGAACCTCTTTCCGAGGAATCTTCTTGATTTCCCTGAACCTTAATTACTCCCAGAAAAATGAAATTTTGGCTGATAAAACTGGCGATATGATCTATATTCTGTAGTCCTGGTCTTGTTCGGCAAGTCATGCAAGAGTCATGGAGGATGGACAGGAAAGTGGAGTTGAGTCAATGGTTAGATTAATTATGATCCTGCTGAGTCACAGAGTAGGGGCCAATCTTGCTCCATATTCTTATGTGATACTTGCAGCAGTTCGCTCCATTTGACCCAAGATGATTATCACTTTCTCTCAGTACCAATGAGCAGTGAATGGTGCCAATGTATCCAATTATGAACTATACCTTGAAGTGAAGGTTCTGACACTGAGGCCCGGCTACAGCTTTTATCATGAAGCTTTGTTCAAGTAGCTGTTACAGATTCAAAGATTTGTTACAATGCAGGAGGCCATTCAGCCCCCATAGGTCTGCACGGCTCTCCAAATGAGTGTCATTCTACTGCATTCTCCCTGGAAACCTGCATTTTGTCCCCTTCTGAACAGAGTCATAGAGTCAAACAGCACAGAAACAGACCCTTCGGTCCAAGTCATCTATGCCAACCAGACATCTCATCTGAGCTAGTCCCATTTGGTAGCATTTGGCCCAAATCCCTTTAAACCCTTCCTATTCATATACCCATCCAGATGCCTTTTAAATGTTGTAATAGTACCAGCCTCCACCACTTCCTCTGGCAGCACGTTCCATACATGCACCACCCTCTGTGTGAAATAGTTAACCCTCAGGTCCTTTTTAAATTTTTCCCCTCTCACCTTAAACCTATGCCCTCCAGTTTTAGACTCCCCCACCCTGGGAAAAAGACCTTGGCTATTCACCTCATCCATGCAGCTCATAATATTATAAACCTCTATAAGGTCACTCCTCAGCCTCTGAGGCCCAAGGGGAAAAAAAATTCCCTTTTGAGTGCTGCGATTGAAGTTGTTTCCACCAAACTCTCAGAAAGTGCTTCCAGATCCTTGCCACTCATTGCCTCAGAAATGATTTTCCCCATATCGCCTTTCCTTCTTTTACTAATTACTTTTTAATCTGTGGCATCTCATTCTTTCAAGAGGGGAACGTTTTCTCCAGATTTATTCTGTCCAACTGTGATCATTTATTACATTTTACCTTAAAAATGTTTCAGTTGTCCTCTGGAAAATTGCTTTGCTGAGTAAGCTTCATTAAACCCAAGGTTATTTCTGATTATGAGCATTTGCTTTTATCAATATTAATGCCTGCGGTATTAATTTATTATTAATTGGGTCACTGCTGGCACTAAATAAGTACAGATTGGAAAGCTTCGCATCGTTTTTGATCGATTCGATCTTCAACCCGGACACAGCAAAAACGGAAAGCTGAAAAAAATCAGGGGGCCCACCGAAGCAGAACTGAAGGGAGAGCTCTCCTCGGTTGACTTCTGAATCACAGCGAGTAGCTGAAATCTCCAGCTTGTTGCTTGAGTTTGCCACCCTGCAGAGAGCACCCTGATGGTGCTGTTTCATGCACAAACAGCCACCACTTGCCATTCGACTGAAGCCGAGTTTATGGGTGAAAAACTGGCAGTCGCATGTAAATTATTCATGAGCAACTTGACCTTCACGATGAGTAATAATATTAATAGGAATAAAACTGTCTGACATCACATTCTGTCACTATGGTGAATACAGCACAGAGGAGTAAACTGCGACCAAGAATAGCTTGACGCCCACTTGTATCTGTATATAGTTTCACTCATCCACTTCAATGCCCCCCCACCCCCACCCGAAGCCACATCTTCCTCCACTTTCCCACCTCTAAACAAATGTGTCCTGCAGGGCACTCTCTTCCTTCCAGCCCACCAATGACGCAGTGGATTAGATTAGATTTATTTCTTGTCATGTGTGTTATTAATGCAGTGAAAAGTGTTGCTCAGTCTCGCCACTGTCCGCTGCCATCTTGAAATGCAGAAAACAAAGCACAACATACAGCAAGTAAAGTCAAACAGTCAAGCATAAGGGCTCATCTTCACAATTCCTCCGTGTTGTGGCTCACAACAATCATGGCCTCCGCCGACGCTCCATGGGCTCCCCCAACTTGCCAATAGGCCTGGAGCTAACTGTGGCCTCACCAGCGCCATGCATCCTGCGCAGGACCCACCAACACTGCCGCTGTTGCTGTCGACGACTCACTGAGTCACTATGAGTCCAGTGCCGGATTTCTACCACCACCGCTACCGCCAGTGTCGCCGAAGCCGCCTTCCTCCACTGAAGCCATCTTGGAACCTGTTTCCCTCACAACGATCTGCACCCCCACACCCACTCTCTTCTCTCACAATCCACTCTGGTCCTGCGGTACTCCTTGCAGCTTAGAATTCTCTATAAATGTAATCAAGTTGCAGCCCTCCATTCTTCAAAAGCTTTATAACTTTTCTTTATGCCATACATCTAGATGCATTTGTATTAAACAGATGAAGTAGAAGCTATTGAGGATTAGGCCAGTCAGCCCCGTGAACCTACACAATGAAAGAGTTTTGTCAGAATGGTCAACAGACAAACTGTTTCAAGTTCTAACAATGGTGGAAAAGGGATTACCATAAAAGTCAAATCTTTTAGACTATTTTGAGGTTAAATTTACGGGGTCGACTATTACATGGAGACTACATTTGAGGAGTTGAAATTCACGCTATAGTCCAAAATACTGGATCATTAGCAGAAGCCCAATTGACATCTCTAAATGAATAAAGAAAAAACACAATGAATTACGGTAATAATACTGCATTGCATGAGTGCTACAGGGGAACTGAGCTCAGCTGAGCCGCACACAAAGGGAGGTTGTCACCTGACTCTGATCTGATGCATCTAAAATCTTTGTGCCAAATTGGTGTGAATTGTACATCATAACACATAATAGCATGAGAAAAAGTTAACTTCCTCATCGTAACATTTATGTATTGGATACTACCTTGACTCACAAATGTTGTTCCATTATCTGTGAACAATGAGGGTTAACTTTTACATGAGATATATATGGTAAATGTTGGTGTTTACCAAAATAGCTCATGATATGAGGGGAAGGGCTCGGCATGGAAAGGAATTGACAAACAACGACTAACAAAATTAGCAAGTCAAGTATGTACCCTGTTTCAAAGTGCCCAATAGATAACCTGTTAAAGTCTGCCTGATATGTCCCTTGTTGCAGATTGCTCTAAATGTGTCCTATTGTAGATTATCCCCAATATGTACAGTTTTGCAGAATGCCCACTATTAAATTGCTGCAGACTCTCCAATATATCACTGGGCAGCAGACTATGTACGAGGTACTCTGCTGCAGAATCTTAACCAATCTTATTGCATAAGGCAGACTACACCTTGGATAAATGTTTTGGATGTTCTTTTAGGATTTGGCACTTTGTCAATGAGATTTTGGGTGAAATCTCCTGTTCCTCGAGGTGTAAAGCTTGGAAGTGTGAAGGCACTGAACTGGGTGATGTGGTGGTATACCCAAACCCTGTCCTCTTCCCACTTTTGCCTGAGCAAGGAGCGAAGTGGAAAGACTGAGGGTTAATCATCCCATTACCCCACCAATTGAGACCCCTAAACAGCCAATTATTAGTACCCTATAGACCTCGTCCCACCATTGCTGGGATTAACCCAGCTGTAAACAGATCGCTTGACATACAGAGCTATCGTGTGGGCAGCTTGTTTCCTGGGACAAATGGGAGTTCCTTGATTGAAGAGAATTAGTGCCTATTCGAAGGACTGAATATCCGATGGGGAGGTCATAGAGTCATACAGCAAGGAAACAGACCCTTTGGTCCAACCAAACTATGCCAACCATAATCCCAAATGAAACTAGTCCCACCTGACTGTACTTGGCCCATATCCCTCCAAACACTTCTTATTCATGTGTTTATCCAAATGTGTTTTCAACATTGGAACTGTACCCACATCTACCACTTCCTCTGGAAGTTCACTCCATGCACGAACCACTCTCTGCGTAAAAATAATTGCCCCTCATGCCCCTATATCTTTCTCCTCTCACTTTGAAATCAGCCAAGGGAAAAGACATCTGCCCCTCGTGATTGTATAAAACTCTATACGGTCACTCGTGATCGTATAAAACTCTATACGGTCACCTCTCAATCTCCTACACTTCAGCTCAGCGTATCAAGCCTCTGCATATAACTTGCTTCAGACTCTGCTGCCCTTGTCACCATCATCAACCTCTCAGCAGAGAAACCAACTCTTCGCCCTCCACTTCACTTTTATTTATCTTGGATTTCTGTGGTTATGCCCATTCAGAAAGTGTCATGACTTCCTCTGCAAGAGCTGCTAGTCTCCACCTTCCCTCTTATCTCACTATGCTGGAGCTCTGCCTCCCCCACTTCCCCAACCCCAAGCTGGGCCTTCATTCCAAGGGGAGGCCTGGGGTCAGTCTCACCACCATTCTGGATTAGTGGTGCTGGAAGAGCACAGCAGTTCAGGCAGCATCCAAGGAGCAGCGAAATCGACGTTTTGGGCAAAAGCCCTTCATCAGGAATAAAGGCAGTGAGCCTGAAGCATGGAGAGATAAGCTAGAAGAGGGTGGGGTGGGGAGAAAGTAGCATAGAGTACAATGGGTGAGTGGGGGAGGGGATGAAGGCGATAGGTCAGGGAGGAGAGGGTGGAGTGGATAGGTGGAAAACGAGATAGGCATGTAGGACAATTCCGGACAAGTCATGGGGACAGTGCTGAGCTGGAAGTTTAGAACTAGGGTGAGGTGGGGGAAGGGGAAATGAGGAAACTGTTGAAGTCCATATTGATGCCCTGGGGTTGAAGTGTTCCGAGGCGGAAGATGAGG
>NC_057714.1:100639427-100660891 GCF_004010195.1 Chiloscyllium plagiosum | reverse complement strand
GGAATTGGGGATACGGGATGGCATTTTTGCAAGAGATAGGGTTGGAAGAGGTGTAATCCAGGTAGCTGTGGGAGTCGGTGGGTTTGTAAAAAATGTCAGTGTCAAGTCGGTCGTCATTAATGGAGATGGAGAGGTCCAGGAAGGGGAGGGAGGTGTCAGAGATGGTCCAGGTAAATTTAATGTCAGGGTGGAATGTGTTGATGAAGTTGATGAATTGCTCAACCTTCTCGCGGGAGCACGAGTTGGCACCAATGCAGTCATCAATGTAGCGTGAGAAGAGGTGGGGAGTGGTGCCAGTGTAATTACGGAAGATCAACTGCTCTACGTAGCCAACAAAGAGACAGGCATAGCTGGGGCCCATACGTGTACCTCAGTCTACCACCACCTGACTGGCATGTACTTCCACAAGGGAGATGGTGGCTCAGTGCTGATGTGACTAGACTAGTCATTCAGATCCCTAGAATAATAATCCAGGGTTGAGACTCTGAATTCAACCGTGGCAGATGGTGAAACTTATATTCAATAAAAAACGGGAATGAAAAAGATAGCCATGTAGCATTGTTCGAAAACCCTATTTTGTTTCCTACTGCCCTTTAAGGAAAGAAACCTGCTGTCATTACCTGGTCTGGCCTACATGTGAATCCAGATCCACAGCAATATGGTCAACTCGAAACTGCCATCAATGCTCAATACCATGAATTATTTTTTTAAAAAGATTTTCTTTGCAAAGGGTTTTCACTTGTTTTCTAGTCAGTAGGCAAACCCATTGGTATCTCAAGGAGATTCTGCCCTTGAACTCACTCACAATCCCTATACTTACAAAGAGAGTTAGGCCCTCTTTATCAATGAAACCATGTAAGGGATTCAATCTTGATTTAGATATTGCTTTGAGGTCGCTGCTTTCCATCCTTGTTACTTAGAGTCACAGAGAAGTACACCACGGAAACAGGCCCTTTGATCGAACACGTCCATGCCAATCAGTTATCTTAACCTAATCTAGTCCCATTTGCCAGCACCAGGCCCATAGCCCTCTTAAACCCTACTTATTCTTGTACCCATCCAGATGCCTTTTAGATGCTGCAATTGTACCAGCCTCCACCACTTCCTCTGGCAGCACATTCCATACACACACCACCTTCTGTGTGGAAAAGTTGCCCTATAGGTCCCTTTTATATCTTTCTCCTCTCACCCTAAACCTATTTGGACTCCGCTTCAGAGTAAAGAAAGCTTCTGTAAAATCTGGTCTATTTAGTTAAGCAGTGGAGAGATCTACGTAGAGCTTGTAGGCTTTTTTGGGCGTTTCCACCAATGCTATCAGGGAGGTTACCACTGCCAATCTTTACACAATGGGGTTTGTGAAGGGGAGAAAAAGAAATGTGAAGATTTTAGGACTTTGAATTGAAAAAATGTTACAAATGGCTGCTTAACAGTATACACCTGACAGTATGTCACTTATGATCTGTAAATTGTATGTGAAGGCACATTCATAGACAATTCACTGAAGGTCACAAAATTGCCACCAACTGGTTCCATCCATATGGGGAATAATTTCTGCCTTTTTAATTCATTTAGATTTAAACACAGTATTTAATTCTTGTCATGTGATGCTGAAAGCTTATTGTTATTATCATTTTCATTAGATTTAGTTCAGTCTGTAAAAGCAGGTTACAATGGGTATGGTGCTCTATAATTCCATGTTAAGAAAATGTCAATTCTCATCCTTAGTAGAAACTCTTGTTAGCAATCTGATTATGTGAATGCTTAATGTGCTGATACCCAATTAATTTTAATCAACAGAAATTCAAAGGTTTTGTGTGTGTGTGTGTGTTAAAATATTTTTCTTCATGATGGAAAACTAAAAGACAAAAATAACAGTAAGAACATATATGGAAGTCTTTGCAGTAATCTGTGAAAAATTAATGATACTTCATTTCAGTCAGCTGTTTAGTACAATAGATCAAATACAGATCTATACTGAGTTATTTTGTATTAACTGCTAATTATGAGGATAAATCGGTCATCATTTATGTCTTCAGTATTTTTATTGCGAAGTTTAAGTGAAAGGGCAAAGACCTATTGTATCGTACAACATCAATGTTCAAGGCAAGACAAGTGGAAGGTGTAACTAGCTGATGTCAAGCATGTACTTAAATGCCATTAGGTTATGGAAGGAAAAGGAAGATGGCAAGGTAAGAAGTTCCCAATTAGCAGAAGCTGAGAAAGATATGATTTAAAGGTTAACGATGGTATAATCAGCCTGATATCAAAGCAGTGAGGATGTAAGGAAGAGGTATTATATGAAAGTAAAAGTATATCATTGATTAATCAAATAGTTTATGGCACAGAAGGAGGTACAGCCTGTCAAGTCTGTGCCAGGTCTTGCACAGAAATTTCACCAGTCTGACTTTCCCAATCTTTCCCCATAATCCTTCGATTCTTTTCCAGCAGAGACTTATCTGATTCCCTTTGGAAAGCAGCTGCAGAATCTGCCTGCAGCACGCTCTCAGGGCAATATTGCATGGGCTTGTGTAGAAGCAGCAGGGCGAGAAGAAGGAACATGGGGTGGTTATTGGTGGATCCCCCTTTCCTGGCTCTGTGTTCCTCGGTCATGTGTTGAGCACCTTTGAAAGAGACACCACCCCACCCCACCCTTGGAGGCCAATGAGCAGCTCAGCGGGTATTGCTTTAGGGGCTTCCTGCAGACCAGGGAATTGCAAAGGCCTCACCAGCAGTGGGACTTGGTCAATGCAGAGGAGGGAAGTGAACAGTTTGCGCCCACCCTTCTCGCCCAGTTAAATGTCCGCCAACAGCAAACTAACCTTGGTGAAGGGTTTAAAATCCTGTCCCCCAGGCAGCTCATTCTAGGTCCTAACCACCCACTCAGTAAAGAGCTTTCTCCTCATTATTTTAGGCTGGTCTTTTCGTATTCTCAACCTATCAGTCAAGGGCACAGTTTCTCCCTATCTACTCCATGGTTCTACACGAGAATGCTCCCAGCCTCTTCACATCAGTTAAACATTACGAGGGATATCCTGTAGGGGGGTGAGCAAGGTGAGATGGGGTAAGAGTCGATTCCATACAGTATGGAAACAGGCCCTTTGGCCCAACAAGTCCACATCAACCCTCCGAAGAGTAACCCACCCAGACCCATTCCCCAACCCTATATTGACCTCTGACTAATGCACCTAACACTATGGGCAAGGCCAATTCACCTGGCCAGCACATCTTTGGAGTGTGGGAAGAAACCAGAGCACCCAGAGGAAACCCACGGGGAGAATGTGCAAACTCCACACAGTCGCCCAAGGCGGAAATCAAACCCGGGTCCCTACCACTGTGAGACAGCAGTGCTGACCACCGGGCCACTGTGCCACCTGGCAACCAGGCAATGACTGCAGCGAGGCCCATCTCAATATCAGGTGCCACTCATGCCATCTTTGATGCTTTCCACAAGCAGCATGCTGACCTTTGTGTAGACAGCAGCATGATGCCAACCTGCAGGGATTCACGTTTGTTAACACTTCATGAACAGTACAACTCTCCTCATTAATATTCACTCCCTCAAATTTGCAAATGATGTGGGAGCAAAAGTTTTAGAACTTGGCGAACAAGTTCAGCATCAGGAAACCTCGACAAGGGAACCAGAATGAGCGCCAAGGTGGATTCAGCTGGCTGCTTGCTTGCTCTGAACAATCTCTATGTTGGACGCTGGGTACCAATATCTGAGGGCACGCTCCGTGGGCACTGGTCATACGTCACCCCACATCCATGGGCACTGGCATTCGGGGCATGTGCCGGGCTCTAGTACTTCACATGGTACATCTCTGATCCCACTCCAATGCTGCAAGTCGGGTGGAATGGGTGACTCTGATTGGAATGTTACAGCAGGGACATTGTGAGCTGAAGGGTGGCTCATGGACTGCTCCATTCTCCATCTCATGGCTCTTCGCTTGCTCTCATAGCACTCACTCAATTGAACCTACTTGGAAGCTGCAGCATCCCATGAATTGCCCTGCCTTGCCTTTTTCTGCGCTGCACCTCCCCTACCAGAGATACCAGGCTTATATTACTACTGGATTCTGGATTAGTGGTGCTGGAAGAGCACAGCAGTTCAGGCAGCATCCGAGGAGCAGTAAAATCGACGTTTCGGGCAGAAGGGCTTTTGCCCGAAACGTCGATTTTACTGCTCCTCGGATGCTGCCTGAACTGCTGTGCTCTTCCAGCACCACTAATGCAGAATCTGGTTTCTAGCATCTGCAGTCATTGTTTTTACCTTATATTACTACTGTACCATTTTGTACAGCCACAAAGACAGGAAGATTTTCATAGTTGTCAGTAGGCCTCAGACAAGTTGTGAAGGGGAAAGCCTCCACTCAGCGGTTCCTGGCATTGTACGCCAGTCTCCGAGACTAGTCGAGGTCCTGCTCAAGCTGGTCAGAAACAGGATCCTCTTCAAACAAGAGACAAACAACAGACAGTGCACCGCCTCCCCCCCCCCACAACTCTCTGTGCCCAAATGTTCTGGAAAGAGAGAGGAGCCATTAGCAGGGGCGATGTAAGTGGCTGGCACAGCTGAAGGTGGGGAGTTGTCCCCAAATGAGTTAAGTAGCAGCACAGAGGGCATGCAGGGTTAGTGGTGTCAGGGTGGGTTAGGTACAGGAGCAGAGACAGAGTGAGTGTGGAGGATTAACAGGAAGATGATGGCATTGCGCTGGCAGATTAGTGAAGGACATTGACCTCCTTATTGTGATAATGATAGGAATTCATCAACACTTGAAGAGGGGGAACCCACGGGTCCTGGAAGTTGTTCTGACTGTTCCAAGGAACAGGGCACATTTTGCTCCCACATCATTTGCAAATTTGTAACTTGCATATGGTCAACATGCTTTTATGAACCATCGCACCTCCCTGAACTTTATATGTCACTGGTCCTGACCTCATGTTAACCAAGTCTCTTACCCATGCAGGACCATTCTCATGGTTCCTACATCAAACTTTGTCTCCTGAAGCAAATTCTCGTGCTTAGCGGAGGCTTGTGTTCCTGATGCAGTTTTTCCCCAGGTCCAGAAAGATCAGATTTAACCTGGTGTAGAGTCTTCTCCCTTTAGCAACTCTGCTGGAGCTATCCCTGTAATTGCATGTGGGGTGGTCCTATAATCAAAGAGGAACTGAGACAGTTTGGTATCTAATGAAGCTCTAGGCTGTTTCTTCAAGCCTGCCTTCAAAGGCTGGACTACTCTTTCTGCCAGACCATTGGATGATGGATATGAAACTGTTCTTGTATGTCAATTTTAGGAATTATTAAATTCCTTGCTGGCAACCGATGGCCCGTTACCAATGACCAACACAGGAGGTCCCTATCTTGAAAAAGATGTGCACAAGTTTTCTATTGTCATCCTCGTGTTTGACGAATGAACTCTGTGCACCTCCAACCACTGTGAATGGGCATCTACGATGACTAAGGAAATTGAGCCCATGAAAGGATCTGCAGAGTCAATGGACAACCAAGTGCAGGGTTTATCCAGCCATTCTCATGGATGTGGGGATGCTGTTAGAGGTAATTCTTGTCCTTTTTGGCATTCTGGGCACTGCCACATCAACACAGCTATATCTGCATCCAATCCTGGCCAGGAGACATAATGTTTTGCCAATATCTTCACTTTGGAGACCCCTGGATGACCCTAGTGGAGTTTAGCTAGTATTTGGCAGTGATCTTTGCTTGAGACAATTACTCTTGTTCCCCATTACAACATCTCATCCTCTCCTGTGATCTAGTCTCTCCAGGTCCAAAAAGGTTTCAGCTCTGGTTGTGATGGCCCTTTGGTTTCCCCTATCATCACCAGCTGTTTCAGTTTGGGAAGGACTGAGTCTTTCCGCATCCAAAGTCTGATATTGTTAACGATGACTGGGAGGGTGTCCAGAAAATCTAATATCATTACAGACTGTTCCACTGGGGGTACCACTGGTGGTGTATCAGTTACTGGGAGACAGCTCAATGTACCTGCATTCACTACTCGGCTTTCCAGACGGTGCTTTAATTTGAAATTATATGGAATTTGCATTAGAGCCAATGGCTGAATGCAGTCAAAGCTATGGCTGGCACTGCGTTGTCCTCTTTAAGCAGACCAAGTAGGGGTTTGTGATCTATGATTATCACAAATTTACTACCATAAAAGTATCGGCTTCCCTGTCCAATTTTGATTGGCTCTGATTTTGCCTGTTCCAAACCAGACACAGGTGGCCTTTCCAGGGTATGAACTCTTCTGGATATCCTTCTTGATACCAGCCTATGAGTTCTCTTACTTGGTTTAGGTCTAGTTCGATACTTTTGCTGTCTCAAGTCCACACACTGGCAGCAGCGGCAATAGCTTGCTGGTTTGGATCCCGAAGTAAATTTTAACTTTGGCTTATATTTGGGTGTGTTTTGGGGTTTTGCTGTGGGCTGACCTCGAGTCCCTCTGTTCAGGATATGCCCTGAGTGAGGCTATGCAATTACCTGTACCCAAGTGGTATTCCCCATGTTCAGTCAGACTGGTGAGGGTGTCCACTTCCGTTGGAATACCCTGCAACATATATGCTCCACTTTCAGCATTTTCCAATGATAAAGCCAATGGTAGGGCCTGCTTGAAGTCCAGTTGGGCGTCAGCTAGCAGGCATTTTTGCATAGTTACCACATACCAAATGGTCCCTCAGCATCTCATTAAGGATTAAACCAACGTTACATGCTTCTGCCCGTTGTCTTAACACAGTCAAAATTCCTGATATGGATTCCCCTGGTTATCAAATTTCCAAGTAAAAATGAAGCATCTCAGAATCAGAGGAGGCTTGGGGTTATAATATTCCCTAACTATGCTTGTCAATTCTTGAAAGATTTTAGCATCAAATGCCTTAGGGAGAGTTTGGCTCCTAATAACAGAAAAAGCTGCAGCTCCACAGGCAGTCAGGAAAATTACTCTTTGCTTTACATCTGCCATGATGTCATTTGCCCAGAAAAAATAACACATTTGTTTCACATACTAGGCCCAGTCCTTGATGGCTGGACCTCGAATAAGTCAAGCTTCCCAAATATTGACATAATGTAAGAAATGCTTACCCCAATCAAAGACGACTGTAGTGAGCGGATTTCAGGAAGGTGCTTTACTCTCATTGCCAGTGAAATAACTCGACAGAGTTATCCTGTCACCAAGTCACCCATTATTTACATGTGCACAGTACTAGACACTGCTGTCAGAGTGAGTAGAACCCCTAACACTCCTGTTTATATCTGTCAGCCAGCACTCCCTACTTGCACCAGATTAACAGCCCTAGTCAGGGAACTCATGTTCTGTGAGGTCCACCTGGCTGACCTCATTACAATCACTCCAGCGAGTTTGATACAATCCCACTGAGCCTCATGGCAACAAACCTTCCAAAAAAATTGACAAAACTTATACTTAGCCAAAAAGACAGAGATGGGAATGAATTTCTTCTCAGTGTAGTAAATCTGTTGAACACTTTATCACATGGACTGTGGAGGCTGGGTTATTAAGTGTGTTTGAGGCCAAGATAAGTAGATTTTTAATCAGTAAGGACATCAAACATTATCGATAAAAGGCAGAAAAGTGGTGTTAAGGTTTATTACAGCAACCATAAGCATATTGAATAGCAGAGCAGACTCAATGGGCTGATGGGCCAAAAAGCATAAGATTCATACATTAGACCATATAATGTAGCAGCAAAGGAATAGGCCTACGTTTGATGTCCTTACTGATTAAAAATCTAATTTATCTCAGCCCTAAGCACACTTAATAACCCAGCCTCAACAGTCCATGTGATAAAGAATTCCAGAGTTACTACACTGAGAGAAGAAATTCCTCCCATCTCTATCTTAAATGGGTGACCTGTTAGTCTGGGGTTTAGATCAGAGTGGTCCTGGAAAAGCACAGTAGGTCAGGCAGCATCCGAGGAGCAGGAAAATCGATGTTTTGGGCAAAAGCCCTTCATCAGGAACCTCTCAGTACTTATTGTGCCCTATTTTTATACTTCATTCTCATTGAAATAAAGACCCAAAATTCCATTTATCCAACATATTTCTTGATGATCTTAGGTGCTTGCATTTTGCATTTTATCCCTAAGAATGCTCAAATCCCTCTGCGCTGCAATTTTTTCCACTTAAATAATATTCAGCTCCTTTATTCATCCTGCCAAAGTGCATAACCTCATATTGTCCCATATGCCATCCCATCTGCCAGGTTTTTGCCCACTTGCTTAAACTGTCTATAATGCTGTGCACACTGCGTTAGTCATCTCCATTACTTGCCGTACCATGTATTTTTGAGTCATCTGTAAACTTGGCTAATTCACCTTCCTCATCTCAGTTACAAGACATTTTATAAATAATTGTTGTCCCAGCACTGATCCCTGAGCGGGGTTGGTCTGTTGGTTGTGGGTTTCTGGGGTGCTGGAATGGTGGAGGGGCAGAGCTTGCCATGGGGCAGAACTCACGGTGCCTAATTGAGGGACCTGTCATGGCAGAGGGTGATGGCTCACTCAGAACCACTCCCCTCCCCTTTCGCCAAGCCTCTTTGTCCAAACCCCACTCCCCCTCTTCACCCCTCCTCTCCCCAATCTCCAGCACCATCTTCACCCTCCGCAGGTGGAATTCCTAGTGAATTTAAGGCATTTGATGACTTCCTGCAAACAGACGTGGCCAGACTGCTGCCGGCTTTTCTGCCTACAGACAAGATTCCTATCACCTCTTGGATGGCACAATGACTCACCGGTTAGCACTGCTGGCCCACAGTGTCTGGGACCTGGGATCGATTCCAGCCTCGGCTGACTATTTACGTAGAGTTTGAACATTCCCCCCATGTCTTTGTGGGTTTCCTCCGGATTCTCTGGTTTCTGCCCACAGTCCAAAGATGTGCAGGTTAGGAGGATCGAACATACTAAATTGCCCTGTAAGTGTACAGGGATATACAGGTTAGCTGGGTTAGCCATGGTAAATGCAGGATTATGTGAATCGGGTGGGGGTCTGAGTCTAGGGGAATGCTCTTCAGAGGATTGGTGCAGACCCAATGGGCTGAATGGCCTCTTTCTGCACTGCTCGGGATTCTATGATTTAAATCAGCCTCTTGGATGTGGCTGCACTCTTCAAACAAGCCATCAGTCGCAATAGTATTCAAAGGTGGAAGCCAACTGGACAACAAGATACATTCAGGGGATTCTTGCATTATCTGCCTGTTCCTCATTGACTGTTTGGTGGTTACCTGCCCTTAAGCTGTGAAATGTGTAAAATTACAAGAGCGAGAGAGGCTTAGACGGGCAGAAATTTAGAGCAGTGTTTGAGGCAAACTCTAATATCATCCAGCACAAAAGGCGGCCGTTCAGCCCACCATCCTTGTACTTGCTCTTTGAATGAGTTGTCCGATTGATTGCACACTGCTGCCCTTCCTGTGAAACCCTGAATGCCTTTTTAATTTATATCCAGTTACTTTTCTGACAGAAAGCCTTTGTTTTAATTATCTTACCCAGTGTCTGTGTGGCTCTGCACATACGAAATAAATACATATGGATTTGATACTAGCAAAATAACTTCAATATTCTTCCCCACCCAGCAGCTTTTCAAATAAAACTAAATTTGCATTAAATCCAAATTTCCACAACAAATGCATTTGCCACATGATCGAACACAACTATGGTCCGCTCACAAAGAAATGACTGTCTATTTACGGTGGCAATCTGAGAGATAATTTGCCGTTGTTTAGGTTAGATTCATAAAGAGAAATGCAATGTGTCGTCCAGATCAATGAAACCAGTGCCACCAACCATAAAGTGTTTAATCTTTGTCTAAGCACTGACTGAACAGCTTTTTTTCTCAAACAAGCGTTAGTTTTGGCAGCAATTTAGAATGAAGTAATAAAGAATGATACTCGGGTGTAATAAAATTTAGACTTGACTAACAGATCACTTTAGCTTTGCAAATATCAGTCTCTTCTCAAACCATAACGTTTTTTTTTAAACATTTTTACATGCTCCCATATGATTCACCCAGACCTTGACACAGCAAACCTCCATACAGGGTTCTACCTTACAGTGGGTGGATTAGCGTAGTTGCTGGATGGCTGCTTTGTATTGCAGAATGACTCCAACAACACGGCTTCAATGCCTGTGACTGGCTGAGGTCACCATGAAGGTCCCACCTCTCCCCTCGCATGTGGCCTGGTGAATCTCAGGTTAAACCACCACCGTCCTCTCTCTTCAGTGAGATAGCAGCCCTGTGCTGTTGCTCATAAGCAAATTATACTGTACCGACAACGAGTTTTTAAATAACACAGGTCACCTTTTGATGTCTTGCACTCGGTGCTACAGGCACATATCATTATCCCATAAAACGTAGGAGCAGAATATTCGGGCCATCAAGTCTGCTCCACCATTTGATCATGGCTGAGATGTTTCTCCTGCCTTCTCTACAGATGCCATGATCCTCTTACCAATCAAGAGCCTATCTATCTCTGTTTTAAGTACCCCCTCTCATGATTGTAATATGACCAGATTAATAGCTCCAATCAAGGAGTTCTGGTTGACAGATACAAAGAGGAGTGTCAGAGGTTCTGTTCACTCTGAGAGCTGGCTCTGAGGGAGCTGGATCAGTGTCGAGGGTTCTCCATGTGTAAATAAAGAGTGACTTGGCAACTAGGTCTCCTGAAAGAGGACAAGGCAGTGCTACCCAAAGCTTCAGGCCAAATTATGCAGTGGGCTCTAATTCTATGTGCATATAATAACAAGTTGAGAACAATGTCCAGGAAGTCAAGTCGCAAATGCGGATGTGTTCAGTCACCTCCCACTGGCAGATGTACCACTGGTTCCGCCAACTAGAAGAGTCCGTAATGGTTTTAAATTTTCTGGAGATACTTCCAGTCACAGCTGACAATAACAGATTTGGGCACAGCAAAACCTGGTCCTGGCAAAACTGAAACAGCTGGTGGTGATGGGAGGAAACCAAAAGGCTGTCACAACCAGAACTGAAACCTCTCTGGATCCAGAGAGACCAAATCACAGGAGAGGATGGCATATTACCATGGGGAAGGTCACAGCCAGATACTGACTGAACTCCACCTGAGTCATCCAGGGGCTTCCAAAATGAAGATGTTGGCGAGAAGTTATGTCTCGTGGCCAGGACCAAATGCAAACATAGCCCCTTTGGTGGGGCAGTGCCAACAAAAATTACCACCCGCAGTTCCAACACAATCGTGGGAATGGCCAGGTAAACTCTGGACTTGATTACATGTCAACTATGCAGGTCTTTTCATGGGTTCAATGTTCTTAGTCAGTGTGGATGACCACTTGAAGTGGCTAGACATACACAAAGCATGCGTCAAACATGGGGACGACGATAGAAAAAAAACACACACCTTTTGCAATACATGGACACTCCCAGAAGATTTGGTCACAGATACTGGGCCATCGTTTACCAGCAGGGAATTTGAGTATTCTCTAAAGTCAAATGATACTCATCATTTAAAGACAGCTCCAAACTATCAATTATCCAATGGTCTGGGAGAAACAGCAGTCCAAACTTTGAAGGCAAGCTTAAAGATACAGCTGAGAGCTTCATTAGATGCCAAACTTTCCCGGTTTATAACTTTATTTGTTTATGGGACCACTCCTCATGTAATGACAGGGACAGCTCCAGCAGAGTTGCTAATGGGGAGAAGATTCCACACCAGGACACAAAAACTCTAGAGACAGTTTACGTCAGGGATCAAGTCGGAACCACAGGAATGGCCCTGTATGAGTAAGAGGCATGGTCAACATGAGGTCAGGTCCAGTGACATATGAAGTTCGGGGAGGTGCTATGGTCCTGAACAAGAACATGGACCATATGAAAGCTGCAAACTCACAAACAGTGTGGGAGCAAAATGTGCCTAGCTCCTCGACTGTCTTTTGACAGCTCCGGAACCCGTGGATCCTCCCTCTCCAGGAAGCGGTGAAGATACCTTGGGAATCTGAGATACGGATATCACTACCTCAACGCCTTTGCTGCCTGAGAAGAAAACAAATTTCTCTCAAGATGCTCAGTGCGCAAAAGGCGAGCTACTATGTGCTACACACCACACATATCAGAGGCAGAGTCGAAGGAACCTGAGCCAGTGCTTAAATGCCCCAGCTGAAAAATGTGTTGCTGGAAAAGCACAGCAGGTCAGGCAGCATCAGAGGAGCAGGAGAATCGACGTTTCGGGCATAAGCCCTTCTTCAGGAATTCCTGAAGAAGGGCTTATGCCCGAAACGTCGATTCTCCTGCTCCTTTGATGCTGCCTGACCTGCTGTGCTTTTCCAGCAACACATTTTTCAGCTCTGATCTCCAGCATCTGCAGTCCTCACTTCCTCCTTAAATGCCCCAGGAAGAGCTAACAAAAAGGATCCAGCCTATGTCCTTGGACTCAGAGGGGGAGGATTGTAGTGATTGTAACGAGGTCAGCCAGGTGGACATCATAGAATATGAGTTCCCAGATTGGGGCTGTTAACCTGTTCACTCTGAGAGCTGGCTCGGAGGGAGCTGAATCAATGTCAAGGACTCTCCATATGAAAATAAAGGGTGACTTTGTGACAGGATACTGGCCTCAAAGGAGGGATGTAATAGCACAGGAGAGGGTGCAGAGGAGATTTAATAGGATGTTTCCTGGGCTGGAGAGTTTTAGTTTTGAAGAGAGATTAGACAGATTGGGGTTATTTGCCTTGGAGCAGAGACTGACAGGGGACACGATTGAGATCAAACCCTCAATGGTTTAATTGGAAAAATGTGTGCGAGACACATCAGTACTTCCAAATAGCTTTGTCACAGTGAGGTTACACTGGAACTGAAAATGCAAGCAACTGACATGATACTGATTAACAAAGTGTGGCGTTTCCCAGCAATTCCCAGCTTATGTTTGAGGGTTAACTTTATGTTGCATGGTTAAGTTTAACTGAACACACTAGCCGAGGAACACCCAAGATCAGGTCGAATGATGGTTCCCCATAAGGGTTAACACCTGTTTAAGGCAACATTCTCCAAACCAGCACTGCATCATATCCCATCAGTGCCCCCCACAAGAGGCTGGGTGAAAACTAAAGACTCCCCATCCTACTCGGATTTCCACTTGCTCTCCCTATAAGCAAAACACAAGATCACATTTCAGTAATGCAGTAATTGTGGAATAAACAATGCATGAATGCATTATGCAAACCAGAAATCAAAGAAATTGAACAAAAATGCTTGATGGTTGCAATCCATTGATATCTGGGTGTTTCATGTTGGTGTTCACCTAATACTGATTTCTTTTTAGAGACAGTTCAAAAGATTGTGTTGTAATCCTGAAAAAAATTAATAGTCAAGAAAAGTTGATCATAAAATCAGAACAATTTTGTCTAGCAAGCAATAGTTTGCGCTGTCTAACATACATGGTGGAGATGTGTGAACTTTAACTTTTGTAATTCAATCCAGATAACTGAGAGATGATGCACTTGGTCAGGACAAACAAGGTAAGAGAACACCAGATGAATAGTAGGACTCTGGGAAACACCGAGGATCAGAGGGAACTTGGTGTGCATGCCCACTAGTCCATTAAGTAGCAGGACATGTGTATAAAGTGATTAAGAAGGCAAAAGGCATACTTGCCTTTATTAGCTAAGGCATAGAGTTTCAGAGCAGAGAGGTTATGGTTAGGCCACAGCAGCAGTATTCTGTGCAGTTCTGAAATCCACATTATGGAGGCATGTAATAGCACAGGAGTGGGTGCAGAGGAGATTTAATAGGATGTTTCCTGGGCTGGAGAGTTTTAGTTTTGAAGAAAGATTGGACAGATTGGAGTTATTTGCCTTGGAGCAGAAGAGACTGACAGGGGACACGATTGAGATATACAAAGTTATGAGGGGCAGAGACAGGGTAGATAGGAAGACACTTTTCTCCTTGGTGGAAGATTTAATGACCAGGGAGCATGGATTTAAGGTAAGGGGCAAGAGGGGATATATGGATATCATTTTTCACTCAGAGGATGATGCAGTTCAGGCATTCCCCTGCAATTCTCAACCAGGTAACAAACTGAATAACGTGTTACAACACGGAGGTGAACCCTTCTGTTAATGAAACCGAATACCCAGAAAAGCTCACCTTGCCTCGTAATCTGTTAAAATACGAGTGACAGAGAAATCCTAAATTCCACCATTTAAAGAAAATACCATGTTTTTTAAACTCTAAAAGTGAACATTAAACAAAAACTATTCACTGCTCTAAGACCTGCCCCCTTTCTCTTAACTGCTTACTATCTGCCTTCAACTCTATAACAATATGCTGTTGCAATAAGACATTTAATAAAATTACATCAACTTAAATTCAAAATCACACAGTCACTGTCTTCTTCTGTGTCTTCCCTCTTTTGGCTGAGCATCCCCCTGGGTCATCTTCTTCCTTTTTTCTGCAAGTATGTTTCACGTGAAATGGTACCTTTGATACAGAGTGCTTCCTAATTTCTTGGAGAACAAGATGTTAAATGGGCAATTAGCTCTCTCTCTATGACAGTTGCTCTCTGACCAATTTTCAAAATGTCCTCATTTTTATATGCTCCAACATCAGATCATCTCATTGGTTTAATGTTGGCAAAACAATAAATTCAAACTGAATTGACTATTCTGGGGCATAATTTAAACTGAATGGTTAAATTCAAATTGTTGTCAAAACAGCAGCCAAACCTCAGGTATCCATTTCACAGCCAAATGTTACAAACTTTCAATTTTCCAGTATACTCTGGGACTGCCATCTAGTCATATAAATAGGGACCTGTAAGCTCTCAGTTCAGAACAAAGAACACAGAAGAACAAAGAAAATTTACAGCTCAGGAAGAGGCCCTTCGACCCTCCAAGCCTGTGCCGATCCATACCACTGTCTAAACCAATCGCCCAATTCCTAAGGATCTGTATCCATCTGCTCCCCTTCTACTCATGCAACTGTCCAGAAGAACCTTAAATGAATCTACCATGCCTGTCTCTACTACCTCTGCTGACAACGTGTTCCAGGCACTTACCACCCATGTGAAAGTACTTTCTGCATGTATTTCTTAAATGTTTCTCCTCTCACCTTGAACGTGTGACCTCTCATTATTGAATCCCTCTCCCTGGGAAAAAGCTTATCTCTATCTACCCTGTCTATACCCAACATGATTTTGTAGACCTCAATCAGGTCCTCCCTCGATCTCCTTTTTCCTAATGAAAACAATCCTAACCCACTCAACCTCTCTTCATAGCTAGCACCTGCCAACATCCTCGTAAACCACGTCTGCACCCTTTCCAAAGTGTCCACATCCTTTTGGTAATGTGGCAACCAGAACTAAATGCAGCCAAACCAAAGACTGGACCAATTTTAACATGACCTGCCAACTCTTATATTCAATACCCCATCTGATGAAGGCAAGTTTACAATATGTCTTCTTGACCACTCCATCTACCTGTGCAACCACCTTCAGGGTACAATGGACTTGAACTCCCAGATCTCTCCGCTCATCAACTTTTCGAAGGGCTCTTCTGTTTACAGTATAGTTTGCTCTAGAATTAGACCTTCCAAAATTCATCACCTCACATTTGCCCGAATTGAACTCCATCTGCCACTTCTCTACCCAACTCTCCAGTCTATCTATATCCTCCTGTATTCTTTGACAGTCCCCTATGCATTCTGCTACTCCACCAATCTGCGCGTCACCTGCAAACTTACTGATCAGACCACCAATACTCTCTTCCAGGTCATTTATGTATTACACAAACAACAGTGGCCCCAGTACTGACCCTGCGGAACAACACTGGTCACCTTTCTCCATTTTGAGAAACTCCCTTCAACTACTACTCTCTGTCTCCTGTTGCTCAACCAGTTTTTTATCCACTTAGCTAGAACACCCTGCACCCTTCACTTTCTCCATTAGTTTACCATGGGGAACCTTATCAAACACCTTACTAAAGTTCATGTATATGACATCAACAGCCCTTCCTTCATCTATCAACTTGGTCACTTCCTCAAAGAACTCTATTAAGTTGGTAAGGCACAATCTCCCCTGCACAAAACAATGTTGCCTATCACTGATAAGTCTATTCTCTTCCAAATATAAATAGATTCTATCCCTCATTATCTTCTCCAGCAGCTTTCCTACCACTGACATCAGGCTCATTGGTCTGTAATTACTTGGAATATCCCTACTACCCTTCTTGAACAGAGGGACAACATTAGCAACTCTCCAATCCTCCGGCACTTCACCTGTGTTTAAAGATGCTACAAAGTCATCTGTCAGAAGCCCCGCTATTTCCTCTCTTGCCACCCTCAGCAACCTGGGATAGGTCCCATCTGGTCCTGGGGATCTGTCCACCTTAATATCCTTTAGCCTATCCAATCCATCCTCCCTCCTTATGTCATCATGATCCAGAGAAAACAAACTTCTATCTTTAATCTCAACATTCATCATGTCCCTCTCCTCAGTGGACACTGATGCAAAGAACGAGAATCTTGAGAATCTCACCCATTTTCTCAGGTACAACACAAAACCTTTCTTCATTATCCTTCGTGGACCAACCCTTTCTCTCGTTACCCTCTTGCTTCTTCCATATGAATAAAAGGCTTCTTCTTAATTCTCCATAATTCTGCTCACTAATGTTATTTCATGACCCATTTTAACCTACTTGATTCCTTGTTTAAGATTGGTCCTACTCTCCTGATATTCCTCCAAGGTCTGTTCTGTTCTTAGCTGCCCAGACCTTATGTACACTTCCCTTTTCCTCTTGGCTAGTCACACAATTTCTCCTGTCATCCACTGTTCATGAAACTTGCCTTTTCTATCCCCCGTTTTCAAAGGGACATGCCTATCCTGCACGATCTTCAACCTATTCCCAACAAAATCCCCCACTGCAACTTCTACCACCTGGCCTGGCTCATTCCCCAACACCAGGTCCAATATGGCCCCTTCCCTAGTTGGACTATTGACATACTGCTCAAGAAAACTTTCCTGGATGCTCCTTACAAATTTTGCCCCATCCAGACCTCTGAGACTAAGTGCATTCCAGTCAATGTTGGGAAAATTAAAACCACCACCCTGTTGCCTCTACACGTTTCCATAATCTGTTTACCAATTTGTTCTTCTACCTCACATGTAAGGCCTATAATACAGCCCCAACAATGTAACTGCAACCTTCTTATTTCTCAGCTCTACCCATAATGCCTCTTAAAGGTTTAGTACATGCCTTCAACTTCATAACAAATGTATCAGACACCTTTATGAACTAAAACGAGCACTGCTATTTTCCAGCATGTCCAGAATAGTGTGCCAAGATTGAACAATCAGCTGCAAATCACCTGAGAATATGTGAAAACATGCCACATGTTTTGGCAAAAACAGAAAAGAGGGCTAATTGGCCAACTGTGCCAATCCAAAACTATTTGGCCAGCACTGAAGTTATAAAGTCATCATTGTCCTACTGGACTGTAGGCTGCTCTCTCAAAACAGAGAGATGACTGGTAGAGGCTTAACCTGAGAGCCACGATGCCACAGGTGTGTGCTTCATGGGAACCTCTACTAGTATAAGAACTGAACCCGCGCTGTTGACATCACTTTTCATTGCAAACCAGCCATCCATCCACCTGAGCTAGCTGATCCCCTAAATTGAAGAAACAGCAGGATGAATAATCACACTTGATTGGTATGGTACACCACCTCATCAACAGTCACTTCCTTCACCACTATTGCATAGGGGCAACCGTGTGTACCATCTCCAAGGTGCACTGCAGAAATCTACCCAGCCTCGTCTATCAGCACCTTAGAAATCCATGACCTCTACTGTCTAGATGGGAAAAGGATTATTAGAATCCATTACTAAGGAAGTAACAAGACATTTGGAAAATCAAAACACAGTCCATCAGAGTCTCTGTGGTTTCATGAAGGGTAAATCATGTTTAACTAATTTGCTAGAGTTCTCCAAAAATGTGACAAGCAAAGTGGATAATGGTGATCCTGTAGATTTAGTATATTTGGATTTCCAGAGGCCATTTGATAAAGTGCTGCACAAAAGGACAACACACAAACTAAAATCACACGGGGTTAGGAGTACTTTATTAGCTTGGACAGAGAATTAGCTAACCAACAGAAAGCAGTAAGTTGAGATAAATGAATCTTTTTGTGGTTGGTAATATGTAACCAATAAGGTGCCATAGAGTTTGGGCCTTGAGCCCGACTATTTACAATTTAAATTACTGACTTGGACACAAGGATAGAAAGATACTATAGTCAAATTTGCAGATGACTCTAAACTAGGTACAAACATAAGTTACAATGGAAATTTTTTTTAAAAATTACAACTTGATATGGACAGATTAGGTGAATAGGCCAAAGTTTGGCAGATGGAGTTTAACATGGATAACTAGGAGGTTATCTATTTTGGTCAGAATTGAAAAGGAATTTATAACTAATTGGAGAGAATGTTTTCGTCCAAGTCAGATAACAATCGTACTTGGAACAATATCACTGTTCCTTCACTGTCACTGGGTCAAAATTCTAGAAGCTTCTTCTTTAACAGCATTGTGGGTATTTGACTGCATGATTCAAGAAGACAGCGCAAAGACAAATTAGCAACAGGCAATAAATGCTGGTCCAGTAAGCGAATCCTAGATTCGATGAAAAAAATAACAAAAAAGCTTACTCCTTTATGTACTTTTTAAATACCAGGAGATTTTGCAGATTTTTGGAAGGTGTAAGCCAAAGTAGACCCTTTTTTCATGTGAAGCCACTTCTTTTGAAGTAAACAAAGATGTTAACAGGTTTTACAAAACTTTTTAAGTGATACTTTCCTTTTTAACATTTTCCCCTTCATACTGATCACAAGCAATCACAACTCCATCTGCCATTCTGCAAACATTAACATTTCACTCCAAACTGAACAGCTTCCTGAAGACAGAGTGATGTTTTACTTTCAGGACAGTGATCTTAATTTGGAAAAGACAGAGCATTCATCGTGATCTTAGTTGCTTTTTTTTAGTAAAACACATCAAATTCAATCTGAAATTTCCCTTTTTTTAAATCACATTGGCTAATGGTATGACAGAACAGAGTTTAAAAAGCTTGAAGGAGTTCCTGGATGTAAAACAAAGCTGATCTCAGCCAGTCTATGAAAACAATATGAATATTTATAGCACAGCAAAACACCATGTAACAGTTCCATCACTGAGCAAGCCAGGATATTAACCACATCCCATTTCCCCCACAACCTCATATTTTGCTTAGTTTCATATATTTATCTAATCTTCATCTTCAAATATACAGTGGTCTTTGTCTGAATCTTTGCTGTGACAAAGCATTTCATACTCCATCTGCATAAAAGAGGTTCTCCTAATGTCTCACCTCAATCGCTTGGTGACAATTCTAAATTGATGATCCTTTGACATTGACTGCCAATGATAGGAAATATTCAAAAATCTTCATAGCATTGAATCTTTGTTTCTCATCCACGTTCCAGTAGAAATAATCCTAATATCACATATTACTCTTTCTAACTATGGTTTTTTTAACCCCAGTGCTATGATGTTGAATCAGCAACTGATACTAGGTTTGCATTTGCTTTCTGTCATGGGCTGCCAAATCTGCATATATTTCAATAGCCTAAACAATGTTCTGTATAAGGTCATTATGACTTCTTCAGCCTTGCATTCGAAGTCCTCCTTGTATATACCTTACCTGCCTTCATTAGCACTTGTAGGTATCAGTTAGGATATAAATTCAACACCATCATGCATGTTTTCATGCTGTAATGACTTGTTCAGCAGGGCAAAAAACCCGTACCTGCTTTGCAGAATGTTTGGACCATCCCTAAACTTATCAGATCTTCTTTTAGTCCGGATTGTCAGGACCTGCCAAAGAAACCGGCCAACACATTTTTTTCAAAAGAAAAAGCTGACTGCAATGTGGACCTGGACAAACGCAGGAATGCCTCTTGTGTTTGTACTTTAATACTGGGAGCTGTGTTAACCAAACCACCCCCCACCCTGGCTTGTCACTGACACTGGAGTTCTCTGTGAGCTAGCCTGGTATCCACGGCAGCTGAAATTCCAAGGACATTGCAGTTGGAGCTCTCCAGGTGGATTTCAATGAGGCTGGAACATGGGCAGTGCAAGAACCATTACACAAACTTTATCAGACATTTCTAACTTGGGCCCTGATCTATTTGAAGGCCATGGATCTCTTTGCACAGAAAGGAAGTCAGTCAGTGAGAGATTTGTTGCTGCTCCACTGAAGATCATTGGGACAGAGTACAGTGTAAATAAGGATCTGAAAGGGTTAACACATAGGATTGTCATGAGCACCACCCAGGCAAAAGTGAGTACTGCAGATGCTGGAGATTAGAATCAAGAATGTGGTGCTGGAAAAGCACAGCAGGTCAGGCAGCATCCAAGGAGCAGGAAAATTGACATTTTGGGAAAAAGCCCTTCACCACCCACTCTAATGAAATCGCATGGACCTGTGAACAGAATGGCTTCAGATCTGGGTGGAGTCAGTTGTAATATCTGGTCCTTTTCAAATTCTCTGTAACAATATCTGTCATATCAGTGTAAGCTGCAGCTAGCTAGCATGTGGTAAACTATGGGCAGAATTGAATTGAATTGAATCGAATTTAGTTCTTGTCACTTGTAACGAGGGACAGTGAAAAGCTTTGTCTTGCGAGCAATACAGGCAGATCACAGGGTTAAGTAGCATAGATAAGTAAATAAGAGAAATCTTCACGGTTCGGAGTGACGTGGCCTGTGGTGAGATGTGTGACAGAATCAGGCCGATTCAGCACAACAAGGCCCATCTCAACATCAAGGTTACCTAACTCCATCTTTGCATTTTTCACAAGTGGCTTGAAGATTCTTGCTGGGCAGTGGTGAGATGACAACTGATGGGAATTAATGCTTGTCAAACAGCTCATTAATGGGACAACTCACCTCATTAATATTCAGCCTCCTATTGTACTAAATTTCCTGTGCATGCTCAACATCAAGTAAACTGTTGTGGTTCTGTTCGCCGAGCTGGGAATTTGTGTTGCAGACGTTTTGTCCCCTGTCTAGGTGACATCCTCAGTGCTTGGGAGCCTCCTGTGAAGCGCTTCTGTGATCCTTCCTCCAGCATTTGTAGTGGTTTGAATCTGCCGCTTCCGGTTGTCAGTCCCAGCTGTCCGCTGCAGTGGTCGGTATATTGGGTCCAGGTCGATGTGCTTATTGATTGAATCTATGAATAAGCACATCGACCTGGACCCAAAATACCGATCACTGCAGCGGACAGCTGGAACTGACAACTAAAAGCAGCAGAGACAAACCACAATAAATGCCAGAGGAAAAATCACAGAAGCGCTTCACAGGAGGCTCCCAAGCACTGAGGATATCACCTAGACAGGGGACGAAACGTCTGCAACACAAATTCCCAGCTCGGCAAACAGAACCACAACAA
>NC_057714.1:100636460-100636620 GCF_004010195.1 Chiloscyllium plagiosum | reverse complement strand
TTTCCCTGGGGTTGGGGAGTCCAGAACTAGAGGGCATAGGTTTAGGGTGAGAGGGGAAAGATATAAAAGAGACCTAAGGGGCAATTTTTTCACACACAGATGGTGGTATGTGTCTGGAATGAGCTGCCAGAGGATGTGGTGGAGGCTGGTACAATTGCAA
>NC_057714.1:100619070-100636428 GCF_004010195.1 Chiloscyllium plagiosum | reverse complement strand
TTGCAACATTTAAGAGGCATTTGGATGGGTATATGAATAGGAAGGGTTTGGTGGGATATGGGCCGGGTGCTGGCAGGTGGGACTAGATTGGGTTGGGATATCTGGTCGGCATGGACGGGTTGGACCGAAGGGTCTGCTTCCATGCTGTACATCTCTATGACTCTATGACTCTATGAATGACCTCCATGTTGGCACTGGGCATAAACATCTGAGGGCAGGCTTCACGGGCACCAGTCACACACACATCACATCCACAGACACTGGCATCCCAAATACAGCAGCCTCTTTCAACTGTCAAGGCACATCTCTGATCCTCTTACAAAACACTTCTGCACTTCAGTGCTACAGTTCAGGTTGCACCAGCAACCAGCATTGTAAAGATGCAGCAAGGATGCAGTGCATGTCTAGGCTCTCAGTCATATGCTGAAGAGTCATAGAGGCATACAGCACGGAAACAGACCCTCAGTCCAACTCGTCCATGCCGACCGGGTTTCCCAAATAAATTAGCTCCATTTTCCTGACCCATATCCCTGTAAAATTTTCTTATTCATATATCTGTCCAAATGGTCTTTTAAATGTTGTAATTGTACCTGCATCCACCACTTCCCCTGGCACATCATTCTATTCACAAACCACCCTCTGCATGAAAAAGTTGTCCCTTAGGTCCCTTTTAAACTTTTCCCCTCTCACTCTAAACCTATGTCCTCTGGTTTTGGACTCCCCTACCTGAGGGAAAAGACCTTTTGCTATTCACCTTATCGAATCCCCTCATGATTTGATAAACCTCTGTAAGCTCACCCCGAAGTGTCCTGAGCTCCAGTGCAAAAAGTCCCAGCCAATTTAGCCCCTCCTTATAACTCATACCCTCCAGTTCTGGTAACTTTCCTATAAATCCTTTCTGAACTCTCCGATTTAATAATATCGTTCCGATAGCAGTGTGACCTGAACTGCACGCCTCATCAATCCCTGTACAACCTCAACATGACGTTCTGTACTCAATGGTCTGAGCAATGAAGGCAAGCATGCTAAACACTTTCTTAACCACCCTGTCTATATATGAAGCAACATTCAAGTTACTATGTACCTGAACATCTAGGCCTCTCTGTTTGACAACACTCCCCAGGGCCCTACCATTAATTGTGCCAGTCCTGCCCTTGTTTGTTTTACCAAAATGCATCAGCTCACATTTATCTAAATTAAACTCCATCTGCCACTCCAGCTGATCAGGGTCCCACTGTACTCTGAGACAATCTTCTTCACTGTCTATGATATCACCAATTTGGTGTCATCTGCAAATCATTCTTCTTTTATTCTCATCAAATCATTTACATAAATGACAAACAATTGTGGACGTAGCACTGATCCTTGTGACACCACTCCAGTCCAGTCTACTACCTCCCTCTGTCTCCTACCATCAAGTGAACTTTGGATCCAATTGGCTAGCTCCCCCGAAGCCCATGTGATCTAACTTTACTAACTGGTCTACCATGTGCATACTCACTGAGCTGAAAATGCGTTGCTGGAAAAGCGCAGCAGGTCAGGCAGCATCCAAGGAGCAGGAGAATCGACGTTTCGGGCATGATTCCTGAAGAAGGGCTCATGCCCGAAACATCGATTCTCCTGCTCCTTGGATGCTGCCTGACCTGCTGCGCTTTTCCAGCAACATATTTTCAGCTCTGATCTCCAGCATCTGCAGTCCTCACTTTCTCCCATACTCACTGTGAGCCTACCTGGATGCACCTCTGCCCTGCATTACCTTGTCAACTAGAGATACCCAATAACATTACTGCTATCTTTCATGCATTTAGCAGAATGACAAAGGAAAGCAGTTGCAACAGGCTTCTATCAGGTCATGTTCTTCGTTTAGGAGTTCCTGGCACAGTAAGTCAAGGGCATCCTCCAATACGAGTCCAGGCCCTGTGTGGGAGGGTTCAGGGTCACGGTCATCTGCTCAAGAGGGCTGAAGAGTTGAATGATAGTCAGCACACCACTTGTCTTGACTCTTTCTGCCTTAGAGTGGGTTGTTTTCTTCATGGAATGAGACAGAGCCAGGGCTTATGGGGAGATTAAAGTAGATGGCAAAGCTATTGCTACTGATGCAGATGGGGAGAGTCCTGAGTAACTGCTGGCAGTGCAGAGGGCAGGCAGGGTTAGTGGGACACTGGGGTGGGTGACAGTGAGTGGCTGAAGATGTGGCAATGATTTGATTTGATTTATTGTCACATGTACCTCAGTACAGTGAAAAGCCTTGTTTGGAGCAGTACAGGCAGATCATGGTCAGAAAAGATGTACAGATCATAGGTATACCATTGGACAGTGGTATACAGGCAAGATTAACATTAACAAGGTAAATATTATTTGAAGTTACAGAGTCCATTCATTAGTGTAATAATGGCAGAGAAGAAGCCCTTGAAGCTGTTGGTGCATGTGTTTAAGCTTCTATATTTTCTGCCTGATGGAAGAGGCTGTAAGAGAGCATTACCAGGGTGGGGAGGGTCTTGATGATGTCGGTAGCCTTTTCTCCGCAATGAGCGGAAGGTTGGCGTCTGTGATGGTCTGGGCTGTGCACACAACCTTCTGTAGTTTCATACAGTTCTGGGCAGAGTATTTGCCATATCAGGATGTTATGCAGCTGGATAATATGCTTTTGATGGTGCATCTATAAAAATGGTGAGGGCCCTTATGGACATGCCAAATTTCCTGGGTTACATGAGGAAGAAGAGGCATTATTGTGCTGCCTTGACCATCGGATCTACGTGGAAAGCCCTCTATCTCCTTTCTGTATTCTGACTCACTGTTGTTTGATATCCATCCTACCACAGTGGTGTCATCAGCAGACTTGTAGATGGGAATTTGACAACATAGTTGTGGTGTACAGGGAGTACAGTAGGGGGCTGAGAATGAATCCTTGCCGGGTGGGGGGGGGGGGGGCTCCCATGTTCAATGTTATCGTGGAGGAGATGCAGTCGGCTATTTTCACTGATTGCGGTCTAGAGGTCAGGAAGCTGAGGATCCAATTGCAGAGGGCTGAGCCAAGACCTATGTCTCTGAGTTTTGAGATCGGTCTAAAGGGGATGGCGCTATTGAAGGAGGAGCTGTAGTCAATGAGCAGGAGTCCGATGTAGATTTTGTTATTTTCCAGTTGTTCCAGGGATGAGCGCAGGGCTAGGGAAATGGAGTCTGTTGTGGACCTGTTATGTCGGTGGCAAATTGCAGGGGACTAAGGCAGGCTGGGAGGCATGGGTTGATGTGCCTCTCAAAGTACTTCATGATTATGAAGGTCAGAGCTATTGGGCGGTAGTCATTAAGGCATGTCACGTGTGCTTTCTTAAGCACAGGGATAATGCTGATCTTCTTGAAGCAGATGGGGACTTCGGCTAGTAGGAGGGAGAGATTGAAGATGTCACTGAATACCTCCGCCAGCTTGACTGCACAGGATCTATGTGCACGGACAGGGACTCCGTCTGGACCGATAGCTTTCCTTGATTGTGTTGTGAGGAAAACCAGCCTCGGAGTCAGAATCGGGATTGAACGACAGAGTTCCAGGGAGAGAGACACTCACCAACATGATTGTCAGCTGTGAACCTTCTCTCACCCTTGGAGCACATGTCATGATATTTTATACATTTCATGGTATAATAGTTCAAGTATTGAGTCTTTGTTTGCACAGCATGGTTTGTTTGCAGAAAACATTACAGAGTCATTGTCAGTTTCAGCAGCTACGCGGCAGTCCTTTGCTCCAGTAATTGGTTGTGATCATTCTTCCTGACAGGAAGATCGTTTTCCATTACTGCAAATCTGAAGTATTAACACTTGTATACAAGCAGTCTCAGGTAGCATTTCTTCAACATTTCTATTGAAGGTGGTGGCTGGACTCAGACACTTCGGCGGGCAGTAGACGTTACTGACGTGTGCTCTCCCCCCCACCTGCCTTAAACTAATCATATACATTCTGTGCCTATTGTACTGGTATCCTGTTGGCCTCAGGAAGTATGTGTGTATGCTTTGCTGTATTTTTCCATGTAATGGCTCAGTGGTCATCTTGTGTGCAAAGTGACCAACTTATGGCTCAATGACCATCTTGTATCTGTGTGCCCCGTGTCAACTCCCACTTCAGTTCACCCCCAGGAAGACTGATCTGATGTGTGCAGTAGTAATGGAGGGAACAAGTGCATCTATGGTAGTTGGGATAGGTGACACTGCATCGCTAGCATTCTGCTCAAACTGAGCATAGAAAACATTGAGTGCATCAGGGAGGGATGTAACTTTGTGTGCTATCTTGCTCAGCTTCATTTGTATCTTGTTATGTTGTTTAAACCTTGCCACAGGCAGCAGCTGTTTGTCTGGTTGGTTTGGGCCTCTAACTTGGTCCGGTACTGCCCCACGGCATCTCTGATGGCTTTGCGGCGGTCATATCTGAATTTTCTGTATGGTTCTGTGTCATCCGACTTGAATTTTGCGCACTTGGTCTTCAGTAGACAGTGGATTTCCCGGTTCATCCGAGGTTTCCAGTTGGGGAAATCCCAGATTGACTACTTTGGCACACAATCCTCCATGCATTTGCTAATGAAGTCCATGGCAGTGGCAGCATAATCATCTAGGTTTTCCGCTCACTCCTTGAACAGTCCAACCCACCAATTCCAAGCAGTCTCAGAGACACTGGTGAGAATGGCACCGCGTGAACCTTGGTGGGAGGTGGTGCAGTGACAGAGATAGAGTGCATGTGAGATATCAGAGAGAAGAAGGTGGCATTGTCAGACTGGGGAGGTCATTGAGCTTCCTCCAGTGCTGTGCCCTCCTCCAAATGGCTGAAATTGCTTTAACTCTCATGGCAACGTTGGACTAGGTTGGCATGGTCTGGTGTTGTAGCCTCCACTGCTGGCCTTAAGGCAACAGAATGTCCTGGCTGTGCACCACTCCACCCAGCCAGTTCTGCCAGGTCCCTAACTGCACAACGGAGCATCGATTTCTCCCTGGCAGAACTGTCAACAACCATACAGGGCAGCGCTATGCTGCCAGTGCTTATCCGAGTGCACAGCATGGTTTCAGGTTGGCATGAGAGCAAAGAATGCTGGTGAATTCTGGGAAATCCCGAGTAGTGAGCTGTTCCCAGAATGGCATGTGATAAGGTGGGGTGGAAATCAGATATAAGGGATGCCATAGGGACAGGGTAAATAATTAATGCGGTGAGTTTGCTAAGATACAGTGAGAAAACTGAATAGATTTCACAATGAGAAGGCTTCCAAAACCTCGGCACAACTTGCACTTAGCCAAAAAAGTTCAGTCCCGTGTCTTCTTAGCTACGAACGTTAGACAGGGAAGTGTTTTTCCTTTACTTCATTAGAATACGTTTGGTCTAAGGAGGATATTGGCAGGAACTCTCAGCATGAACAGTACTTCCTACAGTATAGTTAACTGGCACAACCTTACAACTGTGTGCCCCTGGCAGAGAAAGACTCTCCCCTTCATTCTCACTCTGCTGCTGCTTCAATCATATTGGCATCGCAGTCTAACATCTGTATCCCAGTCTAGGCCTGATGCCATCCCATAGGGGGCCAACTATCAGCTGGCTGTCCAGATGGTTGGAGAACCCACTTTGTCCCAGTCATAGACCCTTTTAATATTTTAATATAAGGCCAAAAGCTGCTGAGGAAGACAGAGAGAAAGGGAGAGAGCAGACAAAGAATGTTCTGTGAATCGTTCATCTGCTGCATCTGGCATTGCAGCCAAAAGTAAGCGAGACAACAATAAGTTCAATGTTATTTTTCGGAGTATATAAGAAGCAGGATGCTCCATAAGTTCCTTTGCCTTGCCTATATCCTCCTCTAGTTTGCACATTTTAAATCTCCTGATGCCCTTTGGTATATCTTCATGCAGATGCAGTGCACGTCAGTCAGTCATCTCCAGAATATTGTACCCTACACAATCGAGTCATCCAGAGCTGATGGGGAGGACTCTCAGCTTGTTACTATGAAGTACAAGCTATAACCACCGCTCATTAATACTGCAAACAAACAACTGACCAAGTGCATTTGTCTACCTAATGCGTATTAAACAGCACTAGGAGGGCCATGTGAAAATGACTGACTTTTAAACTTGTGCTTTATGAACTCAGATTTGTTTTGCAGCTGTCAAATAGCCGTTGCTGCCATATATTCGGGGTTATGGGTCCATGCTAGTAAGATGAAATAGGCTCATGCCACATCACAGTAGTCTTCCGTCACTCCAACCTTTACCTGGAAAATACTGCTGAGATTTTACCAAGTGAAAGTGACTCGGAGATGAGGATCCAGAAACAGTGTGGATTGTTGCTCTCGGGAACCAGACCGAGGAGAAGAGCTGGTGCAGTGAAATATTGGCTGCCGTTTTGATCCTGTTACACTCCAATTTTGCTATCCCCATAGGTTTGAGAAGGTGGAACTTCTGTTCAATGCGTTTTCCTGTTTTATAGAGAACTCTACCGGACACATTGGGCTGAATCTCCCCAACCTGGTTTCCGGGGGCTGGGAAAATGCCAATGATGGGGTTAGGAGGAGGGGCTGAAAGCTTCCACCCCCACCTGTGGGAGCAGCGGGCACCTCGGCAGCACGGCAATCCACCAGGCGGCATCTTTTTCAATTCTTTAACAGGATGTGGGCATCACTGGCTGGACCAGCATTTATTGCCCAGAGGGCAGTTAGTAACCAACCATATCGTTGTGGGTCTGGAGTCACATGTAGACCACGCTAGGCAGATTTCTTTCCCTGAAGGACATCAGTGAACCAAATGGATATTTCCTGACAATTGATTCATCGTCATTATTAGACTCCTGGTGAGTTTAAACTACACCATTTGCAATGGCCAGAACATTACCTGGGTCCCTGAAATAGCAATAATACCACAAAAATATCAACTTCCCACCAAGCTCCAAAGCAGTTTGCCCATGTTGAGGGGAGTCCTGTCACTGGGTGAGAAGGAAGATGGCCAGGTCAACCCTGAAAGCATTCCTTTTCTCTGATGAGTGTTCCCCAGCCCACAGCTTGAGCCAGCTCAGTGGGAATGATATTACAGTGCCTTCTGGCCAAGATTGATAACTGGTATGTTGCTGCCAGTCCTAACTGACATCTCTTGGGTCAGGCCAATACCATCGACTGGCTAGTCCTGGCACAATCCTGCCCGCAAGTCCCGCTGGCCACAAGAGAGGTGTCGGCACCCATTTTCAGTCCTGACACGGGATGTGACCATCAGTGAGAAGATTTATCCTGATGATAGAGTGAGATAAGCAGGGTGGGAGCAGGCCCTTGAGGAACACAAACTCTATCGAAGACCAGTTGAGCTGAAATCCTAAATCTGAGCTGTAAAATCTATGTAATATACAGTAGGATTTGTTTTTTGTTATTTTAGTAATTCTGTGGGAAGCTAGGGAAATGATTACTGGGCCTCTTGCTGA
Organism: Chiloscyllium plagiosum; assembly: GCF_004010195.1. Taxonomy (NCBI): domain Eukaryota; kingdom Metazoa; phylum Chordata; class Chondrichthyes; order Orectolobiformes; family Hemiscylliidae; genus Chiloscyllium; species Chiloscyllium plagiosum. Next base: position 100,628,999 of record NC_057714.1, on the reverse strand, counting down.
GATGTTTATATCTTCAATAGCCACAGGTGATGTAATAAAAGACTGGAAGTTGGCTAACGTCGTGCCATTATTTAAGAAAATGGGTAAGGAAAAGCCAGGGAACTACAGACCAGTGAACCTGACATTGGAAGTGTGCAAGTTGTTGGTGGGAATCCTGAGGGACAGGGTTTACATGTATTTGAAAAGGCAAGGACTGATTAAGGATAGTCAACATGGCTTTGTGCGTGGGAAATCATGTCTCACTAACTTGATTGAGTTTTTTGAAGAAGTCACGAAGAGGATTGATGAGGGCAGAGTGGTGGACGTGATCTATATGGACTTCAGTAAGGCGTTTGACAAGGTTTCATGTGGTAGACTGGTTAGCAAGATTAGATCACATGGAATACAGGGAGAACTAGCCATTTGGATACAGAACTGGCACGAAGGTAGGAGACAGAGGGTGGTGGTGGAGGGTTGCTTTTCAGACCGGAGGCCTGTGACCACCGGTGTGCTATAAGGATTGGTGCTGGGGCCAGTGCTTTTCATCATTTATATAAATGATTTGATTGTGAGCACAGGAGGTATAGTTAGTACATTTGTAAATGACACAAAAATTGGAGGTGGACAGTAAACATTACCTCAGAGTACAATGGGACCTTGATCAGATGGGCCAGTGAGCTAAAGAGTGGTAGATGGGGTTTAATTTAAATAAATATGACATGCTGCATTTTGGAAAGGCAAATCAGGGCATGACTGAATCACTTAATGGTAAGGTCCTCGGGAGTGTTGCTAAACAAAAAGACTTTGGAGTGCAGGTTCATAGTTCCTTGAAATTGGAGTCGCAGATAGATAGGATAGTGATGAAGACGTTTGGTATACTTTCCTTTATTGGTTAGAGCATTGAGTATAGGAGTTGGGAGGTCATGCTGCGGCTGTATAGGGCATTGGTAAGGCCTGCATTGGAATACTGCGTGCAATTCTGGTCATCCTATCGGAATGATGTTGTGAAACTTGAAAGGGTTCAGAAAAGATTTAGAAGGATGTTGCCAGGGTTGAAGGGTTTGAGCTATAGGGAGAGACTGAATAGGCTGGGGCTGTTTTCCCTGGAGTGTCGGAGATTGAGGGGTGACCTTATAGAGGTCTATAAATTCATGAGGGGCATGGATAGGGTAAGTAGACAAGGCCTTATCCCCGGGGTGGGGGAATCCAAAATTAGAAGTTTAAGGTGACAGGGGTAAGATTTAAAAGGGACCTAAGGGGCAACATTTTCACACAGAGGGTAGTGCATGTGTGGACTGAGCTGCCGGAGGAAGTGGTGAGGGTGGTACAATTACAACATTTAAAAGATATCCAGATGGTTGAATAGAAATTGGAAAGATTTAGAGGGATATTGACCAAGCGTTGCCAAATTTGACTAGACTTAGTTAGGATATCTGGTCAGCATAAATGAATTGGACTGAAAGGTGTGTTTCCATGCTGTACAGCTCTTTGACCCTATGACGATAATTGTGCCACATAATTTGCTATGATGCAAAGCTAAGGACAACACACCCACAAGCAACCACCCCCTCCATCACCAATGCTCAGTTGCAGCAGGGTGTACTTTCTACAGGATGCCCTGCAGAATAAAATCACCAATGGTCTTCAGATAGTACCTTCCAAACACATAAACTCCACTATCTAGAAGGACAAGGGCAGCAGATACATGGGAATACCACCATCTGCAAGTTGATCTCCAAGCCATTCACCATTCTGACTTGGAAATACATCGCCGTTCCTTCATTGTCGCTGGGTCAAAATCCTGGAATTCCCTCCCTAAGGGCATTTTGTGTCTAACTACAGCAAATGGACTGCAGCGGTTCAAGAAGGCAACTCACTATCACCTTCTCAATTGCAACTAGAGATGGGCCCAGCCAGTGATGCTCATGTCCCAGGAGCAAATTAAAAAAATCTGTTTTATGGTGGTATAACCTGAATGCTATAACTAACAAATGGACTACGAGCATTTTAATTTCTTCAGAGTAAACAGTTCAGTCTTGTAGGTATTCTGACTGATGTCTGGATACCTTCAAAGCCATAGATTGGAACCTGAAATGAACTGCTTTCATGAAAATGCCACCAAAATACAGATGACATTCATTGGCTGTGGAATACAGGATGGAAGTATTAATGTAGATTAGCACACAGAATACGCCCTCCATATTAAAAGTAATTCAACTTACTTCTCTCATGCCAGTTTGCAAGATCTTTAATCCTGTTTCTTCTTCCAGTTTTTCCTTGTTGATCACTGTCAGAAAAAAAGAGACAGGTTTAAACTGGATGTACGGAAGGCATGCTCCAATATCATTCCAGGGAATGTGGACGGCATTAGTACATACCCACAGACTGGGATCTTTCAGAGTGCCCACAATAAGGGAATTATGCAATTATTGAGAAAAATAATCTGAGAATTGATGATGCCCTGTAAAGTTGCACATTTTTTTAAAATTGAACATTTAAACAAATCAATCACCATGAACACAAAAGCTGCCAGTAGATGTTTTATATTGAGCAAACATGGTTGAGGTTTTCAAGATTTATTTTCTCCATTCATTGCTGCACATCTAAGGACCCAAAACCAAAATCTGAAGCAACTTGCCTCAGGGCATGTATATTCCCATAGAGTATTGCTACCACATTCCGCTCAGCAGATGTCACAAGCGGGACGACATGTTAGAAGAATATTTTGCTCTCGTTCAATTATGGAATCATGAGGCAGATTTCCAGGCAAAGGTCACACAAGGATGCTTTGAACAGCCACATCCCTGGCCAGAGATGAGACTACTAGCCCTCACTTGGGCAGATAACTTACTTCAGACAGCTCCCAGTCGACCTTTATTGCCAGCAGTTCTGTAGTGGCAGCAGAGCCAGTGAGATTGTTGGCTCAGACTGGGACTGCAGACAGATCCCCCCAGTCTAGGTCCCATAGTCCAGGCAGGGCTCATGGCAGGTAAATCAGATGAGGTCTGGGTGGAAATGACAACAATGGCGAGGCCACAGTGGGAGGGAGAACTTCCTGGGAATGGGGAATTGGTCAGTCTAGAAAGAAGGCCATTGAATGAGGCACCCCCTGACACCATCACCAATGCCTCACGTCAGGCAAGGAGTGGCCCTTAAAAGATTTAAAAAATCCTCTCTTCTCCTTAGGCTAGTCACCATCCTGACTTGGAATTGTATCAGCAGTTTTGTTGCTTATCAAAATCCTGTAACAACTGCACCCCACCACCACCGCCAGCTCCCCCCCCCCCAACAGCATTGTGGGTCTACCAACACCAAAAGGACAGCAGCAACACTTTCTCAAAGACAATACTGGGACAGATAATAAAGGTTAGCCTAGATCGAGGAGCTCACATCCCCTGAAGGAATACAATAATGGTGACAGAAGAACAGACCAGGACTACCAAGCAGGCATATAAGGACAGATGAATACTACGCAAGCCTTTGACACCGGTGACACTAAAACTGCAGCAGCTTCAATATTTTGTGAGGTGACCAGAGAAACACTCAAAAAAAAGACCACCCTCATATGTTTCATGTCCAAAAATATCCTGAAATCTTCCCAATTTCTAAATATACTGCTTGCCGTAATATAATAGTGACGTTCATTCATTTGGGCAAAGAGAGATTTAAATCATTACCTTGCATCATTTAATAACTTCTTTCTGTGTACATAAAACTGTACTCACAAATCACACCGCGTAAGTAAAACAGACATTTTCTAAACTCAATACAGTTACAGTTTGTAATTAAAACCAAGAATATTGTCTGAAATATATATTAAACCTGGCCTGTTAATTAATCACGCAACACTTTCAAAACAGGCAATTAGAGAGGCAAGGAACAGAAATATGAGGAATAGAAAATGGAAACAGCATGTTACTAAATTTTTAACCAAATTATTGTCCAAGAACCTTTCTTGAATGCTCCCACGTGCAAAAAAATGTTTTTTTCTTAAAAATCCCCAGATGAAGGATATGCAAATAGGCTGGAAGAGCTGAACCCTATAATGTTCTGAAAATTCTGCAAAGGCCTATTTAATTAGTATTTTAATTTATCAAAATTATTCTTTGCACTTGACAATTTATGCAGTATTCTATGTAATTAAGCATGCAGCTTCAGAGGAATAATCTTGCCAGCACTGCTAATAGCAGTTATTCTACCCTGAAAGGAACTGTGTATGTCTCAACTCTGATCTAAATTACAATAAGGAGAAATTAATGGCTTTTTTTCCCTTTATCAAAGCGCATGCTGGGAGTTCCGCAGATTATACCATTCTACTGTAGAGCAGCCTGGTAATTAGCCAAGAAGAGTACGCATTTTCAGTCCTGTGTATATGCCTATTAGCAGCTTGTCAATATTAGTTCCCAGCTTAAAAAAAACATGCTGCTTGTTTCTAAACGCTTGATCTAAATGTGTAGCTTGCAGTATTGTTGATGACAGCTTGGTAAATGCTGGTGTCAAGACCAATTTTAAAACCATTTTTCAAATTATTTTAATTAGATTTTTTTTCATTCTCACTTGCATTAATTTAGTTTCTGATACTAGCGTTTTAGCTTTCAATCTGTTCGCATGAATTTCCTTACAGTACGCTGTGTGGCCTAAAGACACTTAACCAGGGCTTTGATACTAAAGCTAGAGTCTGGCACAATTAGAGATGGGGAAGGTGGGACCCACTGTTGTTACTCCCAGAGCAAATCCAGCCACTGAATTCTATTGTGGCAAATTATAACTTTTTTTATATATAAAAATGAAACAACCTCTGAGGCAGTTTTTTGCCTCATTGTGCAATACATAACACAAGTTTTAAAATGAAGTGAAAACCGAAAGAAATGTGGATGCTGTAAGTCAGAAAGAAAATAAAACAGAAGTTACTGGAAAAGCTCAGCAGGTCTGGCAGCATCTGTGAAGAGAAATCAAAGCTAATGTTTCAGGTCCGGTGACCCTTCCTCAGAGTTTTTCCAGCAAATTCTGTTTTTGTTTTAAATTGAGTAATTTCTAGGCAGACCAAAACTGTTCTCAAGAAACAAAGACACAAACAAAAGCCAAAAGGTGGTCTCTGAGACTTTTAACTCATTAAAATAAATCATTACAGATAGTGATACAGATTAACAAGATCGTATAAAATGCAAACAAAGGAATTGGGATCATTTCTAAAGGGATAGAACTGAACGACAGAGAAGGTATGTTCAGGTTGTAAAAACACCCTGGCAGCAACACAGTGCAAAGTTTGGGTTTCCAAATTATAAAAAAAAGTATACAGGAGAAGGTACAAAGAAGATTTACAAGAATAACACCAGAACTCAGAGAGTATGATTATCCAGAAAGATTGAATAGTCTTTCCTCTAGACAATACAATGCTGAAAAGAGTAATCGTGATTCAAATGAGACCAAAACTATAGATCATAAATAAAAGGTAATCAATAGAGAATTCAGGAGAAAACCTTTTATCCAGACTAGAATGTGGGACTTCCTGCCGTACCGGGAAGTTGTGGTGAGTTGAATAAGTGAATTTACGAGGAAGCTAGGTAAACATTGAATTAAAACAAAGAACTGTAGATCGTGGACATCTAGAAATAACAAATCCAAACATTGCTGGTGAAATTCAGACAGGATTTGTTAAGAAAAAACAGAGTTAACATTTTTAGCTGAAACTTCAGCAATATTTGTTTTTGTTTGAGTGAGATATGTACATGTTGGAGCAAAGAATAGAAGGTTAAGTTGACAGCGTTAGATAAAGAAAGGTGTTTAAAGGCTTCGGTGGAGCATAAGCTCGCATGTGGTTCAGCTGGGCTGAATATTTCCCTTCAGAATTTTCTGGGTAATATTATGAAAAGGGAGGACTTAAAGGACTGATTTGAAACACCACTTGGATTTTAGAATTTAGTGACAGGCTGAGGGAGTCAAACATTCCACAGATTCTGATGACTCTCTGCTAAGGAGCATGGTGTAAAGACACCGATCTCTCCAACAACATCAGCAAAACGAAGGAGCTGGTCACTGACTTCAGGAAGTGAAGTGGAGGCCACACCTGTGTCTGCATCAATGGTGCTGAGGTGGAAACGGTCGAGAGCGTCAAGTTTCTGCATGTGACGATCACCTACAATTTGTTCTGGTTCACCCACATGGATACCATGGTCAAGAAAGCACAGCAATGCCTCTACTTTCTCAGGAGGCTAAGGACATTTGGCATGTCCATATAGACACTTATAAATGTTTATCGATGCACCATTGCAAGAATCCTATCTGGGTGCATCACAGTGTGGTATGGCAACTGGTCTCCCAAGATGAAAGAAACTACAGAGAGTTGTGAACACAGCCCAGTCCATCACACAAACCAGCCTCCCATCCATTCTGCCCCATTACTTGTCAGACTTTTGAATGGATCTCTTTAATATTGATATTGATCTCTCGTTACACCTTCTCAGCAGCTGTAACATTGTATCCTGCACTCTGTTCTGTTACCCTGCTGTACTTGTACAGTACAATCTGCTTTTAAAGCAAATGTAAGACAACACTTTTCACTGTACCTCAGTACACATGAGAGTAATCAAATCAAATCAAATCAAAAACAGGATGATTTGGGAAATACGTGGAAAGAAAGAAGGGGGTTATTATAGGAGAGGAGGAATAATGCCAGTCGAAAGTGAGAACTGCAGATGCTGAAAATCAGAGTCAAAAAGTGTGGTGCTGAAAAAGCACAGTAGGTCAGGCATCATCTGAGGAGCAGGAGAGTTGATGTTTCGAGCCTAAGCTCGATGAAGAGGAACAATGGCAATCTCAGAACCATCTCAAAATCTGCAAAATAGAGAACGTTATCATTTATTCCAAGGGGAACTGAATACAAAAATAGAGAGCTTATGCTTCAGTTGTACAGAGGGCTGGTCAGTGACCAGACCTGGATGAAATACAGTGTACAATATTGGTCACTTTAGTTAAGGGAGGATGTACATGTCCTGGAAGGAGTTGAGAAGTGATTGACTGGACTAACACCGAGATTGAGGACGTTGTTTCATGAGGAAACATTTGACAGACTTAGGCTGGTCTTCACTGGAATTTAAGAGTAAGAGGCAACTTGATTAAACACTGTGAGCTCGTGCAAGATCTTGATAGAGTAGATGTGGAAAGGATGTTTCTTCTTATCTGAGAAACTAGAACGACAAGTCAGTGTTTACAAATTAAGGTTCGACTATTTAATACAGATCACACAATTTTTTTTCTCAGAGAGTTCTGATTCTTTGGAAATCGCTTCCTGAAAAGGTGATGAAAACCAAAGTTCTTAAAACTATTTCAGGCAGAGATAGATAGATTCTTGTTAAGCAATGGGGTGAACAGCCCTATCAAGAATGTGAATGTAAGATTCCAATCACATCAGCCATGACCTTATAGAATGGCAGAACAGTTTCAAGGGGACAGATGGGATTTCTCTTTGTCCATATGTTCATCAGTAATCATTCTGAAGTCTTGTCAATGTGGCCATAAAGGCAAACATAATGCACAGCAAGATCCCACATGCAACGATGATGCGAACAATACGTTATTGGGCTGAATCTTATGATATTTTGGAGAAGTGTAATTTTTTCCGACGCCCCTCCCCCAAGTCCCTCCTCCCTATCTTTTATCTTAGGCTGCTGGACCAACTTTCCTCATTCCTGAAGAAAGGCTAATGCCCGAAACGTCGATTCTCCTGTTCCCTAGATGCTGCCTGACCTGCTGCGCTTTTCCAGCAACACATTTCCAAACTAGAACGTCAAGTCAGTATTTACAAATTAAGGTTCGACTATTTAATACAGATCACACAATTTTTTTTCTCAGAGAGCTCTGATTCTTTGGAAATCGCTTCCTGAAAAGGTGATGAAAACCAAAGTTCTTAAAACTATTTCAGGCAGAGATGGATGTTCACCCCATTCTTGTTAAGCAATGGGGTGAACAGCCCTATCAAGAATGTGAATGTAAGATTCCAATCACATCAGCCATGACCTTATAGAATGGCAGAACAGTTTCAAGGGGACAGATGGGATTTCTCTTTGTTCGTATGTTCATCAGTAATCATTCTGAAGTCTTGTCAATGTGGCCATAAAGGCAAACATAATGCACAGCAAGATCCCACATGCAACGATGATGCGAACAATACGTTATTGGGCTGAATCTTATGATATTTTGGAGAAGTGTAATTTTCACCAGGCCTAGCACCTTCTCTCATAATATCATCCCATTAAAAAAAATTGGATTACCATTTCATTAACCATCTACCCTGCCCCATTAGTGCTTCCCTTGTCCAATCCTGGCCTGATTCTACATTCGTCGTAGCTGGACGTACATGCCACTGCTGGGATATCCCAGAATAGACCGTCTTTCCTGGCACTGCCACCATATTTAAAAGGCTGTTATGCACCTGGTCGAGAGCTGGCAGTCTGGGAGATGGAAGAAAGCATAGGTCGGCAGATTTTGGAAAAGTGTGGACGGAGTAGGGTTGTTGTAATGGGTGGCTTTAACTTTCCCAATATTGATTGGAACCTCCTTCGAGCAGAAGATTTGAATGGAGCTGTTTTTGTAAGGTGGGTTCAGGAGGGTTTCCTAACTCAGTACGTTGACAGGCCAACGAGGGGAGACGCCATTCTAGACTTGGTGCTCGGAAACGAGCTGGGGTAGGTATCAGATCTTGTGGTGGGAGAGCATTTTGGTGATAGTGACCACAACTGCCTCTCATTCTGCATAGCTATGGAGAAGGAAAGGATTAGGCAAAATGAGAGGATATTTTATTGGGGAAGAGGAAACTATGATGCGATTAGACATGAGTTTGGAAGCATGGATTGGGAGTAATTGTTCCATGGTAAAGGCACTATAGACATGTGGAGACTGTTTAAGGAACTGTTGTTGCAAGTGATGAATAAATATGACCCTCTGAGACAGGCAAAAAGATAAAGGAACCTTGGATGACGAGAGCGGTGGAACTTCTCATCAAAAGGAAGAAGGTAGCTTACATAAGGTGGAGGAAGCTAGGGTCAAGCTCAGCTCGAGAGGATTACAGGCAGACGAGGAAGGAGATCAAAAATGGTCTGAGGAGAGCTAGGAAGGGGCACGAGAAAGGCTTGGCAGAACGGATTAGGGAGAACACAAAGGCATTTTACACTTATGTGAGGAATAAGAGAATGGTCAAAGAAAGAGTAGGGCCAATCAGGGATAGCAAAGGGAATTTGTGTGTGGAGTCTGAGGAGGTAGGGAAAGCCCTAAATGAGTTTTTTGCTTCTGTCTTTACGAAAAAAATGAACTTTGTAGTGAATGAAACCTTTGAAGAGCAGGTGTGCATGCTGGAATGGATAGAGATAGAGGAAGCTGATATGCTGAAAATTTTGTCAAATATTAAAATTGACAAGTCGCCAGGCCCGGACCAGATTTGTCCTCAGCTTCATTGGGAAACGAGAAATGCAATTGCTTCGCCACTTGCGAAGACCTTTGCATCCTCGCTCTCCACTGGAGTGTACCTGAGGACTGGAGAGAGGCAAATGTAATTCCTCTCTTCAAGAAAGGAAATAGGGAAATCCCCGGCAATTACAGACCAGTAAGTCTCACGTCTGTCCTCTGCAAGGTGTTAGAAAAGATTCTGAAGGATGGGATTTATGACCATCTGGAAGAGCATGGCTTGATTAAATGCAGTCAACACGGCTTTGTGCGGGGCAGGTCATGCCTCACAAACCTTATCGAGTTCTTTGAGGATGTGACTAGAAAAGTTGATGTGGGTTGAGCTGTGGATGTGGTGTATATGGACTTCAGCAAGGCATTTGATAAGGTTCCCCATGGTAGGCTCATTCAGAAGGTCAGGAGGAATGGGATACAGGGGAACATAGCTGTCTGGATACAGAACTGGCTGACCAACAGAAGACAGCGAATGGTAGTAGAAGGAAAATATTCTG
>NC_057714.1:100586443-100618798 GCF_004010195.1 Chiloscyllium plagiosum | reverse complement strand
ATAAACCTTTGGTTAGACCGCACTTGGAATACTGCATCCAGTTCTGGTCACCCTATTATAGGAAAGATGTGGATGCTTTGGAGAGGGTTCAGAGGAGGTTTACCAGGATGCTGCCTGGACTGGAGGGCTTATCTTATGAAGAGAGGTTGACTGAGCTCGGACTTTTTTCATTGGAGAAAAGGAGGAGGAGAGGGTACCTAATTGAGGTGTACAAGATAATGAGAGGCATAGATAGAGTCGATAGCCAGGGACTATTTCCCAGGACAGAAATGACTAACACGAGGGGTCGGCACAACATCGTGGGCTGAAGGGCCTGTTCTGTGCTGTACTGTCCTATGTTCTATGTTCACCATGGTCACTGATATTTGCGCTGGGCGATGCAGGAAAGGTAAGGCATGGCAAAATAGAAAAGACAAGGCAAGATGAGGCATAGATGCTGAGAGCTTGCATGTAGGCACAAGGAGAGGGAGCGCTGAGAGAACAGATGAGATGCAGGCTGGTTCAATCTGTGATCTGGGTGTCTGATCCTGTAAGACTGGATTAGAAGAAGAAATAGAATCATACTGTAATTGGATCAAAGATTTGCCATGATGGTGCAGAGAAGCGAGCATGTGTCAAATGCCAAGGTCTGTGGATGTGGGGTACACGAGTGCCCTGAAACAATGGAGTCACATGCAGTAAGGACTGCAGATGCTGGAGATCAGAAACGAGAGTGTGTTGCTGGGAAAGCACAGCAGATCAGGCAGCATCCGAGGAACAGGAGAGTCCACATTTCAGGCATAAGCTCTTCATCAGGAATTAGGCTTGTGGGCTGGGGCTGAGAGATAAATGGGAGGGGGTGAGAAAGAGATAGATGGATGAAGGTGAGGGAGTATAGGTCGGGGGGAAGTGATGGACAGGTCCAGAGGGCAGGGATGAGTTGGAGGTTTGGGACTGGGAGATTGTTGGGGGAGAGGGAATGAGGAAGCTGTTGAAATCCACATTTATCCATGTGTGGTTGCAGGGTCCCAAGGCGATGGACTCTGGACTACATTCAGATCAACAATGGACTCCTGACCATACTCAGACCAACACGCCTTAGGACCCTGCAACCACACATGGATAAATATGGATTTGAACAGCTTCCTCATTTCCCCTCCCCCAACATTATCCCAGTCCCAAGCCTCCAACTCTCCATCACTCCTCCCTCTGACTTATCACCTTCTCCCTCACCTTCATCCACCTATTGCTTTCTCAGCTACTCATCCCACCCCCCTCCCATTTATCTCTCAGACCCAACCCACAAGACTCATTCCTAATGAAGAGCTTATGCGCGGAATGTTGATTCTCCTACTTCTCAGATGCTGCCTGACCTGCTGTGCTTTCCCAACAACACACTCTCGACAAGGGGGTCACATGCCCAGTATTGAGGATCTGGAGGATCAAGCAGTGAGCTGGAGTCACCTGGAACATGCTCTGACTTCCTTGTCTGGAATTCTGAGCATTTAGTTTCCATCCAGTATGTGGTTAAAATAGGAATCTGCATTTTAGTCAGGCAACATGAGAAGATAACAAGTAATAATCCTTATTAATAGGCATCTCACCACTCCCAAGCAAGAACCATACCTCAGTGGAGGAGGGTGGAGGATATGACATCAAGGCTATGTCCTTCCGCACCAGCCACCTCATGGTCAGCAACTTCTACAAGCTCCAGAAAGCACCCATCACTTGCACAATCATAACAACTCAGCATTAATCCAGCAGTAACTCACCTGCAAGTAATTGATGCTTCCTTTAAACAGCACTGGTGGGATCCTATCAGCTATTTCCCATGTGCAGAACTGTGTGGGTTAAGTGAGAACAAAACCTGGAACCTTCAGCATCCAGTGGTGTGAGATGTGTCCAGGAGCCAAGGACACCATTTAAATTTCAAAATACAAACAGACAGATCCTTTGATCAGTCTGCAAATCGGGATTACAGGGGAAAAGGCAGGTTGAGTTATAAGGAGAGTCTGGACAGGCTGGGACCTTTTTTCACTGGAGTGTACGAGATTGAAGGCGACTTTGTAGAGGTTTATAAAATCATGAGTATTATAGATAAGGTGAATGGCAGGTATTTTGTTTTCCTAGGATGGGTGATTTCAAGATGATGGGGGCATATTTTAAAAGTGAGAGGAAAAAGATTTAAAAGAGACATGAGCGGCAATTCTTTCACAGAGTAAGTGGTTCATGTGTGGAATAAACTTCCAGAAGAAGTGATGGATGCAGGTTCAGTTACAATGTTTAAATGACATTTGGACAAGTGCATGAATATGAAATGTTTGGAGGGATATGGGCCAAATGCAGGCAGGTAAGACTCATTTTGTTTGGGATTATGGTCAGCATGGACTGAAGGGTCTGTTTCTGTGCTGTATGACTCTGTAACTATGAAAGTGGAGGTGAGGAATGTAGCCATGATCCTATTGATTAGCAGAGCAGACTTGAGGGACTGAATGGCCTACTCCTATTCCTATATCTTTTGGTCTTCAAAACTATTCTTGGCAACCAACATGGGTAGTGCACATTCAAACTTTCAGGGGACTAATTCTAAAGTTGCTCTGGAACACAAAATGAAAATCTTGACTTTTTTTCATTTTGACTTACTGCTCTGCTGTAATATAATATTCAAGCTGGACCTGAAACTTCCGACAGTTGCCAACAGTAATTTCCAGTCTAATGTGCATTAAGGTGTGACAAGCAGAAAATCTTTGAAATGCGCAGCAGGTATCCTGTATCCAAAAATGGAATGGACACGCAAATGTTATGTTTCTTTCAAGTTGTAAGAGCCAATTTGAAATGGTGATTTTTCAGAAACACTTCTTGCACTTGAATTTTTTTGATATATTTTAAAGGTTTTTCTTTCAACTCAATTTCGACCTTCTTTCATAGGATTGCTGTGGGGTTAGGCTTCTGGGGGATTATAGAAACAGGACTAAATTAGTCAGCCCATTGAGTCTAGCACTGATATCCCTCAGCTTGATGAGTACAAAAATCATTAAGAGCAAAAATATTTTTTCACGCAATACAGATATATCCTAAATAGTAAATGGAGTGGAAAACAATTGTGAGAATATAGGTATCTAGGTAAAAACAGGACCTTAAGAGAAAATGGTTGTAAAATATGTGACTAGAAAATATGATTTTGTACTAAGGAGGACTAAGTATATAGGAGTAAAATAGTTTTGAAGACTAGTACTATTGAGGGAGTGAGTTCAAATCCCCTAAATATCCAATTTAAAAACCTGCAAATAAACATTTGCCGGTATTGTTCTAATCAAACTATTTAGAGATGTTATTAGGACAGAATAGGCAAGACTTGAAATTGGGACTTATTGCTCAGAGGTAGGGATACTACCACCGCACCACAAGAACCCTAATAAACATCGGCATTGCATAAGCAAAAAAAATCATTTTGAATCTTTTCGATTGCCTGGAAAAATCAATTAGTTCCCTAATATTGCTCAGAGAAAGAAGTCAGATGCTCTTTCACTATGGTTGTTCTCTGACTCACATTTAACATAAACTCCTAACTAGACTATCAAGTGCCCCAGTAAGCCATACATTAGTATCCATGGCAACTAGAACTGGGCAATAAATGCTAGTCTTTCAGGCAACATCCATATCTTGAGGATAGAAAAAAGAAAATAAATATGAAAACCATTCAATTGGGATGTAATTTTAAAGTGAGAAGCAGAAGGTTTAGAGGTGATTTGAGGAGAATTTTTTTCACCCAGAGTGTGGTGGGAGACTGGGCTGCCCTAGCTGGGAGGATAGCCGAAGTGAATAACCTCACCATTTTTAAAAAATAGTTTGAGCACCTGAAATGTCACAACATTCAAGGCAATGGGCCTAGTGCTGGGAAGCGGAACTAATGTCGATTTAGTGTAGCTTTGGCAGTATGATTTGTTGGGCCAAAGGGCGTCTTCTGTACCATGTGATTCTATCATTGGATACTTACAGTTTACATCTCCCATTATTGAAAGGACATTGTACCAATGAAATAGCTGAAATATATATTTATGTGGCCAATACCAGGAATAACGGCTCAAAAACTATTCATTAGACCAGAGAAAGTTAAATACAATTAGATGGAAGTTTAAAAATAAATGGATTTGTGAACGCATAACATATAAGATTGTTTTCATAGGTTAGAAATCATCAGTGAAGATTAGACCACGTCAATAAAATTAGCTCGAAAAGCATAACAAGGAGACTAGATTTTTTTACCCCACTCAAGAGGTGATTGGAACAAGGGATGTGTTAACTATAACCGGCTTATAGCCAAAGCTGCTAAAATCATGAAATTTAATATGGTGAACACTTGAACAGGAAAAATATTAAAGAATTAGAGATACAGCGCGAGAGTGGGATTCAAGGTGGAAAGACTGATACAGAAGTAGGACTTGTACAGGCATACTAAGTCAAATTGTCTTCTTCAATACCATACATTTTTTCCAGGTTAAAACTTCCTTTTGGGCAATTTGCACATAATTTAAGTGATTGGAACAGGAAAATCAAGGGGATCAGGGAGGGTGTTAAAATAGCCCCACTAAATCGTAAATGTTCTAATATACACAAGACGAATTTCATCCTCTGAATGCTTGGAATTCAACAGTTTTGGAGGGTCTGTGAAAAGAAGTAGAAATTCTTTTAACTGCCATCATAAGATTGAACATAGAATATTTCAAATTATATCGACATTTCCCCTAAAAAGAGATTGTGTCGAATTTAGAATGGGTATCAGACACTGTACCAAATCAAATCTTTTTGTAACCTGCCCAGAATATCTTTTCCAGACGTGTTATGGATGATGAAAAAGAATCTGTGTTTTTCAATGGTATTTCCTTTAATATTTTCCTATTTCTAAAGGTATAGACGTGATTTGTTTGAAGGCTGTTGCTCTTTTGTTTGTCATATTAATGGTTAAAACTTTTTAATTCAAAGCATTCTATACAAAAGATTCCATTATGCTACTCTGTGAAACCTGCCTAATTTTATGTGCCGAGAGTGCGGTGCTGGAAAAGCATAGCAGGTCAGGCAGCATCCGAGAAGCAGCAGAATTGACAATTCGGGCAAAAGCCCTTCATCAGGAATCATGTTGAAAGGCTTTTGCCCGAAACGTCAATTCTCCTGCTCCTCGGATGCTGCCTGACCTGCTATGCTTTTCCAGCACCACACTCTCGACTTTCACCTCCAGCATCTGCAGTCTTCACTTTCGCTGGGGTTTATGTGCTACAGTTGCTAATTTTATTCAACATTGTGCCAGTTCTGGAAATCTATTCACTCAAAGCAAACAGTTTCATTGCAAATGTTTTAACATCTGCCTTGCAGTTAGAATACTCACTGAGGCTGCATCACGTTGAAGACTGAGGAATTCCCGAGTTAAAAACTAATTCCAAATTTTCCAAGAATAAACGATTTTACAAGTGCTTGCTTCTTGTTCAAACTACAACATTGAGGTCACTGGCAATGCTAACTAAAGAAGCTTCCTAAAACCCTCGACCAAACGAATAACACAGTGATAAAGGATAGAGGAGTCAAACATATTCTGAGGGCTGAAGACTATATAGATGCAAGGGGATGCTAATTCCAGACTGAAGCAGCAGACAAAGCAACAAATGTTCCTTCTCCCTCACCCCCTCAGCCCTACACCCCACCCAAATCCTCAGCAGTCTTGATAATGATGGATGCAATTAAACAGCAAGAGGGAGGAAATGCAAAAAAGCTCCACGTTAAGATGCTGTGAACAGCTCAGGTTTGAGATCGCAAAGATTTGAGAGAACCTAATTAGCAGTGTGATTGACTGAGAAAATCCCCAGATGAACAAACTGAACAAATATTTGGGTGAAACGGTCTCATCTGAACTTGGCAGGCACCACATTCCAGCTTCAGGTAAAGTAACTGTTTCCATAAATATTAAATGATCCAACAAATAAACAGATCTAGCCAGCTGACAAAATTCATCTCTGGTGACTTTCCTCAAGCACACAATGGCTGTCAAAAGAAATTTGGCAAAAAAAAATCTGTGGCTTCACTGACAGTAATCCAGAAATTCTGATTAGCACTTGAAAGCCTGACAGGTGACTTTCAGTTTATTTATCAGCAGCCGATCTGTCATTTGCTATAGAAATCAATCCTAACAAGGCTGTTTACGCTGCACTTCCCATGCTGACAAGGCAAATACCCAAAGGGTGCCTGGAACAAAGGACAGACACTGAGTAGGAGGGAGGTGTGGGAATGGAACAGAGGAAAGCTTTTGATAAAAGCGAACATTTACATCAATTTGGCCGGGCATTATGTGACGCCTGAGTGTCGTAAGCAAAACAGAAAGATTTGACATGAATTCCAATTCTTTTGCAGCTAGGCCCGGACACCTGAAGGGGTGGAGGAGTCGGCAGAAGGGACGGATGGCGGATTGGCGGCAGGGTCTGGAGGAGGGGGCGGGTGGGGTATAGGAGGTATGGAACCCGGGCATCCCCAGGCCCAAGGCTCCAGCTCAGGCACAGCAGTTGTGATTGTGGCAGAGGCAAAGGCCCATAGATGAGACTCCAGAGTCCATCAGAGACACCAACAACCCATTAAATAGACCTCAGGGCCCATTACAGAGACTCCAGAGCCAACTACAGAGACCCTAGAGCCCATTACAGAGACACAGAGCATGTTACAGAGACAAGGGGGCCCATTACAGAGACTCCAGAGCCTGTTACAGAGACCGCACAGCCTGTTACAGAGACCCCAGAGCCTGTTACAGAGACAAGGGGGCACATTACAGAGACCCCAGAGCCTGTTACAGAGACCCCACAGCCTGTTACAGAGACAAGGGGGCACATTACAGAGACCCCGCAGCCTGTTACAGAGACAAGGGGGCACACTACAGAGGCCCCAGTGCCCATTACAGAGACCCTGGAGCCTGTTACTGAGACACCGGAGCCCTGTTACAGAGACACAGAGCCTGTTACAGAGACACAGAGCCTGTTACAGAGACACAGAGCATGTTACAGAGACCCTGGAGCCTGTTACAGAGACACCGGAGCCTGTTACAGAGACACCGGAGCCTGTTACAGAGACCCCGGAGCCTGTTACAGAGACACCGGAGCCTGTTACAGAGACCCCGGAGCCTGTTACAGAGACACCGGAGCCTGTTACAGATACACAGAGCCTGTTACAGAGACAAGGGGGCACATTACAGAGACCCCGCAGCCTGTTACAGAGACAAGGGGGCACACTACAGAGGCCCCAGTGCCCATTACAGAGACCCTGAAGCCTGTTACAGAGACACCGGAGCCCTGTTACAGAGACACAGAGCCTGTTACAGAGATACAGAGCATGTTACAGAGACCCTGGAGCCTGTTACAGAGACACCGGAGCCTGTTACAGATACACAGAGCCTGTTACAGAGACCCCGGAGCCAGTGACAGAGACCCCTGAGTCTGTTACAGAGACCCTAAGGCCCATTTCAGAGACCCCAGCCAATGTCAAGCAGTGACTAGAGAACCAGCGGAGGAACAAGAAGACGACAGAAAGATGATATTGCAGTAAAATTCTGCATTATATTCAGTGTTTCAAGATGATGCCGGTGTGTGGTGACACTTTCCATATAATACGGGAAAAAACACTTTTCATTATACTTTTATTTTCATGTGACAATAAATCTAATCTAACCTAATTGATCATTGCACCACAGGTACCCCTTTCTACCTAGTCTACAGATTGTGATGATTTGGAGATGCCGGTGTTGGACTGGGGTGTACAAAGTTAAAATTCACACAACACCAGGTTATAGTCCAACAGGTTTAATTGGAAGCACACTTCCTTTCAGAGTCATTCTTCATAAAGTTTAGAATAACAGGTAAAACCAGTGAGACGTTCCTTTGTTGTCTGCTGGTTAATAGCCCCTGGTTCATCAGGATAGAATCTTTTTAGAGACAGGTTGCTTGAGAATGCAGCCCGCAGTGGTAAACCTCCTCATTAAATATTACATAGGACCTCTCCTCCTCAGCACCACATCTGAATGCAGGGAGGATTGAAAGATAATTGCCAATCCCTCCATAATTCCACTTAGATCCTTCAGTAACCCTGGATGTATTTCATCCGCTCTCAGTCCCTTATCAATGTTAAGTATTGAAAGTTTATCCAATATCTCCTCCTTATCGATTTCAAAGCCTTTGTGTGACTGAGAGGTAATTTCACTGAAACCCACACAATGCTTACAAGGTAGACAGGATAGATGCAGTTGAGCTGTTATCCCCTGGGGGTTGGGGAGTTTAAAATCGGGGGCATAATTTAAAAGCAAGGAGGTGCCAGTTAGGACAGAGATGAGGAGCATTTTTGTTTTACTCAAAGAGTTATGAACCTTTGGAATTCTCTGCCCAGAGAGCTATGGAAGGTCAGTCTTTGAGTATGTTTAAGTTAGAGGCTGTTAGCAATGGTGGAAAGGATCAAAAACAGAAATTGCTGGAAAAGCTTAGCAGATCTGGCAGCATCTGTGGAGATAAATCAGAGTTAACATTTAGGGTCCAGTGACCCTTTCTCAGAACTGGAACCAGGCATATAACTTAACACATTAAAACTTCAATCCTCTTATATACTTCCATCTTCCATTTAAAGACACACACACACACACGACAAAGGCACACTTGGAAAGGAATTCAGTGAGAGAAAGCAGTGGGTTTGAATCCCACAATGACATATGATGAAATCAATAAAAATCTAGAATAAAAGGCTAGTCTGATGATAATCGTTACAAAGACCTAAAGCCTGTTGGTGTTTCCAAAGCACCCATATTAATGGCACCAAGGAGCCCAATCTCACAGTCATAATAGTAAGCTTTGGTCAAAATTAAGAGCAAAACATTCCTGAAGAAGGGCTAATGCCCGAAACGTCGATTCTCCTGTTCCCTAGATGCTGCCTGACCTGCTGCGCTTTTCCAGCAACACATTTCCATCTCAAAATAAAGAGCAGTCAAAGAAGGATCACTGTTTATAAAGACAGGGCCACCTATTTCACACACAATGATGAAAAGATTTCTCACGGAGATCATGAGTCTTTGGACCTCTTTTCCTCAAAAGGCGATGAAAGCAGAGTCTTTAAGGCAGGGGTAGACAAACATTTGATAAGCAAGGGGTTGAAAGCTTATCATAGGAAGGTAGGAATGTGGAGTAATCCAACCATGATCTGTTTGAAAGAGGAACAGAATGAAGAGGCTGAATGACTTGCTCTTCTTCCTAATTCATATGCTTGTTACAATATTATATCTACCTTCTCAATCATTGCATTGTCTCCATTTTTTTTAAATGCCACAAAATTTTAGATATTCTAATTTATTGATTTCCCAATGGGAATTACATTTCCTTCTGCACCACTCACAGATTTCCACTTTGATGGTGGCAGGATTGTCCTGCAATCATGCTCGCTCACTTTTCAAGTAAGTTAAGGACTCTTCTCGCTGGTGATTGTCCATTTAAGCAAATGCTGAATGACACATTTATAATTAGATCTCGAAACATTACACTTTTGAGTTAGTGGAATACAAAACCATGAGCCTGTCAGTAATTCCTAAGTAGTCTGCTTAAGCAGCTTTGATTTCCAGTGTTGATTAGGGAAATTGTTGTTACTGCTGACACTCATATCACAAAGAAGAGACGCCCTTCATTAGGTGGCTGCAAATTGGAGGCAAGAAATGCTTTGGAAAAGAATAGAATGATGAGGCTGAAATTATTTCACGCAAACACGGCAGATTTGGTGGGATCAAATTTACCAAAGGCATTTGACACTTAATCTACAAACCCTATCAATTTATTTATTTACAAAGTATCAACCTGGAAAGTTGACTTGCAAAGTTAAAACAGTGACCTGTTGGACTGGGCAGACTAAAGATGCAAAGTGTTCTCTCTCAATGGAAACTTCTCAAGACTATTTTCACGCATCAGATCCCGAGCTCTCAAAAATCAGCAATGGGTACACTGGGCGGAGGTGGCCTCCTCAGATAGCCCATCTCTATTGATCATCATCCAATTAAGGATCCTGCCCACGCAGACTGCTCATAGCTGCGAACAGCGGCTGCCCCACAGCCAGAGGTGGGGGCTATTGAGCAGTGAATAAAATGTCAAAGGTAAGGTGGCCCAAGGCTGTAGGTATGTCAGAAATGAAGGTGAAGCTCCTCTGGCCTCAGCTATGGTTGCAGTCATTCATCCCCCTACAGTGTAACATAGAACACAGAACATAGAACAACACAGCACAGAATAGGCCCTTCGGCCCTCGATGTTGCACTGACCTGTGAACTAATCTAAGCTCTTCTCCCTACACTATCCCATCATCATCCATGTGCTTATCCAAGGACTGTTTAAATGTCCCTAATGTGGCTGAGTTAACTACAGTGGCAGGCAGGGCATTCCACGGCCTTACCACTCTCTGAATAAAGAACCTGCCTCTGACATCTGCCTTAAATCTATCACCCTTCAATTTGTAGCTATGCCCTCTCGTACAAGTTGACGTCATCATCCTAGGAAAAAGACTTCCACTGTCTACCCTCTTTAATCCTCTGATCATCTTGTATGTCTTCATCAAATCCTCTCTTTGCCTTCTTCTTTCCAATGAGAACAGACCCAAGTCTCTCAGCCTTTCTTCATTAGACCTTCCCACCAGACCAGGCAACATCCTGATAAATCTCCTCTGCACCTTTTCCAATGCTTCCACATCCTTCCTTCCTGTAATGGTGTGACCAGAACTGTACACAATATTTCAAGTGTGGCAGCACTAGCGTTTTGTACAGTTGCATCACAACATTATGACTCCAGAACTCAAACCCTCTACCAATGAAACCTAACACACCGTATGCCCTCTTAACAGCATTATCAACCTGGGTGGCAACTTTCAGGGAACTATATACATGGTCTCCAAGATCCCACAGCACATCCACACCACCAAGAATCTTTCCATTGACCTAGTATTCAGCTGTCCTGGTATTCTTCTCAAAGTGAATCACCTCAAGCGTTTTGTACAGTTGCATCACGACATTATGACTCCAGAACTCAAACCCTCTACCAATGAAACTTAACACACCGTATGCCCTCTTAACAGCACTATCAACCTGGGTGGCAACTTTCAGGGAACTATATACATGGTCTCCAAGATCCCACAGCACATCCACACCACCAAGAATCTTTCCATTGACCTAGTATTCAGCTGTCCTGGTATTCTTCTCAAAGTGAATCACCTCACATTTAGCTGCATTGAACTCCATTTGCCACCTCTCAGCCCAATTCTGCAGTTTATCCAAGTCCCCCTGCAACCTGCAACATTCTTCCACACTATCCACTACTTTAGTATCATCTGCAAACTTACTAACCCATCCATCTATGCCTACATCTAAGTCATTTATAAAAATGACAAACAGCAGTGGTCCCAAAACACATCCTTGTGGACACCACTAGTAACCGAACTCCAGGCTGAATATTTTCCGTCAATCACCACTCGCGGCCTTCTTACAGAAAGCCCGTTTCTAATCCACAATGCTATATCACCCTTAATCCCATGCCTCAGTATTTTCTCCAAAAAACCTACCATGTGGAACCTTATCAAAGGCTTTACTGAAGTCCATGTATATCACATCATCTGCCCTACCCTAATCCACATGCTTGGTCACCTTTTCAAAAAAACTCAGTGAGGTTTGTGAGACATGGCCTGCCCTGATGAGACCATGTTGACTATCTCTAATCATATTGTTGCTTGCTAGATGATTATAAATCCTATTTCTCATAATCCTTTCCAAAACTTTTCCTATAACAGATGTAAGGCTCACTGGTCTATAATTACCTGGGTCATCTCTACTGTCCTTTTTGAACAAGGGCACAACATTTGCAATCCTCCAGTCCTCTGGTACTAAACCTGTAGACAATGATGACTCATAGATCAAAGGCAAGGTCTCCAACACCTCCTCCCTACTCTCCCAGAGTATCCGCGGATAAATCCCATCTGGCTCAGGGGACTTGTCTACTTTCACTCCTTCTAGAATTAATAACACCTCTTCCTTACTAACCTCGATCCTTTTTAGTCTAATATCTCACATCTCATTCTTCTCCTCTACAATATTCTCCTTTTCCTGAATGAAAATCAATAAGAAATATTAATTTAGTACCTCTCCAATCTCCACAGTGTTCACACACAACTTCCCACTTCTGTCTTTGACTGGCCATATTCCTAACCTAGTCATTCTTTCATTCCTCACATACCTTTAGAAAGCTTTAGGGTTCTCCTTTATTCTACCTGCTCATGTCCTCTCTTTGCTTTTCTTAACTCTCTCTTTAAATCCTTCCTAGTTAAGCTGTAACTCTTCATCACCTCATCTGAACCATCTCATCTCATTGCCACATAAGCCTCCTTCTTCCGTTCAACAAGAGATGTAATTTCTGTAGTAAACCTTACCTTATTATTTCCTCCCAGCCTGACAGAGACATACCTATCAAGGACGCGCAATATCTGTTCCTTAAGCGAGCTCCAAATTTCGACTGTCCGCATCCCCTGCATTTTGCTACCACATTCTATGCATCCTCAGTCTTGCCTAATCGCATTATAATTGCCCTTCCCCCATCAATAACTATTGCCCTGTGGCATGTACCTATCCCTTTCCACCGTTAAACTAAGCGTAATCAAATTATGGTCACTTTCTCCAAAGTGCTCACCTACCACAAAATCAAACACCTGGCCTGGTTCATTACCAAGTACAACAGATCCAGTGTGGACTCCACTCTTGTCAGCCCTTTGACATACTGTGTCAGGAATCCCTCCTGCACACATTGGACAAAAACTGATCCATCTGATGTACTATAGTTATAGCATTTCCAGTCAATGTTGGGAAAGTTAAAGTCCCCCATAATGAACACCCTATTCCTCTTGTTTTGCCGATCCTCTCCTCCACATCCCTGGAACTCTGTGGAGGCCAATAAAAAACTCCCAGCAGTGTCACCTCTCCTCTCCTGTTTCTAACCTCAGCCCATACTACCTCAGTAGATGAGTCCACGTCAAAGTTCTTTCAGCTACTGTTATGCTGTCCTTGACTAACAAGGCCACATCTCCCCCTCTTTTATCACCTTCCCTCTTCTTAATGAAAGATCTAAACCCTGGGACCTGCAACATCCATTTCTGATCTTGTTTTATCCATGCTCCAAAATTGCCACAACATCAAAGTCCCAGGTACCTTTTCATGCTGCAAGCTCACCTATCTTATTTCAGATACTTCTGGCTTTGAAGTATCATTGGTGTCAAAAGCCTCCAAGTTCAGGCTTCTCATGAAGAGCCTGCCTTCATAGAGCTGCTGGGCTGTGCACTCTCTGATGAACTACCAACAACACTTAAAAAGCTTGGCACCATCCAGGACAAAGCCATTTGATTGGCACCACATCCACAAACTTCCATCCCTTGACCACACACGTCAAAGTTCTTTCAGCTACCGTTATGCTGTCCTTGACTAACAAGGCCACATCTCCCCCTCTTTTATCACCTTCCCTGTTCTTAATGAAAGATCTAAACCCTGGGACCTGCAACATCCATTTCTGATCCTGTTTTATCCATGCTCCAAAATTGCCACAACATCAAAGTCCCAGGTACCTTTTCATGCTGCAAGCTCACCTATCTTATTTCAGATACTTCTGGCTTTGAAGTATCATTGGTGTCAAAAGCCTCCAAGTTCAGGCTTCTCATGAAGAGCCTGCCTTCATAGAGCTGCTGGGCTGTGCACTCTCTGATGAACTACCAACAACACTTAAAAAGCTTGGCACCATCCAGGACAAAGCCATTTGATTGGCACCACATCCACAAACTTCCATCCCTTGACCACAGACGCTCAGTAGTGGCAGTGTGTACTATCTACAAGATGCACTGCAGACATTTACCAAAGATTCACAGACAGAACCTTTTAAACCTATGATCACTTCCACCTAAAAGGACACAAGTAGCAGATACACGGGAACACCACCACCTGCACGTTTTCCTCCAAGCCACTCACCATCCTGACTTGGAAATATATCGCCAATCCTTCATTGTCGCTAGGTCAAAATCCTAGAATTCACTCCCTTAGGGCATTGTGGGTCAACCCACAGCAGAGGGCCTACAAGGCAGGTCACTACCACCTTCTCAAGGGCAATTAGGGATGGGCAATATACACTGGCCAGCCAGCAAAGGCCACATCCCACAAATACATTTTAAAAAGTTTCACCCACCCTACAGCAAGTATATCTTGCATTACATAACAAAACAGCCTGCCATGCTCTACATGTATTCTCACCAAAGCTCTCCATTAGGAAAATACCTTTTATCCTACAATCAAATCCTTTTGTAATAACGGTCAACGTACCATTTGCCTTCGTATTTGCAGCTGCACCTGCATGTTAACTTTCAGGTGTTCCATTTACATGTCATTAATTTGCTTTGAGGTTCAACACTTTGCAGCCTCTCATCATTTAAGAAATACTCTGCATTTCTGTCTCTCCTACCTTACATTCCTCTACGTTGTACTCCATCTGTCAGATTGTTGCCCACTCATTTGGCCGCTGCAAGTCCCCTTGGAATGTCTTTCTATCCTCCTCACAACTCCCACTCACACCTGGTTTTGTATCATCTACAAATTTGAAATTATTGCATTTAATCCCCGCCTCCGTATCACTGATGCATGTTGTGAGAGGCTGGGACCCAAGCATTGATTCTTTCGGTATTCTGCTAGCCACAGCCTGCCAAACCAAAGATGACCCATTTATTCCTACCCGCTTTCTTTTGTCAATTACCCAGTTCTTAATCCGATACATTGTTCCTAGTTCCATGTGCTTTAATTTGGTTCACAAACCACTTATGTGGGACCTTATGGAAAGCCTTCTCAAAATCCAAGCACAGCAAACCACTGCTTCCCCTTCTCTATTCGGCTAATAATATCGTCAAAAATCTCCAACAGCTTTGTTAAACGTGATTTACTTCTTATATGTCCATGTTGATTCTGTCCAATCCTGCTATTATTTTCTCAGTGTAATGTCATTGCATCTTTTATTATAGATTCTAGCAATTTGGGTGGCTTGGTGGCTCAATGGTTAGCACAGCTGCTTCACTTCTAAGGCAACTGTCTGTGCGGAGTTTGAATGTTCTCCCTGTGTCTGCATGGGTTTGTTCTGGTTTCCTCCCACAGTCCAAAGATGTGCAGGTTAGATAGATTGGCCATGAAACATTTCCCATAGTGTCCAGGGATGTCCAGACTAGGAGCAGTAGCCATGGGAAATGGGAAAGGGGACTGTCTGGGTCTTCGTAGGATGCTCTTCACAAGGTTGGTTTGGACTGGGTGAGCCAGATGGCCTGGTTCCACACTACAGGGATTCTATGAATTTCCCAAGATTGATCCAAGGTTAACAAATATGTAGTTCCATATTTTCTCTCTCACATTCTTTTCCTAAATGGTGCGGGTTACATTTGCCATGATCCAATCAGCAGAGATCATTCTAAGTCTTATATGATTTTGGAAGGTGACCACCATTGTATCTATCATCTCTACAGCCACCTATAGTATTTGTTTAGTTGCTCTCCCACTTTCTTATTCCCCATTATAAATTCTCCAGACTCTGCTTATAATGGGCCCACAGTTACATTTGATCATCTTTTCCTTCTCTCATACATTACAAAGCTTTCACAGTCTATGTTTTTTCTCACTTGTTCACACTCATCTTCATTTTCCACTTTTGAATCTATTTTCTTGCTCCTCCTTTCCAGAGTTCTAACATTTTTCCAATTGCTAGACTTGGACACTTAAGACAACTTTATAGGACTTCCTTTGACTTAACCCAGTCTTCAAAATTCTTTTCCTAGCCACAATCGGAACATTTTCCTTACTGGGTTTTGAAGTGCCATAAGACTGAATTTTTCTTACAAACAATATACAGCAAGCGCTTTATTAACTGTCATCTATGGAATTAGGAGTGTACCAGTTGAAAAGATATTCCAGTTGATCGAGAAGTCCACATAACACTAAGTAATGGACATAATGCAGGGTGGTATGCACATCACTGTAATACTTTATTTACAGTATAAATCACTTAAGTAACAATGCAACTTTGCCTTAAATAAAATTAACCGGCGGACAGCTTTCTCACACATCCTCAACTGACTACTTGGCCATTACAATAATACAGTAAACGTCTGGTATTTGAGGTCTTTAATTTTTGCCTTTCTTTTGAGACTGATGGATTATAAGGTGCCAGTCAAAACAAAGTTTGCTGCAGTATTAAGATATGAACTTAGTTGACAGACAGTAAACAAAGCACAGGAATAAGTGGATCATTTTCCAAGTGGCTAGTGCGTACTGCAGGGATCAGTGCTTGGACCACAGATTTTCACAATCCATATTAAAGATTTACATGAGGGAACTAAATGTAACATCTTCAAGGTTACAGACAGCACAACGTTGGGTGGGACGATGAATCATGAAGACGGAGTGGAGATGCTTCAGTGTGATTTTAACATGTTGAATGTAGGACAAGTGTGAGGCAGGTGAAGTATAATGTGGATAAATGTGAGGTTATCCACTTTAGTAGCAAAAACAGGAAGGCAGATTATTAACTGAATGGCGAGAGATTGTGAACAGAGTGGATTCAATGAGACCTGGGTGTCCTCATACATCAGCATGCAGGTGGAGCAGGCAGCGATGAAGACAAGTGGTATGGTGGCCTTCAGAGCAAGAGGATTTGAGTACAGGAACAGGGATATCTATAGTTGTATATGGCCTTAGTGAGACCACACCTGACGTATTGTGTGCAGTTTTGGTCTCCTTATCTGAGGAAGGATGTTGTGGGGATGGAGGGAGTATAACGAAGGTTTACTAGACTGATTCCTCAGATGGTAGGACTGACATAAAGAGACACTGAATATACACCTAAGATTTGAAGAATGGAAGGGCTTGGGGGACCACACAGAAATCTATAAAATTCCAACAGGACTAGATAGGTAAACACAGGAAGAATATTTCAGAAGATCAGGCAGTTCAGAAGTAACAATCCAAGGATAAGGGGTAGGCCATTTAGGACTGAGATGAGGTGAAATCTCATCATCCAGAGGGTAGCAAGCCTATGGAATTCTCTGTCACAGAAAACAGTTAAGGTGAACTTGGGTAGCCACCTTCCAAGCCATGCATTTTTTGCATTTTTAAAATGCACTCTTCATGAAATTTGTTGTCACTTTAAAGACTGAGTAGTTTCCATGTCCTTAAACACATTGACCATGCACATGAATGATAGTTAGGTAAGTTGAGACTTTCACTTTCATTTAAACAAGGAATATATGGTGTGAGTTCAGTTATTTCCTGTACTCACAGTATGCAATTATTTTCTTTCTTTCTTCTATTGTGTGTGGGTATCACCAATAAGGCCAATATTCATTCCCATTACTAACTGCCCTTACATTTAACAACAGTTAAGAGTCAAACACATTGCTATGTGTCTGGAATCACACATGGGGACAAAAGAATTGCAAATAGGCTGATGTGACTACCCTCATCTTCCGCCTAGGAACCCTCCAACCACAAGGGATGAACTCAGATTTCTCCAGTTTCCTCATTTCCCCTCTCCCCACCTTGTCTCAGTCAAATCCCTCGAACTCAGCACTGCCTTCCTAACCTGCAATCTTCTTCCTGACCTCTCCGCCCCCACCCCCACTCCGGCCTATCACCCTCACCTTGACCTCCTTCCACCTATCGCATTTCCAACGCACCTCCCCCAAGTCCCTCATCCCTACCTTTTATCTTAGCTGCTGGACACACTTTCCTCATTCCTGAAGAAGGGCTCATGCCTGAAACGTCGATTCTCCTGCTCCTTGGATGCTGCCTGACCTGCTGTGCTTTTCCAGCAACACATTTTCAGATGTGACTACTGGTAAGGGTAGTGTTATGATAACACCTGATGGCAATACTTGACAAGTCAAATCCCACTGTCGGACCATAAGTTTCCCTTTCGTAATTTAGCTACTGTTGATGGCCAGCCACTGAAATATTTATAAGAGGCTGCTAATGCAGTTCTGGCAAAAGAATCAAAAGTTTATTATGCACAAAAAGAAAAGAAACCAATTATACTATGAGAATTATTTGAAATGGTCACATTAAAGCTATCAGCAATGAAGATTCAACCTCTTGTCCTCTCAATAACAACCTTCCAGATACTCAAAACTTGGTGAAACATCACAGTGTTTCCACTTTAAAAATCCTCATTTAGTTGGCTCAACTGCAGTTGACAGTATTTCCAGCAAACCTCTGCATTCAATCAATACTATTTTCTTTAAGTAAGGTTTCTCCATAAGATCTTTAAGACAAACTGTTAAGAAGACGAACATATTTTAGCACAAGTTCACTAAATACTTCTTTCACCATCTTTTGTTCTTGGAGCTTCTCAGGATTTCTTCCTCCTGCCTTAACTGTTCTGCTGGAGGCTAAACTGCACTGTTGCTAGTATAGGCCATTTCACTCTGAAAGAAATCCGTACACTCACTGAACTCCTGGATGTCTCTCTCTCTCTCTCTCTCGCTCTCTCTAAAAAGCATCTGTTTCTGTCACTGTCTCGTTGTGTCATGGAACCATGAAGCCATGGAATCACTCACATCAAGGGTTTCTTAAAAGCCTCATCTTACACATGAACAAACTTCAGACAACTCAGCACCACTCACAGAACACAAAATGAAATTAAAACATCTTACCATAAGCAACAAAAGAAACCAAATCAAACTTGAAGTTATATGAGGTTCTGTCCACATCAGAACCCAAGTATCCAAATAGTAATAAGATTGGATCATGAACTTTAATTGTGATAGCACATTTTTCCCTAAAGAACATTAGTGAGCAAGATGGATGTTTCAGAATTTGATACCAGTTATCTTGGTCACTATTAATGAATTTAATTTTATATTGCAAATTTACTAATTGACTTTAAACTTCATTAACTACCATGGTGGGTTTTGAACCTGTGTCCCTCACACTTTAATCTATATCGCCAGCCAGCCATATCCCCGTTATACCAGACTCTCCCTTTGATGTATACAAATTAGATTGGCAGGAGAATTGAATACAAGAAGACATTGGTTGTCTGAATGGGTATTATTTTGAATGTAATGATTATGCCCATTGATTAAAAGCTACAGATCACTTCAGACTGTGTAAAGATATGGCACGGTGCCACTTGCAAAACATTAAGGGAAATGAGGGTGGTCT
Source organism: Chiloscyllium plagiosum (assembly GCF_004010195.1). Classification (NCBI taxonomy): domain Eukaryota; kingdom Metazoa; phylum Chordata; class Chondrichthyes; order Orectolobiformes; family Hemiscylliidae; genus Chiloscyllium; species Chiloscyllium plagiosum. The sequence continues at coordinate 100,599,558 of NC_057714.1, read as the reverse complement.
ACACTGTAAGTGGGGGTAACACCTGGAAAACCTGAGAAGAATAGTGAAATGCATATTAAGTAAGAAATATCAGCTCTTATTTAAATATTGTTGCAAAATTACATATAAGCATTCATCACCTGAGCAACAAGCCCTGAAGTGATCCTCCACATATCTATAGCATAAAAAAGTAGTAATGACCATGATTGGGAATTTGTACAAAAACATATCGAGAAAAATAAATGAATTGCTTGTTTTACTTGAGAAAAACTACTGCAGACTGACTGCCACAATTCACACTGGCACATGACACATATTAGGAAAGACCTTGTGGATGTAATGCCATTTGCAACTCCACAATGTCCCAAGGCACATGACAAGTTAATTCCTGTATGGAATGTAGTCACTGTTGCAATGCAGGATGTGTCATAAACTCAACATATTCCCTAACATCCTGACAAATTTGTTCACTGTGGGATATCTTACAATTAATTAAGGCAGAATGACACTGTGCTGCTGCCTTCACCTAAAAAAGGTAGTATTTGCTTGAAGTACATTTATCTGCTCTTTACAAAAAAAAGGAGGGTGATAGAAGGAACAAGAATGGAGGGGTTCAAAAGAATAACCCTCTCAGCCTTGAGAAGCCTTCGATCAGAAAGCTCTACACGTCTTGGTGCAAGCTCCAGGACAGAAACGTGCAGGAACTTAATCACATATCCTCTCTGTACAAGTGTGTTTCGGCTGATATAAAGACGTGACTGTCTGGTACTGTAAAATGTGCCATGTACTGTCTGCACTGAAATAGCAACATTCAAATGATGCACATTGACTTGCCAGGTATCCTTCTCTTGTTACAGATTATGTCACAACCCCTACAGCAGCATAATGGTGCTTTCACCAACAAGTACAGTCATGTTTTGAAATAGGCATTATTCCCAAGGTAATGTTTTCTGCAAACTTTTAGTGCTTTTGAAAAGGGAGTACAGGGGGCATTACCCTGGATATGAACAGAGTAAAACTGAGGGGGATGGGCATGTTAGATAGGTTGCAATAAGATTGGCAAAGCAACACCACAGTTCCATCTTAATTTTTATTAAGTAATTCTAACTTCAAGATGTTAGCGATGAGAGAGTGAGGATAACTCATTCGCACAAATAAGTACACTGTCATGAAATAAGAGCTCACTGGTGTGTGGATGGCTATTGGGAATTCTGTCACAATAGGAGCATTGGCAAGACATACATCTAGTTGACAGGTGCCAAGAGCCTTGACTGAAAAGAAATTCATTTGGAAATTGCTTTGGATGTTTTGTAACCTGCTGAGAGTGACTGGGAGATATTTACTCTCTTATTTCAATGGGAAGGTGGTGACAACGGCAATGAACAGATTATCCTGATGAAATGATAAACATTCCTGATGAAGGGCTTATGCCCGAAATGTCGACTCTCCTGCTCCTCAGATGCTGCCTGACCTGCTGTGTTTTTTTCCAGCATCTGCAGTCCTCAATTTCTCCAAATAGTCATAGAATTCCTATTTTGTGGGAGCAGGCCATTTGGCTCATTGGGTTCATACCAACCTTTGCAGAGCATCCCACAAAGACTCACTCCCCACCATTCCTGTAACCCTGAAATTCCCATGGCTAATCCATCTAGCCCGCACATCCCTTGACATTATGGGCAATTTAGCATGGCCAATCCACCCAACCTGCATATCTTTGGACTGTGGAAGGACACCAGAACACCCAGAGAAAATCCGTGCAAACATGGCGTGAATGTGCAAACTCCACACAGACTCCTGAGGCTTGAATTGAACCCAGGTCCCTGGCGCTGGGAGGCAGCAGTGCTAAATACTGAGCCACCAGGCCACACTGCAACTAGCAATGCTCTGAGGACATGGGTTTTAATCCCACCGCAGTATGTACTGTCATATGAATTTACAAAATCCTGGAATTAAAAGCTAACCTCAGGGTGACCAAGTGACAACTGTTGATTGTGCCATCACTACATGATCTGGTCTACATATGATGACAACAAAGGGGTAACTCTTAGCTGCTCACTGAACTGCCATTCAGTCATGTAAAAAAACTACCAAAAAACAAAGTCTGAAGAAAGGAATGAAACCAGAGTGAACATCTGGCATTGTCTCAGGCACCGAAGACAGCAATGACAAAAACTGCCCTGTCATCCCTGCAAAGTCCTCCTTACTAACATCTGGAGGGAGCAGGGTTTGTCTTAATTGGAAAAGCTGTCTCACAAACTAGTCAAGCAACAGCCTGACATCATATTCACAGAAATATTTCTTAAACACAATGTCCCAGACACTACCATCACCATCCCTGGACATGTTCTGACCCATTGGGACAGTCGAGAAGGAGTGCTCCTGGGAGTCCTCAACATTGATTGCATCGCAGCAAGAGCATAAACTGGTCTCTTTTTCTGAGGAAGGATGCTCTTGCTCTCAAGGGAGTGTAGCAAAGGTTTACCAGGCTGATCCCGGGGATGGTGGAACTGGCGTATGAAGAGAGGTTGACTAGGTTAGGATCGTTTTCACTGGAGTTCCAACAAGCCAGGGGGTCATGGTCTGAGGATTAGGGGTGGATCATTTAGGATGGAGATAAAGAGACATTTCTTTAACCAAAGAGTGGTGTGCCTGTGGAATTCATTACCACAGGAAGCAGTTGATGCCTAAACATTGAATGTATTCAAGAGGCAGCTAGATGTAGCACTTGGGGTGAATGGGATCAAAGGTTATGGGGAGAAAGCAGGATTAGGCTATTGAATTGGACAAGGTAAAAACAATGACTGCAAACGCTGGAAACCAGATTCTGGATTAGTGGTGCTGGAAGAGCACAGTAGTTTAGGCAGCATCCGAGGAGCTTCGAAATCGACGTTTCGGGCAAAATTCCTGATGAAGGGTTTTTGCCCGAAACGTCGATTTCGAAGCTGCTTGGATGCTGCCTGAACTGCTGTACTCTTCCAGCACCACTAATCCAGATATTGAATTGGACGATCAGCCATGATCGTGATGAATAGCGAAGTCAGCTCTAAGGGCTGAATGGCCTCCTCCTGCTGCTATCTTCTGTGTTTCTGTGTGCCTAAGTCATATCAAGAGTGGACAAGGAAAGCTCTTGCTCTGTGCCGGATACATTTGGATGAAGACTTGAGGGTGGCAAGGGTACAGAAAATGCGCTGGGTGGGGGATTTCAATGTTCGTCACCAAGAGTGACTGAGCTGGTTGAATCCTCAAGGATGTATTTGCCAGATTGAGTCCGTGGCAGGTGGTGAGCGAACCAGCAAGAAGGGAAAAAGAAACTTACTTAATCTTGTCCTCTGGCAGATATGTCTGTCCATGACAGTATCAGTGGCCACCACACAGTCTTTGTGGAAATGAAGTATCACCTTCACACGGAGGATACTTTCTGTCATGTTGTGTGGTGCTATCACCATTCTAAATGGGATAGATTTTGAAGCGGTCGAGCAAAAGACTGTGCATGCAAAGGATGCTGTGAACCATTAGAGGCAGCATTAGATTCAAGCACAATCTATAACTTCATGGTCTAGCACATCCTCCACTCTACCATTACCATTGAGTCAGGAGATCAATCCTCATTCACTGAACCATGCAGGAGGGCATGCCAGGAGCAGCACCAGGTATGCCTAAAAATGAGATGCCAACCTGCTGAATTTACACCACAGGACTAGGTACAAGACAAACATGTGACTTGATGGGTTAAGGGTCTCCATTTTACCTGGGTCACTTGCTGCATGAAGGAATTATGTCACAGTCTGTAAACATATTGCTCAGTTCTCATCAGGCACAGAGGTGCCTTTGTTTGTAATACACGCAGATATCAGGAGATGGAATAAACATCTGTTATGTTTTTCAGTGCTACTCAACTCCCATTCCTATTTTATGGGGGACAAGGATATAACCTAAGTATTATCTACAGTAAAAAGCCCAGATCACATCAACCGCAGATCAGAAGGACAGGTCGGTGTATTCACAGAGGACAAAGACTTGGAGCTAAGGATGTCAGTTGGGATGGTGAGGTTCCAGAGTATGTTAAGATTAATGAATTGAATTGAATTTATTGTCACATGTACCTAGGCACAGTGAAAAGCTTTGTCTTGCGAGCAATACAGGCAGATCGCATTGTTAAATAGCATAGTTAAGTAAATAATAGATAAACAGTGGCAAAACCAAAGCACAGGTACAGATGAATGTGAACAGTTTGTGAGTCCATTCAGTATTGAGTAATAAGAAAAAAGCTTCAGATGTTTTAGTTGGTGTAAAGGTTCATACATCCCAAGTTGAAACTTTATTGCTGGAACAGCACAGCAGGTCAGGCAGCATCCAGGGAACAGGAGATTCGACGTTTCGGGCACAGGCCCTTCTTCAGGAATGAGCAGAGAGTGTTCAGCAGGAGAAAGTGGAAAATGAAGTGTTGTTCTTTGAACTTGCGTTAAGGAACACTGCAACAGATCTGGGACAGAAATGTTGGTGTAGGAACACAGTGGTGTGTTGAAGTGGAGGCAGTGGGAAACTCTGGGTCATGTTTTACAGACAGAGTGTAGGTGTTCAGCAAAGCGGTCATCAAATCTGTGTTTCATCTCCCCCGATATACAGGAGACCACATTCTGAGCAGTGAATGAAATAAATGAGTTGAGAGAAGTGCAGGTAAGCTGCTGCTTCACCTGGAAGGTGTGCCTGAGGCCTTGGATACTGAGGTTGGAGGAAGTAAATCGGCAAGTAAGTCACCTTGTGCAAGACCAACCCCTTCCCACAAACGTCACTTCAATATATTACCACCTTTCCTGAGCTGTTAACAGTTCTGATGAAGAATCGCCAGACTCGAAATATTATCTTGCTTTCAAAGAACACAGAACATTACAGCACAGTCCAGGCTCTCTGACCCTCAATGTTGTGCTGACCTGTGAAACCAGCCTGAAGCTGAACTAACCTGCATTGTTGCATTATCATCCATATGTTTATCCAATGGCCATTTAAAAAGACATTAAAGTCGGTGAGTCTACTACAGTTGCAGGCAGGGAGTTTCACGCCATTACTACTCTCTGAGTAAAGAAACTACCCCTCTGACATCTGTCCTATATCTATCACCGCTCAATTTAAAGCTATGTCCTCTCATGCTAGCCATCACTATCCGAGGAAAACGTCTCTCTCTGCTAACACTATCTAATCCTCTGATCATCTTTCACATCTCTATTAAGTCACCTCTCAACCTCTTCCTTCTAACGAAAACAGCCTCAGGTCACTCAGTCTTTCCTCAGAAGACCTTCCTTCCATACCAGACAATATCCTCATAAATCTCCTCTGCATCTTTTCCAAAACTTACACATCCTTCCTATAATGTGGTAACCAGAACTGTACGCAATACTCCAAGTGCGGCCACACCATAGTTTCCTACAGCTGCAACATAACCCCATGGTTCATATGCCTTCTTAACAATCCTATTAACCTGGGTGGCAACTTTCAGGGATCTATGTACATGGACACGGAGATCTTTCTGCTCATCCACACTGCAAGAACCTTACCATTACCCCAGTACTCTGTATTACTGTTACTTCTTCCAAAATGAATCACCTCACACTTTTCTGCATTAAACTCCATTTGCCACCTTTCAGCCCAACTCTGCAGCTTATCTATGTCCCTCTGTAAGCAGCAATATCCTTCAGCACTGTCCACAGCTCGACCGACCTTAGAGTCATTTGTAAATTTACTAACCCATCCTTCTACGCCATCATCCAGGTCATGTATAAAAATGACAAACAGCAGTGGCCCCTAAACAGATCCTTATGGTATACCACTAATAACTGAACACCAGGATGAACATTTGCCACCACCACTCTCTGTCTTCTTTCAGCTAACCAATTTCTGATTCATACCACTAAATCACCCTCAATCCCATACCTCCATATTTACTGCAACAGCTTACCATGGGGAACCTTATCAAACGCTTTACTGAAATCCATGTACACCACATCAACCACTATACCCTCATTCATCTTCTCAACCATCTCAATAAGCTTTGCGAGGCACGACCTGCCCTTCACAAAACTGTGTTGACTATCCCTAATCAAATTGTTCCTTTCTAGTTAATAATAAATCCTATATCTTATAATTCTTTCCAGCACTTTACCCACAACTGAAGTAAGGCTCACTGCTCTATAATTACCAAAGTTGTCTCTACTCCCCTTCTTGAACAAGGGGACAACATTTGCTATCTTCCAGTCTTCTGGCACAATTTCTGTCGACAATGACGACATAAAGATCAAAGCCAAATGTTCTGCAATCTCCTTCCTGGCTTCCCAGAGAATCTGAGGATAAATCACATCCGGCCCAGGGGACTTATCTATTTTCACACTTTCCAGAATTGCTAACACCTCCTCCTTACGAACCTCAGTCCCATCTCATCTAATAGCCTGTACCTCAGTGTTCTCCTCAACAACATTGTCTCTTTCCAGTGTAAATACTAATGAAAAATATTCATTTAGCACCTCTCCTATCTCCTCGGACTCCAAGCACAAATTCCCACTCCTGTCCTTTCTTCTCACAGATGCTACCATATCAGCAGAGTCTCTGCAGAAATTTCTGTTTTGTTTCCAATCTCCAGCATTCGCTGTTGTGTTTTAATTCCCAAATGAGCCTGACTTTACAAGCAAATGTGACTGACTGAGTTCCAGCTGACAAAGAGGGAAGGAGCAGAAAAGCCCCCTCCTCCAAGTCCCTCCTCCCTACCTTTTATCTTCTCCTGCTGAACACTCTCTGCTCATTCCTGAAGAAGGGCCTGTGCCCGAAACGTCGAATCTCCTGTTCCCTGGATGCTGCCTGACCTGCTGTGCTGTTCCAGCAATAAAGTTTCAACTTTGATCTCCAGCATCTGCAGACCTCACTTTCTCCTCATACATCCCAAGGCCTGATGAGGTATATCCCAGGCTGCTATGGGGAGAGAAGGTCTCATGCCCAAAACGTCGATTCTCCTGCTCCTTGGATGACCTGCTGCGCTTTTCCAGCAACACATTTTCAGCTCTGATCTCCAGCATCTGCAGTTCTCACTTTCTCCTAGAAGAAATTGCAGGAGGCCGGGCAAAGATATTTAATACTTTGCTGACCACAGATGAAGTGTCAGAAGACTGGAGGATCACTCATGTGTTATTTTATTCAAGCAGGGCAGCAGGAATAGGCCAGATAATTACAGACCAGATAGTCTGACATCAGTGGCAGGAAAATTATTGGAAAAACTTTCTGAAGGACAGATTAATCAACTCTTGGAAAGGGAAGACTGATTGGGAATAGTCAGCATGGATTTGTTAGAGGGACACCCTATCTGATGAATTTACTTGTAAAGCTGACTAAATATATTAATGAGAGTCGTGCAGTTGATATGGTTTTCCTGATGAAAGGCTTATGCCCGAAATGTTGATTCTCCTGCTCCTTGGATGTTGCCTGACCGGCTGTGCTTTTCCAGCACCACACTCTTCGAGTTGATATGGTTTACATGGAATTCAGTTAGGTCTTTAACAAGGTCCCACATGGAAAGTTGGTCCAAAAGATGAGAGCCCAAGGGATCCAAGACAAGTCGGCAAGCTGGATCCAAAACTAGCTTGCAAATGAGAGGCAAAGGATGATGGTGGAGGGTGGTTTTTGTGAATGGAAGCCTGTGCCCAGCAGTGTATTACAGGAATTGGGGCTGCGACCCTTGCTATTATGTACATTAATGACTTGAATATGAAAGTATAATTAATAATTTTACAGATGACACAAAAGGTGATGGTGTTGTTATCGTGTGGATGTTGGTCTTGGCCTTCAGTCAGATATTGATCAGCTGGTAAATTAGGGAGAACAATGGCAGAACAATGGCAGATAGAGTTTAATCTTGATAATTGTGAGATGATGCACTTTCAGAGGTCTTATAAAGGAAGGAGGTACACATTGAGTGGGAGGGCCCCAGGGAGAACTGAGAAATGAAGAGATGTTGGTGTACAAGTCCATAGATCCCTGATGCACAGGTAGACAGGACAGTGAAGAAGGCATAGAGGATAGAGGATAACTGGAACATAGGAGCAAAGTCATAGATTGAATATCGTGTGCAATTCTGATCGGAAGCATGTGATTGTACTGGAGAGGGTGCAGAGGAGATTCACCGGGATGTTGCCTGGGATGAAAAATTTCAGTTGTGAGGAGAGACTGGATAGGCTGGGTTTTGCTTTCTCTGGAGTAGAGGAGGCTGAAGGGGATCTGATTGAGATAAACAAGATTGAGAGAGGCATTGACAGAGTAAATCAAGAGAATCTCTTCCCAATGAAAGACAAGTCTAAGACAAGAGCGCACAAATTTAAAGGCGAGGAGTAAGTGATTTAGAAGCGATCTGAAGAAAACATTTTTTAACCCAGAGGGTGGTAGATATATGGAACCTGCAGGTACTCTCGCAACATTTAGGAAATATCTGGACGAGCACTGAAAATGCCAGGGCATAGTAGGCTATGGACCAATTGCAGGAAAATGTGATTAGTGTAGTTTGGTGTTTGTTGGTCAGCGTAGACCTGGTGGGCCAAAGGGCCGGTTTCTATGCTGTGTGACTAGGACTGAGATTTATGGTGGGGCCTGGCCAGCAGAAACACAACTAACAACAATGAAGCATCAGAAGTTAGGCAAGTGTACGGCTTTTGGAGTATAGAGATCTTGGAAGGTTGCACAACTGGAGGAGCTTACAGGGTTAGGGAAAGGCAAGGGCGGGGTGGATTTCAAAAACAGAGGTAAGAATTTTAAAATTGAGGCCTTATAAACTGGAAACCTAGAGCAGTCACTCAGTGCAGGGGTGGATGAATCAGACCTGGTGTGAATTAGGACATGGGCAACAGTAAATCTCGTTACATTGACACCTTCTCTGTAATGTGGAAACCAATTAGAAACAGCACTGCGAAACAAGTCCAACATAATACAAGAGCTGCTTCCCAAGTAACTGCTGAACCTCAGTAGCTCCACCCAATTACTCCTGTGAATGCTCATTTTCCTCATTGTTGATAGACCTGTTATGCAGCCACGTACATGATGAGGTTCTCCCAGCTCCCTCATGACACACAGTGGACCATGACGGTCTACTATGGTGAAGCCCAGGATGCCCAGACCACAAACTCCCTAAATGTTACATATTTGAGACTCAGAGGCACTTATCCTTTTCAATCAGGTGAATCTAGTTAATACCTAGTGAGCACATTGGCCACAATTTTCCCTTTTCCAACCGAAGTGTAGGGGGAGAGAGTGTTAGGTATCAACTAACTTGCCTCCACTATCATGGAGCAATCCCAAATGATGGTGTGCCATTAGTTTAACAGAGGGCTGGTGAGCTGCCCTGTCCATCGTAGTCCACAACACTCCCAGCTCACTCGAAGCTACTGGTCTCTCGGTCCGAAAGACCATAGAATCATAAATTCTGCAGGATAGGCTTTAAGGACAGGTGATGGTCGAATGGAATTATCATTGGACTGTTAATCCAGAGATTCAAACAACTTTCTGGGTTCAATATTTGCCACGATATATGGTGGAATTTGAATTGAATAATTAAGAATCTGGTAATGACCATGAATCCATTGTCGATTGTTGGTAAAACCCTTCTGGTTCACTAATATCTTTTAGGGAAGGAAACTGCCATCCTTAACTGATCTGGCCTACATGTGACTCCGGACCCACAGCAATGTGGTTGACTCTTAACTGCCCTCTGGTCAATTGGGAATGGGCAATAAATGTTGCTTAGCCAATGACACCCTCATCCGTTGAATGAATAAGAAACAACAGTAGAGGCCCTTCAGTCCATCAAGTCTGCTCCAACAAAAACTACTCTAAACCCACACTGGCTTCACTCTCCAGCACATAGTGGATCATGCAGGTAATATTTTAAGGTTTGAGGTTTCCCACCTCAACTACCAGGCAACGCATTCCAGATTCCCACCACCCTCAGGAAGAAAACAAACATTCCTCAACTTCTCTCTAAACCTCCTGCTTTTCTCCTTAAAATCATGCCCCTTGTTATTGATCCGTTGACCAAGTTGAACAGCTGCTATCTATGCCCCTCATAATCTCAATCAGGTTCCCTCTCAGCTTATCCAACCCTCTCTTCATAGGGAAACTGCTCCATCCCAGGCAACATCCTGGTGAATCTCCTCTGCACCCCCTCCAGTGTGATCACATCCTTTCTATAGTGCAGTGACTGTACACAGTAATCCAACTGTGGCCTAACCAAAGTTTTGTAAAGCTTGTACTCTTATAATCTATGACACGACTATTAAAAACAAGTGGCCCCAGATGCCTTCTTAACCACCCTATTAACCTGTGCTGCAACCTTCAGGAGATCTTCTGAGCTTCCTCATGTCCTACCATTCACAGAGTACTCACTTTTCTTAATACTTCTTCCAAAAAGCATCAACTCGCAGTGTTAAATTCCATTGATCTGACCATCTGACCAATCCTACTTCCTCGCTGTCAACCAACCAGCCAATCTTCATGTTATCTGCATGTCATTCCCAGGTTCCCCCTCCTCATTCAATACTGATCCCTGTGGTACACCACAGGACACTGGTCTCCGGTCACAAACAATCTTCTATCACCACTCTCTGGCTCTAAACCTTATGCCAACTTTGGATCCCACTTGACAAGATACCTTGGATCCGATGAGCTTTTACCTTTTTAATCAGTCTCCCTTGTGTGACTTTATAGACTTTGATGAAATCCGTGTAAACTACATCAACTGTACCACCCTCATCCAAATACGTGGTCATGTCAAAAAGAAAAATCGACCAGATTTGTTAGGCATGACCTGTCTCTGACAAAGCTATGCTGACTATCCCTGATCAAAGGTCCAATAACTCCTCGCTCCCTCTGTCAAACTGCTGTAAAACCTCACAGTCCTCCTTTCTAAATTCTGTACCTTTTTTCTCCAAAGTGAAGACAGATGTGGAGTGCTCATTTAACACCATACCAACATCTTCCTGGGTCCACACACAGATCGACCCCTTCGTCCAAAACATGTCCAGCTCTTTTCCTGGTTATTCTCTTCCCCTTGATATGCTTGCAGAATATCTTGGGATTCTCCCTCATCTTACCCCCTGTGTATTTAAGCCGTCTCTTCACTCTCCTAATTGCTTTCTCACTCCATTAGAGTGTCCAAAGATTTCCTCCTTTCGTATCTCTCTCCTCCTTCCTATCCTGTCCTGAATATTCCTAGACACTCTAGTTTGTTGTTCCTATACTTCACCATGAAGAGGATATGTTGGGCTTATACTCTTGCCAATACCTTTCATCAAACCCTCCCAACCTCACATCCCACCCGAATGTTGTTCTGTAGATTTACTCCAATGTAGCAGTTTCTAGTCTGTTTTGGCCAGGTCCTGCCTTATTTATTTAGATTAGATTACTTAGATTACTTACAGTGTGGAAACAGGCCCTTCGGCCCAACAAGTCCACACATTATGTTAATGAAATCTGCCTTCCCCCAAATAGAAAGCTTTTTTTGAAGACTTTTTTTCATCTTTCATCACAAACTTAAACCATATTGTGTTGCGATCACTTTCATTAAAATGCTCTCCCATTGCCACCTCAAACACCTATCCAGCTTTGTTCGTTCGAATTAGGTCCAGCACTACACAATCCCTTGTAGGACTTTCATATGAAAAGTGCCTGCAGTGCATCCTGAAGTAGACAGTGCATATGTTCTTATAAAACAGTTCTCCTGTATACATTTCAGTAAAGTGTCTCCTCTCAAAACCCTTTACCCTAAGACTATCCTAATTAATGCTGGGAAAGTGAAATCCCCTAATATAATATCTACTCTACATGAGCTTTCTACATATCTTGCAGTCCAATTCATTCAGGAATCTAAAACCCTCCTTCCTGCACCAACTCATCAGCCACGCTCTACTCTTCTAGTTCTGTACTTGCTGTGGCACTGAGGGTAATCCAGAGATAACAACCTTTCAGGTCCCACTCTTTAGTTGCCTGGCTAGCTCTCTAAATTCTTGATGTCAGACCTCATTCCTCAGTCTTCCTACATTGTTAGTACTAATGTGTACCATAGCTTCTCCCTTCAAGATGCTTAGGGATATTCCTGACCCTGGCACAAGGAGGCAACACATCCTGGAGTCACGTCTGCAACTGCAGAAATGGCCACCTGTTCTCCTAACTAATGAATCACCTATCACTACTGCTTTCATCTTCCTGCCCTCCCGTACAGCAAGGTTGCTTGCGATGCCAGAAGCTTGGCTTTGTCTACACTCCCTTGAAGAGCCAGCACTCTTATGAGCTTTCAAAATGGAAAACCAATTTGCGAGCAGGACTCAGGGGACTCCTGAACTACTTTTCTGACTCCCTTTGACTGCCTGGTGGTAACCCATGCCCTTCTTTCCTGCAACACATTGAGCTAGGGTGTGGATACCTCTCCACATATGCTACCCATGTCAATCGCAGCCTCACAGCTGTACCACAGTGTCTTCCGCTACTACTGAAACTCTGAAAGACAGAGCTCAAGTTTCTGCAGTTGGGAACACTTCCTGAACATCTGGTCTTCTAGGATGTCATTAGGATCCAAGACTTCCCATAAATGGCAGGTCACACACTCCACTCGGTTGACCTCATCTGCCATGACTTCAATTTACTTAATCTTATTGTTAACTTTTCCAATTACTTAATCCTAAAGATACTCCCTTTACTTTAGTCGCCCCTTATTCTCTGACTTTTATTTATTCTCAGTGTTTCCCATTAATCCATTAATACTCTCCCTGTCGTTGGGGCCTTGGTCTGCACGTGCCCCTACTTGCTTGTACAAAATAGCGAGGAAAACAAGACAGTGGGAGAAAAGAAAAATCTCCCTCCTTTATCCCACTTATCTCTCACATTTAATCAAACTGCCACAGGCCCATGCACTAAAAGAGACGGTTATTACTTTTTAACATTTTTTTTGTCTCTACCCAGAAGCCGAGCAAATTTGGCACATCAAAATTACCATGACATTTGTCATTGCTTTCATCTTTTTTTTTTAAAACAACAAACTACAACCAGTAATCACCTGAACAACCGATTACCACCAGTAATCACCTGTGCAACCAATCACCACCAGTAATCACCTG
>NC_057714.1:100582412-100585633 GCF_004010195.1 Chiloscyllium plagiosum | reverse complement strand
GCCATTTACCATCAGTAATCACCTGTGCAACCAATCACCACCAGTAATCACCTGTGAAGCCAATTACCACCAGTAATCACCTGTGCAGCCAATCACCACCAGTAATCACCTGTGCAACCAATCACCACCAGTAATCACCTGTGCAGCCAATTATCTCCAATAATCAACTGTGCAGCCAATTACCACCAGTAATCACCTGTGAAACCAATTATCACCTGTGCCGCTAATTTCCATCAGTAATCACCTGTGCAATTATCTCCAGTAATCACCTGTGCAGCCAATTACCTCCAGTAATCACCTGTGCAGCCAATCACCTCCAGTAATCACCTGTGCAGCCAATCACCACCAGTAATCACCTGTGCAGTCAATTATCTCCAGTAATCACCTGTGCAGCCAATTATCGCCAGTAATCACCTGTGCAGCCAATTACCACCAATAATCACCTGTGAAACCAATTACCACCAGTAATCACCTGTGCAGCCAAATACCAATAATCACCTGTGCAACCATATACCACCAATAATCACCTGTGCAGCCAATTACCACCAGTACTCACCTGTGAAACCAATTACCACAAGTACTCATCTGCGCAGCCAATCAACACCAGTAATCACCTGTGCAGCCAACCACCAGTAATCACCTGTGCAACCAAACACCACCAGTAATCACCTGTGCAGCCAATTACCACCAGTAATCACCTATGAAACCAATTACCAATCACCTGTGCTGCTAATTTCCACCAGTAATCACCTGTGAAACCAATTACCAATAATCACCTGTGCAGTCAATTACCACCAGTAATCACCGTGCAGCCAATCAACACCAGGTATCACCTGTGCAGCCATTTACCATCAGTAATCACCTGTGCAGCCAATTACCACCAGTAATCACCTGTGCAGCCATTTACCACCAGTAATCACCTGTGCAACTAATTACCACCAATAATCACCTGTGCAGCCATTTACCACCAGTAATCACCTGTGCAACCAAACACCACCAGTAATCACCTGTGCAGCCAATTACCACCAGTAATCACCTGTGCAACCAAACACCACCAGTAATCACCTGTGCAACCAAACACCACCAGTAATCACCTGTGCAGCCAATTACCACCAGTAATCACCTATGAAACCAATTACCAATCACCTGTGCTGCTAATTTCCACCAGTAATCACCTGTGAAACCAATTACCAATAATCACCTGTGCAGTCAATTACCACCAGTAATCACCTGTGCAGCCAATCAACACCAGTAATCACCTGTGCAGCCAATCAACACCAGTAATCACCTGTGCAGCCAATCACCAGTAATCACCTGTGCAGCCATTTACCATCAGTAATCACCTGTGCAACCAATCACCACCAGTAATCACCCGTGCAGCCAATTACCGCCAGTAATCACCTTTTCAGCCAATTATCTCCAGTAATCACCGGTGCAGCCAATTAACACCAGTAATCACCTGTGCAGTCAATTACCGCCTGAAATCAATTGTGCAACCAATCACTGCCAGTAATCACCTGTGTAGTCAATTACCACCAGGAATCACCTGTGCAACCAATCACCACCAGTAATCACCTGTGCAACCAATCACCACCAGTAATCACCTGTGAAACCATTTACCACTAGTAATCACCTGTGCAATCAAACACCAGTAATCACCTGTGCAACCAATCACCACCAGTAATCACCTGTGCAGCCAATTATCCCCAATAATCACCTTCGCAGCCAATTACCAGTAATCACCTGTGCAACCATTTACCACCAGTAATCACCTGTGCAATCATTTACCACCAGTAATCACCTGTGCAACCAATCACCACCAGGTATCACCTGTGCAACTAATTACCACCAGTAATCTCCTGTGCAACCATTTATCACCTGTAATCACCTGTGAAACCAATTACCACCAGTGCAGCCAAAAACCACCAGTAATCTCCTGTGCAACCATTTACCACCAGTAATCACCTGTGCAACCAATCACCACCAGTAATCACCTGTGCAGCCAATTGCCACCAGTAATCACCTGTGCAGCCAATTGCCACCAGTAATCACCTGTGCAGCCAATTACCAATAATCACCTGTGCAGCCAATTACCACCAATAATCACCTGTGAAACCAATTACCACCAGTAATCACCTGTGAAACCAATTACCACCAGTAATCACCTGTGCAGCCAAATACCACCAATAATCACCTGTGCAACCATATACCACCAGTACTCACCTGTGAAACCAATTACCACAAGTACTCATCTGCACAGCCAATCAACACCAGTAATCACCTGTGCAGCCAAACACCACCAGTAATCACCTGTGCAACCAAACACCACCAGTAATCACCTGTGCAGCCAATTACCACCAATAATCACCTGTGCAACCATATACCACCAGTACTCACCTGTGAAACCAATTACCACAAGTACTCATCTGCGCAGCCAATCAACACCAGTAATCACCTGTGCAGCCAAACACCACCAGTAATCACCTGTGCAGCCATATACCACCAGTACTCACCTGTGAAACCAATTACCACAAGTACTCATCTGCACAGCCAATCAACACCAGTAATCACCTGTGCAGCCAATTGCCACCAGTAATCACCTGTGCAGCCAAACACCACCAGTAATCACCTGTGCAGCCAAACACCACCAGTAATCACCTGTGCAGCCAAACACCACCAGTAATCACCTGTGCAGCCAAACACCACCAGTAATCACCTGTGCAGCCAAACACCACCAGTAATCACCTGTGCAGCCAAACACCACCAGTAATCACCTGTGCAGCCAAACACCACCAGTAATCACCTGTGCAGCCAAACACCACCAGTAATCACCTGTGCAGCCAAACACCACCAGTAATCACCTGTGCAGCCAAACACCACCAGTAATCACCTGTGCAGCCAAACACCACCAGTAATCACCTGTGCAGCCAAACACCACCAGTAATCACCTGTGCAGCCAAACACCACCAGTAATCACCTGTGCAGCCAAACACCACCAGTAATCACCTGTGCAGCCAAACACCACCAGTAATCACCTGTGCAGCCAAACACCACCAGTAATCACCTGTGCAGCCAAACACCACCAGTAATCACCTGTGCAGCCAAACACCACCAGTAATCACCTGTGCAGCCAAACACCACCAGTAATCACCTGTGCAGCCAAACACCACCAGTAATCACCTGTGCAGCCAAACACCACCAGTAATCACCTGTGCAGCCAA
>NC_057714.1:100581414-100582287 GCF_004010195.1 Chiloscyllium plagiosum | reverse complement strand
TTACCACCAGTAATCACCTGTGCAACCATTTACCACCAGTAATCACCTGAACAACCAATCACCACCAGTAATCACCTGTGCAGCCAATTATCTCCAATAATCACCTGTGCAGCCAATTATCTCCAATAATCACCTGTGCAGCCAATTACCACCAGTAATCACCTGTGCAACTAATTACCACCAGTCATCACCTGTGCAACCATTTACCACCAGTAATCACCTGTGCTACCAATCAACACAAGTAATCACCTGTGCAATCATTTACCACCAGTAATCACCTGTGCAGCCAATTACCACCAGTAATCACCTGTGCAACTAATTACCACCAGTAATCTCCTGTGCAACCATTTATCACCTGTAATCACCTGTGCAACCAATCACCACCAGTAATCAACTGTGCAGCCAATCAACACCAGTAATCACCGGTGGTGCCAATCAACACCAGTAATCACCTGTGCAACCAATCACCACCAGTAATCACCTGTGCAACCATTTATCACCAGTAATCACCTGTGCAACCAATCACTACCAGTAATCACCTGTGCAGCCAATTACCGCCAGTAATCACCTTTGCAGCCAATTATCTCCAATAATCACCTGTGCAGTCAATAACCGCGTGTAATCACTTGTGCAACCAATCACTGCCAGTAATCACCTGTGTAGTCAATCACCACCAGGAATCCCCTGTGCAGCCAATTACCACCAGTAATCACCTGCAAAACCAATTACCAATAATCACCTGTGCAGCCAATTACCACCAGTAATCACCGGTGAAACCATTTACCACCAGTAATCACCTGTGCAGCCAATCAACACCAGTAATCACCTGTGCAGCCAATTACCACCAGTAATCACCTGTGCAGCCAATCACCA
>NC_057714.1:100575975-100580804 GCF_004010195.1 Chiloscyllium plagiosum | reverse complement strand
TCTCCAGTAATCACCTGTGCCGCCAATTACCTCCAGTAATCACCTGTGCAGCCAATCACCTCCAGTAATCACCTGTGCAGCCAATCACCACCAGTAATCACCTGTGCAGTCAATTATCTCCAGTAATCACCTGTGCAGCCAATTATCTCCAGTAATCACCTGTGCAGCCAATTACCGCCAGTAATCACCTGTGCAGCCAATTACCGCCAGTAATCACCTGTGCAGCCAATTACCACCAGTAATCACCTGTGCAGCCAATTACCGCCAGTAATCACCTGTGCAGCCAATTATCTCCAGTAATCACCTGTGCAGCCCATTAAATATTTACAAGGAAAGCAAAATGTTGGCATGGCAAACCATTGAAATTGAGGCAATGGGTTAATTCAAAATGGAGTCAGAGGCGGAAGAAAGGTTGTGTTTCCTCTCCTCAGCCCTAAAAGGGATTTAACCATTTATCCTTCAGAATTAAACCCAGTAAATAGCTAATGTTATTCAAGAACTTGCAGCAATTAGTCCTAGATTCTCATGCAAGAGGATGCCTCTTAAACCCCCACAACTGCCAAGGTGCTGCAGTCCTCTCTTTCCAGGTTGCACTCTGTGGGTCAAAAGGTTCCTCTCAGCGGATCCAGTGGCAAGAACGTTTTTTTACTTTTGCTTCCTATAGGGCAGGGTTTTACAGGAGATAGGGAATCAGAGGTGTTGAAGCCAAGGAAACAGGTGCAATTTTCATAGGCCACCGCCATGATCGTCCTCTCACCCTCCCAATCCAGGCCTCCAATTGCTCTCACATAGGGGCTGTTGGAGACCCTTATAAACTGGCACTACAGCCCGTTCACCTTCCTGCTGGGAAAGCAGATAATCAAACAGGGGATCAGTTTGGACTTTAAGTAATCATTAATAGAGCACTGGGGCTTGTTTCAGTCTGTAGGCTTGATGGTTGGTTAGTGATGCCAAAACCGTGGGTTCAATTCCCATCACCAGCTGACGCTACCATGAAGGATTCTCCTTCTCAACCCCTCCCCTCACCTGAGGTCTGATGGCCCTCAGGTTCAATAGTATCAATCGTCTCTCTCCAATGAGAGAGCAGTCCTGTTGTTGGGAAGGATATAGCAACACAAATACAATACAATTGACCACTTTGTGGCCTTAATTGGTGGAGGTTTGAGGAAGTTTCCAATTGACCATCTCACCCAGAAATTAATTGTTGAAATGTCAAGGTTGGGTGTGGGAGGAGGGGGATGTATGCCTCTCTCCAAGAGTTGACCTGTCTAATTATTTCTCCTTCTTGCCACTTCCAGAGAAGGGAAAGTTTTATACATTGCACACATCATCCAAAAGGACACTAAGACTGGAAAAATAGTACAAACTAGTTTGTGTCAGTTGCATCTGAGTTGCAGTCGGTCTGCTGAAAGGAGTATGCTAGCAGAAATATCGATAGTCAAACAAAGCTTGCAGAGTTGGAGGCGAATATCAGTGTGGCTCAGTTTTACCATCCACATCTCTGAGCCCAAAGACTGTGCGATTTGGGACCAAGCACTGAGCTGACACATCAGTGCAATGGGAAGGGGGTGTTGCCCCTCCAGGGTGTCATGTGTCAGATGGGGCATTATGTTGAGGGAGGTCTGACGTTCAGGTGAACATGCAAACAGCACAATTCAAAGCCAGCAATTCGCCCAGTGACCAGTCCATGGGGCTGAACTTTGCTCATGGAGGGAGAAACCAAGAGGTAGAATCAGTCTCAGGTCGCGATTCTACTTCTGGTGGAAAATTGATTAAAATCAAGATTTACACATGGGTGTAACCTTCATTGCCTGCCTCCCTCATGGCAACAACTGTTAGAGAAAAAAAACTCACCAACTGCAAACTGCTTCATTAGAGGGCTGCACAACCAATGAATCTTGTGTGAGGCCAAAGTCCATCATCAACCTTAGCCTTAGCTTTAGCTCAGTAATGGGCCTTCTCACTTTGTTTGAGCAGAATCACTTCCGTTACAGCTGTTCCTCGGCTCCAGGCTTTGTAATGAATGGCCGGCTGACGGACAAAAGCCTGGGAATGTCTTTCTGCCCCAATTCACTTCTAGCAAGAGAACGAGACTTTGTGCTTCTCACTTGAAAAAGGAATGCCAGCCAAACAATCGACCAGCAGGATCCGACGGGAATTTGTCTTTGAAAGTATCTGATCTTGTTTTCTTGAGAAAGCAGATTCTGTCAAATCATGAAGTTAAGCACACGAAGGAGGACTAAATGATCTGATACAACACACAGATTTCACTGACATTGCAACAAAAAAAAAAATTGTCAGTTTTCTGGTTGCCATGGAGATCCTCAAGTATGTTTTTCCTCCTTGATGAACTGCTCATCATTAAGTTGTCATCATCCACATTTGAACAATTCCAAAGAATAGTCAGAGTGTGACTCAGGGAAAGCCTGAAGGTTGCACATTTTGGGAGATTGGTACCCCAGCGAAATCACACTATTGGCTGCATTTACAGCATTTACAGCCCTGAACAAGGCTATTTCTCTGTTCATACTCCTGGCATTGATAGCTACACAATTGAAGCTCTAAAACATAATCCTAGACCATGGCCTCTCTCATGCCCTGTTACATTCTTTCTGTTCAACCTGATGTTATATGTTCCACTCCAGGTGAGGGACCCAAACTCTTTTCAATTTCGGGTGGGGTGCTCTCTGGGTAAAGAGGGATGAGCTGGTTCCCTTTTGAAATCAACTCCTCCCTCGACTGGTCACAAGATTAATTTTAAACTATGATTTGGAGGTGCTGATGTTGGACTGGGGTGTACAAAGATAAAAAACACACAACACCAGGTTATAGTCCAACAGGCAGGAGAATCGACGTTTCGGGCATGAGCCCTTCTTCCTGCAGAAGGGCTCATGCCCGAAACGTCGATTCTCCTGCTCCTTGGATGCTGCCTGACCTGCTGCGCTTTTCCAGCAACACATTTTCAGCTCTGATCTCCAGCATCTGCAGACCTCACTTTCTCCTATAGTCCAACAGGTCCAACCTGTTGGACTCTAAGCTGGTGTTGTGTGTTGTTTTTTTATTTTAAACTAAATCTCATCCTCTGTGGATACCTATTCCCAATCCAGATGTTTTCATATTTTAAAAAGAGCCAAATTAATCAGATTCTTTGAGTTTAAGGAAGAGTAAGTTCATTACCTTCTAAACGCAACAAAAAATACGAGTAAAATGTCACACAAATACAGGTTAGAAATATGAATTCAGTAAAGATGTAACAGCAAAACGAATCTATGGACTGTGTAAAGATTGGATCTGTGGATCTTGGTGGCCAGTAAGTTGGAAACCAGTAACACCGAGGCAGGTAGTGAAGCAGCTGATTAAAATTCTTGGCTCCAGTAAGCTGACAGGCTTTTACATTGCTAAAAGGAGACAAGACCTTGAAGGCTTTTTTTTTGTTTTACACTCAGGATGATGCAAGAAACAGACTTGGACAAGGGGACACCATTTACACAACATGAGCAGAGGATGCTGATTGTTCTTGTTGCATCTCCAACCAATCTTAATTCTCAGAACAGGTAGGTAGATTCTGAGGAAGGGTCAAAACATTAACTCTGCTTGCTCTCCACAGATGCTGCCAGGTCTGCTGAGTTTTCCCAACAATTTCTGTTTTTGTTTCTGATTTCCAGCATCTGCAGTTCGTTGGGGTTTTTTTCTGAGTAGATTCTGGTTGGTTAGGATGTTCTCCAATCAGGAATCTACTTGCTGAAGATAAACAAATATGAACTGCCAATATATAAAGCTACATTTTAACTCTAATCTCCTTGTATAACTCCTCCTGCATGCACACACACACAAATACAGGTGGCATGGGCAGAGAGAAAGATTGGGAAGGCAGTTCAATGGTCCTTACCCACAGGGATCTCTGAGATAATCCTTTTGACACACCAGGAAAGGCCCATTGCAATTTTCCTTCTCCAGGAATTTTCCTCCTTCCTTTTCAGAGGGCCAATGTTTTCCAACCAAAAGTTCGCAACTACAAGTTGTTCAGTTACCTACAAGCCAATCACAGAGCTGTTGGCAGGCAGAAGGCCTTTGCCATCAATACTGGTTACCACTCCAATGACCAATCAGCTATTTGCTACTGGCCAAATGAACACACCCACCATCTCTAGTTCATCTACAGCCACATCCTCCACTGCTCGTAGAGACAGCAGTGTAAATAGTATTCACAATGAGTTTCAGGAAACATGCTTTTTTAAAAAACTACAGTAAGCCTTTCCACAGTCAGCATTTTTTAAACCAGTCCTCCCATGGCAGTCCACCATGAAAAATACCAACAAATGGAAGGTAATTCTTTACATAGGTTCAATATGTCCATAAGAGCTTCCGGATTCTGACATAACATTCCACATCTTGGTACCAATATTCTGTGTGAAACACAGTTGTTCCTAACCTCCCTCCTTTGTTCATCATAGAACATAGAATATAAAACAGTACAGCGCAGAACAGGCCCTTCAGCCCACGATGTTGTGCCGACCATTGATCCTCATGTATGCACCCTCAAATTTCTGTGACTATATGCATATCCAGCAGTCTCTTAAATGTCCCCATGACCTTGCTTCCACAACTGCTGCTGGCATTCCATGCTCTCACAACTCTCTGTGTAAAGAACCCGCCTCTGACATCCCCTCTATACTTTCCTCCAACCAGCTTAAAACTATGACTCCTCATTTTAGCCATTTCTGCCCTGGGAAATAGAGTCGATAGCCAGAGACTATCTATGCCTCTCATTATCTTGTATACCTCAATTAGGTCCCCTCTCCTCCTCCTTTTCTCCAATGAAAAAAGTC